>NC_092043.1:23651931-23975263 GCF_003086295.3 Arachis hypogaea | reverse complement strand
CACAATTCTCTGTAGAGGACCTAACAGAAATCTTCAAAGAAGAAGAACACATGGCAGCCGAAAACAACAACAATGCCTATAATGCAAGGAAGGTCCTGGGTGACTTTACTGCACCTACTCCCGACTTCTATGGGAGAAGCATCTCTATCCCTGCCATTGGAGCAAACAACTTTGAGCTTAAGCCTCAATTAGTTTCTCTAATGCAACAGAATTGCAAGTTCCATGGACTTCCATTGGAAGATCCTCATCAGTTTTTAGCTGAATTCTTGCAAATCTGTGACACTATCAAGACTAATGGGGTTGACCCTGAGGTCTACAGACGTATGCTATTCCCTTTTGCTGTAAGAGATAGAGCTAGAACATGGTTGGACTCACAACCTAAAGAAAGCCTGAACTCTTGGGAAAAGCTAGTCAATGCCTTCGTGGCAAAGTTCTTTCCACCTCAAAAATTGAGTAAGCTTAGAGTGGAAGTCCAAACCTTCATACAGAAGGAAGGAGAATCCCTCTATGAAGCTTGGGAAAGATACAAACAATTAATCAGAAAGTGTCCCTCTGACATGCTTTCTGAATGGAGCATCATAGGTATTTTCTATGATGGCCTGTCTGAGATGTCCAAGATGTCTTTGGATAGCTTTGCTGGAGGATCTCTTCATCTGAAGAAGACACCTACAGAAGCTCAAGAACTAATTGAAATGGTTGCAAATAACCAATTCATGTACACTTCTGAAAGGAATCCTGTGAACAATGGGTCTAATCAGAAGAAAGGAGTTCTTGAGATTGATACTCTGAATGCCATATTGGCTCAGAACAAAATATTGACTCAGCAAGTCAATATGATTTCTCAAAGTCTGTCTGGAATGCAAATACACCAGGTAGTACTAAGGAGGCTTCATCTGAAGAAGAAGCTTATGATCCTGAGAACCCTTCAATGGAAGAGGTGAATTACATGGGAGAACCCTATGGAAACACCTATAATCCTTCATGGAGAAATCATCCAAATCTCTCATGGAAGGATCAACAGAGACCTCAACAAGGTTTCAACAATAATAATGGTGGAAGAAACAGGTTTAGCAATGGCAAGCCTTTTCCATCATCTTCTCAGCAACAGACAGAGAGTTCTAAGCAGAACACCTCTGACTTAGCAACCATGGTCTCTGATCTAATCAAAACCACTCAAAGTTTCATGACTGAAACAAGGTCCTCCATTAGAAATTTGGAGGCACAAGTGGGTCAGCTGAGTAAGAAAATTACTGAACTCCCTCCTAGTACTCTTCCAAGCAATACAGAAGAAAATCCAAAAGGAGAGTGCAAGGCCATCAACATGGCCGAATTTAGAGAGGAGGGAGAGGCAGTGAATGCCACTGAGGAAGACCTCAATGGACGTCCACTGACCTCCAATGAGTTCCCCAATGAGGAGCCATGGGAATCTGAGGCTCAAAATGAGACCATAGAGATTCCATTGGACCTACTTCTGCCATTCATGACCTCTGATGAGTACTCTTCCTCTGAAGAGGATGAGTATGTCACTGAAGAGCAAGTTGCTAAATACCTTAGAGCAATCATGAAGCTAAATGACAAGTTATTTGGAAATGAGACTTGGGATGATGAACCACCTTTGCTCACCAAAGAACTGGATGACTTGTCTAGGCAGAAACTGCCTCAAAAGAGACAGGATCCTGGGAAGTTTTCAATACCTTGTACTATAGGCACCATGACCTTCAAGAAGGCCTTGTGTGACCTAGGGTCAAGTGTAAACCTCATGCCTCTCTCTGTAACGGAGAAGCTAGGGATCTTTGAGGTGCAAGCTGCAAAAATCTCACTAGAGATGGCAGACAATTCAAGAAAACAAGCCCATGGACTTGTAGAGGATGTTCTGGTAAAGGTTGAAGACCATTACATCCCTGTTGATTTCATAGTCCTAGAGACTGGGAAGTGCATGGATGAATTCATCATCCTTGGCAGACCCTTCCTAGCCACAGCAAGGGCTGTGATTGATGTTGATAGAGGAGAATTGATCATTCAAGTGAATGAAGAATCCTTTATGTTTAAGGCTCAAGGATATCCCTCTGTCACCATGGAGAGGAAGCATGAAGAGCTTCTCTCAAAATAGAGTCAAACAGAGCCCCCGCAGTCAAACTCTAAGTTTGGTGTTGGGAGGCCACAACCAACTTCTAAGTTTGGTGTTGAACCCCCACATGCAAACTCTAAGTTTGGTGTTGGGAGGTTCCAACATTGCTCTGAGTATCTGTGAGGCTCCATGAGAGCCCTCTGTCAAGCTACTGACATTAAAGAAGCGCTTGTTGGGAGGCAACCTGCTATATTTTATCTATTTTCCTTTGTTATTTTATGTTTTCTGTAGGTTGATGATCATGAGAAGTCACAAAATCAATTGAAAAAGCAAAAACAGAATATAAAACAGAAAGAAAAACAGCACACCCTGGAGGAAGATCCTGCTGGCGTTTAAACGCCAGTAAGGCTAGCAGATGGGCTTTTAACGCCCAGTCTGGCACCATTCTGGGCGTTTAACGCCAGAAAGGGGCACCAGGCTGGCGTTAAACGCCAAAAAGGGCAAGAAGTTGGCGTTAAACGCCAGAAAGGGGCACCAGCCCGGCGTTTAACGCCAGAATTGGCACAAAGAGCAATTTTGCTCGCCACTTGGTGCAGGGATGACTTTTCCTTGACACCTCAGGATCTGTGGACCCCACAGGATCCCTACCTACCCCACCACTCTCTCTCTCTTCTTCACCAATCACCTCAACACCTCTTCCCCAAAAACCCTTCACCTATCAAATCCCATCTTTCTCTTCACCACTCACATCCATCCTTCATAAAACCCCACCTACCCCACCATTCAAATTCAAACCACTTTCCCTCCCATACCCACCCATACATGACCGAACCATAACCCCCCCACTCCTATATAAACCCTTCTTCACTCTTTCATTTTCACACAACCTAAACACTACTTCTCCCCCCTTTGGCCGAACCACAAGGTCATCTCCATCTCCTCTCTTTCTTCTTCTTCTACTCTCTTCTTTCTCTTTTGCTCGAGGACGAGCAAACCTTTTAAGTTTGGTGTGGTAAAAGCATTGCTTTTATTTTTCCATAACCATTTATGGCATCCAAGGCCGGAGAAACCTCTAGAAAGAGGAAAGGGAAGGCAAAAGCTTCCACCTCCGAGTCATGGGAGATGGAGAGATTCATCTCAAGGGTGCATCAAGATCACTTCTACGAAGTTGTGGCCTTGAAGAAGGTGATCCCCGAGGTCCCTTTCAAACTCAAAAAGAGTGAATATCTGGAGATCCAACATGAGATCCGAAGAAGAGGTAGGGAAGTTCTTACCAACCCCATTCAACAAGTCGGAATCTTAATGGTTCAAGAGTTCTATGCCAATGCATGGATCACCAAGAACCATGATCAAAGTGTGAACCCGGACCCATTGGAGAAGAAATAGAAGTTCATGAGGTGATATCCCAAGAACTTTATAAGGTGGCGGACAAGTCCTCTACCTTGGCAAGGTTAGCCTTTCCTCATCTCATTTGTCACCTCTGTTATTCAATTGGAGTTGACATAGAGGGAGACATCCCCATTGATGAGGACAAGCCCATCACTAAGAAGAGGATGGAGCAAACAAGAGACCCTTCTCATCATCAAATCCCTGAGATGCCTCAAGGGATGCACTTTCCTCCACAAAACTATTGGGAGCAACTAAACACCTCCCTAGGAGAATTGAGTTCCAACATGGGACAACTAAGGGTGGAGCACCAAGAACACTCCGTCCTCCTCCATGAAATTAGAGAAGATCAAAGAATCATGAGAGATGAGCAACAAAGACAAGGAAGAGATATTGAGGAGCTCAAGCACTCCATAGGATCTTCAAGAGGAAGAACAAGCCGCCATCACTAAGGTGGACCCGTTCTTTAATTTCCTTGTTCTTTATTTTTTCTGTTTTTCGAAAAAAAATCATGCTTATGTTTATCTATGTTTGTGTCTTGTGATCATTAGTGTCTTAGTGTCTATGCCTTAAAGTTATGAATGTCCTATGAATCCATCACCTCTCTTGAATGAAAAATGTTCTTAATTGAAAAAGAGAATAATTGCATGAATTTTGAGTTTTATAACAGATTAATTATTGTGATGTGGTGGCAATACTTTTGTTTTCTAAATGTATGCTTAAACAGTGCATATGTCTTTTGAATTTGTGGTTCATGAATGTTGGCTCTTGAAAGAATGATGAAAAAGGAGACATGTTACTGAGGATCTAAAAAATCATAAAAATGATTCTTGAAGCAAGAAAAAGCAGTAAAAAAAAGGAGAAAAACGAAAAAAAGGGAGAAAGAGAAAAAGAAAGAAAAAGAAAGAAATAAAGTTGTGATCCAAGGCAAAAAGAGTGTGCTTAAGAACCCTGGACACCTCTAATTGGGGACTCTAGCAAAACTAAGTCACAATCTGAAAAGGTTCACCCAATTATGTGTCTGTGGCATGTATGTATCTGGTGGTAATACTGGAAGACAAAGTGCTTTGGGCCACGGCCAAGACTCAATAAGTGGTTGTGTTCAAGAATCATCATATTTAACTAGGAGAATCAATAACACTATCTGGATTTTGAGTTCCTAAAGAAGCCAATCATTCTGAATTTCAAAGGATAGAGTGAGATGCCAAAACTGTTCAGAGGCAAAAAGCTAAAAGCCCCGCTCATCTAATTAATACTGATCTTCATAGATGTTTTTGGAATTCATTGCATATTCTCTTCTTTTTATCTTATTTGATTTTCAGTTGCTTGAGGACAAGCAACAATTTAAGTTTGGTGTTGTGATGAGCGGATAATTTATACGCTTTTTGGCATTATTTTTACTATGTTTTTAGTATGATCTAGTTGGTTTTTAGTATATTTTTATTATTTTTTAGTTAAAATTCACTTTTCTGGACTTTACTATGAGTTTGTGTGTTTTTCTGTGATTTCAGGTATTTTCTGGCTGAAATTGAGGGACTTGAGCAAAAATCTGATTTAGAGACTAAAAAGGACTGCAGATGCTGTTGGATTCTGACCTCCCTGCACTCGAAGTGAATTTTCTGGAGCTACAGAAGCCCAATTGGCGCGCTCTTAACGGCGTTGGAAAGTATACATCCTGGGCTTTCCAGCAATATATGATAGTCCATACTTTGCCCAAGATTTGATGGCCCAAACCGGCATTCAAAGTCACCATCAGAATTCCCAGCGTTAAACGCTGGAACTGGCACAAGGATGGGAGTTAAACGCCAAAACTGGCACAAAAGCTGGCGTTTAACTCCAAGAAGAGTCTCTACACGAAAAATGCTTCAATGCTCAGCCCAAGCACACACCAAGTGGGCCCGGAAGTAGATTTTTATGTCATTTACTCATCTCTGTAAACCCTAGGCTACTAGTTCTCTATAAATAAGACCTGTTGCTATTGTATTTTCATCTTGGCTCTTCTGGTTCCCTCTCTGGGGCCGAGGCCAATGATCACTTTTGTTCTTATGTATTTTCAACGGTGGAGTTTCTACACACCATAGATTAAGGTGTGGAGCTCTGCTGTACCTCGAGTATTAATGCAATTACTATTGTTCTTCTATTCAATTCCGCTTGTTCTTGTTCTAAGATATCACTTGTTCTTCAACTTGATGAATGTGATGATCCGTTACACTCATCATCATTCTCACCTATGAACGTGTGCCTGACAACCACCTCCGTTCTACCTTAGATTGGGTGGATATCTCTTGGATTCTTTAACCGGAATCTTCGTGGTATAAGCTAGAACTGATGGCGGCATTCAAGAGAATCCGGAAGGTCTAAACCTTGTCTGTGGTATTCTGAGTAGGATTCAATGATTGAATGACTGTGACGAGCTTCAAACTCCTGAGGGCTGGGCGTTAGTGACAGACGCAAAAGAATCATTGGATTCTATTCCGACCTGATTGAGAACCGACAGATGGATAGTCGTGCCGTGACAGGGTGCGTTGAACATTTCCACTGAGAGGATGGGAGGTAGCCACTGACAACGGTGAAACCCTTGCATACAACTTGCCATGGAAAGGAGTAAGAAAGATTGGATAAAGACAGTAGGAAAGCAGAGAGACGGAAGGAACACAGCATCTCCATACGCTTATCTGAAATTCCCACTAATGAATTACATAAGTATCTCTATCTTTATCTTTATGTTTTATTCATCATTCATAATCATTTGAGTTTGCCTGACTAAGATTTACAAGGTGACCATAGCTTGCTTTATACCAACAATCTCTGTGGGATCGACCCTTACTCGCGTAAGGTTTATTACTTGGACGACCCAGTACACTTGCTGGTTAGTTGTGAGAAGTTGTGATAAAGAGTTGAGATTACAATTGTGCGTACCATGTTGATGGCGCCATTGATGATCCCAATTTCGTGCACCAGTGCCTATGGCACAAGGTATTGAGAACTTCCCAGGATCTTGTCTCTTTTGAGGTAATTTCTGCCTAGACAAGTCATCCAGTTCTTTGGTGAGCAAAGGGGGTTCATCCTCCCAAGTCTCATTACCAAATAACTTGTCATTTAGCTTCATGATTACTCCAAGGTATTTAGCAACTTGCTCTTCAGTGACATACTCATCCTTTTCAGAGGAAGAATACTCATCAGAGCTCATGAATGGCATAAGTAAGTCCAATGGAATCTCTATGGTCTCATTATGAGCCTCAGATTCCCATGGTTCCTCATTAGGGAACTCATTGGAGGCCAGTGGACGTCCATTGAGGTCTTCCTCAGTGGCGTTCACTGCCTCTCCCTCCTCTCCAAATTCGACCATGTTGATGGCCTTGCACTCTCCTTTTGGATTTTCTTCTGTATTGCTTGGAAGAGTACTAGGAGGGAGTTCAGTAATTTTCTTGCTCAGCTATCCCACTTGTGCCTCCAATTTTCTAATGGAGGACCTTGTTTCAGTCATGAAACTTTGAGTGGTTTTGATTAGATCAGAGACCATGGTTGCTAAGTCAGAGTGGTTCTGCTTAGAATTCTCTGTCTGTTGCTGAGAAGATGATGGAAAAGGCTTGCCATTGCTAAACCTGTTTCTTCCACCATTATTATTGTTGAAACTTTGTTGAGGTCTCTGTTGATCCTTCCATGAAAGATTTGGGTGATTTCTCCATGAAGGATTATAGGTGTTTCCATAGGGTTCTCCCATGTAATTCACCTCTTCCATTGAAGGGTTCTCAGGATCATAAGCTTCTTCTTCAGAAGAAGCGTCCTTAGTACTGCCTGGTGCATTTTGCATTCCAGACAGACTTTGAGAAATCATATTGACTTGCTAAGTCAATATTTTGTTCTGAGCCAATATGGCATTCAGAGTATCAATCTCAAGAACTCCTTTCTTCTGATTAGCCCCATTGTTCACAGGATTCCTTTCAGAAGTGTACATGAATTGGTTATTTGCAACCATTTCAATTAGTTCTTGAGCTTCTGTAGGCGTCTTCTTCAGATGAAGAGATCCTCCAGCAGAGCTATCCAAAGACATCTTGGATAGTTCAGACAGACCATCATAGAAAATACCTATGATGCTCCATTCAGAAAGCATGTCAGAGGGACACTTTCTGATCAATTGTTTGTATCTTTCCCAAGCTTCATAGAGGGATTCTCCTTCCTTCTGTCTGAAGGTTTGGACTTCCACTCTAAGCTTACTCAATTTTTGAGGTGGAAAGAACTTTGCCAAGAAGGCATTGACTAGCTTTTCCCAAGAGTTCAGGCTTTCTTTAGGTTGTGAGTCCAACCATGTCCTAGCTCTGTCTCTTACAGCAAAAGGGAATAGCATAAGTCTGTAGACCTCAGGGTCAACCCCATTAGTCTTGACAGTGTCACAGATTTGCAAGAATTCAGCTAAAAACTGATGAGGATCTTCCAATGGAAGTCCATGGAACTTGCAATTCTGTTGCATTAGAGAAACTAATTGAGGCTTAAGCTCAAAGTAGTTTGCTCCAATGGCAGGGATAGAGATGCTTCTCCCATAGAAGTCGGGAGTAGGTGCAGTAGAGTCACCCAGCACCTTCCTTGCATTGTTGGCATTGTTGTTGTTTTCGGCTGCCATGTCTTCTTCTTTGAAGATTTCTGTTAGGTCCTCTACAGAGAATTGTGCTTTAGCTTCTCTTAGCTTTCGCTTCAAGGTCCTTTTAGGTTCAGGGTCAGCCTCAACAAGAATACTTTTGTCTTTGCTCCTGCTCATATGAAAGAGAAGAGAACAAGAAAATATGGAATCCTCTATGTCACAGTATAGAGATTCCTTGAGGTGTTAGAGGAAAAGAAAAATAGAAGGCAGAAGTAGAAGAATTCGAACTTATCAATGAAAGATGGAGTTCGAATTGTGCATTGAGGAGTAGTGTTAGTCCATAAATAGAAAGATGTGAGAAGAGGGGAAGAAATTTTCGAAAATATTAAAAAGATTTTAAAAACATTTTGAAAAACACTAATTGATTTTCGAAAACCAAGAGTGGAAAAGAAATCAAGTGATTTTTGAAAAAGATTTTGAAATTAGAAATCAAAAAGATATGATTGAAAACTATTTTGAAAAAAATGTGATTAAAAAGATATGATTGAAAAGTTATGGTTTTGAAAATATTTGATTGAGAAGATATGATTTGAAAAACAATTTAAAAAGATTTGATTTTAAAAATTAATGACTTGGCTAACAAGAAAAGATATGATTCAGACATTAAACCTTTCTCAACGGAAAAGGCAACATACTTGAATTGTTGAATCAAATCACTAATTGTTAGCAAGTATGTTTGAAAATGGAAAGAAATTGATTTTGAAAAAGATTTGATTGAAAAGATATGATTTGAAAAAGATTTGATTTTGAAAAATTTTGAAAACTTGAAAAAAAAATTGCATTGAAAACAGAATCTTCCCTCTTGTGCCATCCTGGCGTTAAACGCCCAGAATGGTGCACATTCTGGTGTTTAACCCCAAAACACTACCCTTTTGGGCGTTAAACGCCCAGCCAGGCACCCTAGCAAGGCGTTTAAATGCCAGTTTGCCTTTCTCACTGGGTGTTTTGAACGCCCAGCTTTTTCTGTGTAGTTCCTCTGCTGTATGTTCTGAATCTTCAATTCTCTGTATTATTGACTTGAAAAGACACACATTAAAAATATTTTTGGATTTTTTTAATAATGAGGAATAATCAAAATGCAACTAAAATCAAATAACAATGCATGCAAGACACCAAACTTAGTAGTTTGTATACTACTGACACTAACAAAATGAGAATGCATATGAGAAACACAAAACACTCAAGTCAAGAGAATTTAAAGATCAGAGTAATGAAATTATCAAGAACATCTTGAAGATCACTTAAGACACATGGATGAATGCAAGAAAAATAGAAACATGCAATTGACACCAAACTTAACATGAGACACTAGACTCAACAAGAGATATACAATATTTTTGGTTTTTTTTTTATGATTTTGTAATTTTTTTTTGGATTTTTTTGAAAATTAAGTGGAAAAGGAAAATAAAGGTATCAAAATTCTTAATGAGAATTCTAGGAATCATTGCAATGCTAGTCTAAGACTCCGGTCGAGGAATTAGACATGGCTTCATAGCCAGCCAAGCTTTCAAAGAAAGCTCCGGTCCAAAACACTAGACATGGCCAATGGCCAGCCAAGCCTTAGCAGATCATTGCTCCAACAGCAAGATTGATAGAAATCAACAAGCTCTTGTGATGATAAGTTGAAACCTTGGTCCAATAAAATTAGACATGGCTTCACAGCTAGCCAGACTTCAACAGATCATCATGAAACTCTAGAATTCATTCATAAGAATTCTGAAGAAAAATGCCTAATCTAAGCAACAAGATGAACCGTCAGTTGTCCAAACTCAAACAATCCCCGGCAACGGCGCTAAAAACTTGGTGCTGTTGCCGGATCAAAAATTTGGCACTGATGTTACCGGACCAAAAGCTTGCCGAAAACTCGAACAATCCCCGGCAACGGCGCCAAAAACTTGGTGGGTGAAATTATGATCATCAATGGCGCCATCAACATGGTACGCACAATTGTAATCTCAACTCTTTATCACAACTTCGCACAACTAACCAGCAAGTGTACTGGGTCGTCCAAGTAATAAACCTTACGCGAGTAAGGGTCGATCCCACGGAGATTGTTGGTATGAAGCAAGCTATGGTCACCTTGTAAATCTCAGTCAGGCAGATTCAAATGGTTATGGATGATATACGAATAAAGCATAAAATAAAGATAGAGATACTTATGTAATTCATTGGTGAGAATTTCAGATAAGCGTATGGAGATGTTTTGTCCATTCCGTCTCTCTGCTTTCCTACTGTCTTCATCCAATCCTTCTTACTCCTTTCCATGGCAAGCCGTATGTAGGGTTTCACTGTTGTCAGTGGCTACCTCCCATCCTCTCAGTGAAAATGTTCAACGCACCCTGTCACGGCACGGCTATTCATCTGTCGGTTCTCAATCAGGTTGGAATAGAATCCAGTGATTCTTTTGCGTCTGTCACTAACGCCCAGCCTTCAGGAGTTTGAAGCTCGTCACAGTCATTCAATCATTGAATCCTACTCAGAATACCACAGACAAGGTTTAGACCTTCCGGATTCTCTTGAATGCAGCCATCAATTCTAGCTTATACCACGAAGATTCCGGTTAAAGAATCCAAGAGATATCCACTCAATCTAAGGTAGAACGGAGGTGGTTGTTAGGCACACGTTCATAGGTGAGAATGATGATGAGTGTCACGGATCATCACATTCATCAAGTTGAAGAACAAGTGATATCTTAGAACAAGAACAAGTTGAATTGAATAGAAGAACAATAGTAATTGCATTAATACTCGAGGTACAGCAGAGCTCCACACCTTAATCTATGGTGTGTAGAAACTCCACCGTTGAAAATACATAAGAACAAGGTCTAGGCATGGCCGTGAGGCCAGCCTCCCAATGATCTAAGATAGCATAAGAATAAAGATAGCTACCAAGATGATAATACAATAGCAAAAGGTCTTATTTATAAAGACTAGTAGCCTAAGGTTTACAAAAATGAGTAAATGACATAAAAATCCACTTCCGGGCCCACTTGGTGTGTGCTTGGGCTGAGCATTGAAGCATTTTCGTGTAGAGACTCTTCTTGGAGTTAAACGCCAGCTTTTGTGCTAGTTTGGGCGTTTAACTCCCATTCTTGTGCCAGTTCCGGCGTTTAACGCCGGGCAGTTTTGAGCTGATTTGGAACGCCGGTTTGGGCCATCAAATCTCGAGTAAAGTATGGACTATTATCCATTGCTGGAAAGCCCGGGATGTCTACCTTTCAACGCCGTTGAGAGCGCGCCAATTGGACTTCTGTAGCTCCAGAAAATCCACTTCGAGTGCAGGGAGGTCAGAATTCAACAGCATCTGCAGTCCTTTTTAGTCTCTGAATCAGATTTTTGCTCAAGTCCCTCAATTTCAGCAAGAAAATACCTGAAATCACAGAAAAACACACAAACTCATAGTAAAGTCCAGAAAAGTGAATTTTAACTAAAAACTAGTAAAAATATACTAAAAACTAACTAAAACATACTAAAAACATACTAAAAACAATGCCAAAAAACGTATAAATTATCCGCTCATCAGAGGTACTATAACAAAATAAACAAAATATAACACTCGAATCATCATCCACTCTGTCACCATCTGAAAACTCACGGAGGTGGGTTGAGACTGGTATCTGAAAAACAACAACATATGGTATGAGAACCAGGATTTCTCAGTATGATAATAGTGCCCAATAGATAAGATGTACGGTTCTAGGAAGCCAAATGCAATTCTAGAATTTCAAACCGATATAAAGTAATTCCACTTATAATTAAATCCTAAACTATAAAAGGCTATCTAATTTAAGGATTTTCTAATCTACAAAACATCGATGTCCACAACCTTCACCAACCTATCCTCCCTGCGATCCCGTCGCCACCGCCTACCAAGCCTCCTCAATCCTAGCAGAAAACACAAATAGGTGCAAGCAAGTAAAGCACAAGTAATTCAATTAGCAATTAAACATGTTATACAAGTTGGCACAATGCTAGTAAACAAAGCAAACAAACACATAAGAATGCACATGATGAATGCATGTCCTATTGGTCGTGATATCACTTGTCGGTTTAACTGCCAACCCGACAAATCCCCTTGGGATGTCGCCCTTTTGTCACAAATATATAATTGCGCCTTGGGATATTGTGCCCTAGCACACTCTTGTTACCAGAAAGGATATGAACGGAAACACTGCCTCAGACCTCACATCTCAACATAAGCGGGATTAACCACCATCCTTATGTTGGCACCGCAACCTTGACAAGTGGGATTAACCACCGCCCTTGCCAGGCGTATAGCGACTTACCAATCATAGTATATTAGAATATATATCCAATTCAGTGGTCACCTCTCATTCTCATCAGTTTCAACAACCTTAATCTTTCATTCTTTTCAACTTAGTATCAATGCAACACTCTGCCAATTCACTCTAGTTATTCCATCCATAGAACTTTCCAAGCCTAAGTCACTGTCTCTAATCTCATAACAAAAAATTATTCAACTAAGTCCACTCATCATACTCTCCCTTGTCCCAAAGCCTAAATTCTAGCTATGGGATCCTACACAGAAGTTAAGAGATTTAGAAAGTTAGAGGAACACTTCAAAACTCAAAAATCACATTTTCAGCAAAACAGAGGTCATGCGTACTCATGTCTATTTCCGCGTAGCATGAGTGTCAAATAGGTAATGTCGATTATGCGTGCATCATCCGCATACGCGAGCACTTGAAATAGAAAAGTAAAAAGCTAGTGTCAATGGAAACAAGAGTCAACTAACTACCCAAGAATTTCCACTAAATGTCAGACATTATGACTCTAGTATCCTAGGAACTCAAATCCCAAGCCAAGGTGTGAAAATCTACTCAAAATTACCAAGTGGCATTTTCACAAACACTTGGTGGGCATGAAAGCAAAACATGAGAAATTGCAAAGGAAAATGAAAATTATATTCAAACTATTCACAATATCAACAATAGACAATCAACCAAGCATAGAGAAAGCATAAAACACTAAATTCATCAATCAAAACTTCAAGATACTAAAATTGCATATATAAACAAAGTAACTTGAACCATAAGAAAATAAAAGCAAAAGTAGTGTAATTAAAGAAAAGATTTAGAGTACTTACAATAAAGATGAGCAAAATCAAAGATCAAAGCTTGCTATAAAATATACAATGAACCCTAATTAAAAACCCTAAGAGAACACTCCCTAATCTACACTACTCCTACTTCTAATGCAAATTCTACCTAAAAGAAAAGTGTCTTAAGCTAAAAGTGAGCTCCTTTCATTCCATCTCGGTAATAAGCAATTGAAATTCCAAATTCCTATACACAATAGTAACAGAACTCATAATGCAATAGGTGATAATTCATAGGATAAAAAGAAAATAAAAAACAAAGATAATAAGAACAAATAAAAGGTACTCCTAAAACTAGCAAAAACAAGCAATCAATCAAAAACAAACTATTCGCATATTCACATATTAACAATAGCCAACAACATAGCACCATTGCAACTCCTTGGAAATGGCGCCAAAAATTTGATATGAGAAGATTTATGACAATTCAGATTTTAGACAGAATAACTTCCGTTGCAAGTATAGTCCGAACCGGCAATGGATCCTTTCAATTAAATTTTAATTTCAAAGAATGTCACAATCAAAACATAATAACCAGGAGTTTTTAAGTCCCGGGTCGTCTTCCCTAGAAGTTGCAATAAAATATTCATATTATTGGCTATAGGGGAAATATGGGTTTGATGGCATAAGACAAGAAGTGTAAATAGCAAGAAAATAAAGATGCATATAAGTAATTAAATGAAAAACAATTAAAGCAATAAAAAGGAAATTAAATTGCAAAAAGAGCTCTTGGCAAGAATGGGGAATTAAGGCTTCCTATGTTAGTTATGGACCACAAGCATGGTGATTTTGTAGAATTAATCCCAATTAGTCAATCATAACATCAAGGATTAGTCAAAAGGGCATAATTGATCTCAATCCACAAGTCCTAGTCAACTCTATTAATGGAAGGCTTAGAGTTAGTGAAAACCAAATCAATTAACAATCCTCACACAATGTGGAATGAACATCCACCACTCAAGTTCACCCCATTACCCAATTTCCCAATCAAGAGTGTAAAAAACTAGGCAAAAATCCAACCAAGTATTTTATCAAACACTTGGAAGGTATAAAAAGAAAGCATGGTAAAATAACAAGAAATAATAAATTCTACAACTACCAAACAAGGAAATTAAGAATAGCAACTCAATTCAACAATAAAAGAGCATGAAACATAAATTGCATTAAATCGAAATCAAAATAACAAGAGTGTTCACCAACATACAAAGTTGCCAAAATGAGAAATTAACAAGATAAACTAAGAAAATTAAGACAATAGAACAAAGAAAAGTAGAAGAAACTAGATGAAAACAAGAATTAAAAAGGGGAATTACAAAGAAATTAAGCTATAAACCCTAATTTCTAGAGAGAAGGGGGAGCTTCTCTCTTTAGAAAATGACCTACATGATGCTAAACTAACCCTAATTTCTCCCCCCTTTCACATGGAATCATGGCCCTTTGATATAGCATTGAATCATCTTTAGAAGGTCCAAAACTAAGCTCTAGAGGCCCAGAAATCGCCTCCAGCAATTTGCATTAAGTGAGTCACGTGTTGGAACTTGTGCGTACACACAGACGTGTGCGTACGCATACTTGCTGATTTTCTTTTTGTGCGTACGCACAGATTGTCGTGCGTACGCACACATGCTGTTGTGCTTCTGGTGCGTATGCGTAGTAGGTTGTGCGTATGCACACTCCAGTGTGTGCTTCTCCTTTGCTGTTGTGCTTCTGGTGCGTACGCGTAGTAGGTTGTGCGTATGCACACTCCAGTGTGTGCTTCTCCTTTGTTTTTTTCATGTTTTCTCCCTCTTGCATGCTCTTCTTCCATCTTTACCAAACCATTCCTACCTTATACACCTGAAATTACTCACAAACAACATCAAGGTATCGAATGAAATGTAAATGGAATAAAATTGACTAAATTAAGCATAAAAGAGCAAATTTTCACAATTAGACATAATTTAGAGAGAAAACACAAAAGTATGCTATTTGGATGAATAAATGTGGATTTATATGATGAAATCTACTCAAATCAAACCAAAATTTATCATCAAATATGGATTCATCATTCATCAATAATCATCATCAAAAGCATATATTACCATTCATTCTATATCATTACCACAACCTCGATCATACAAATTCATTCCACAATCAATCCTCATTAATATTCACACATCATACATATTTGCAATTCTCAATAACAATTCAATCATTCATGCAAATTCAACCTATCTTAGGGCAATTAGCCTAAGTCTCACGCAACATTATATATTAACTAAAGAAAACTGAAACCATACCTTGGCCAATTTTCTCCAAGCTTGAAACACCAAAACTCAGCCTCCAAGCTTAATCCAAATACTCCAAATAGCCAAATCAACTCCAATAAACACCAATTCTCAATCTAATATCATATAATTCATCACAATCAATACTAAAGTTTATAAAATAGACAAACTACAAGGGTATAGAGCTTTCTTACCTTACCCACTGTGGATTGGGGTAAAATCCAACAATTACCTAATGCTAAATATCACCTAAACAACCAAAATCACAAAATCTACTCAATCACCATAGCAAAAAATGCGAAAATATAGGGAAGATTGAACTGAAAAAGAAATTGAAAGTTTCTTACTATTTTGTTCAGATGAAATCAAAGAGCTCGACGAGAGCTTCACATGACGGTAAATGGCATGCCAATTGGAGCTCTGAAACGCAAGTTATGATTGATTTAGTGTTGAAGTGAATAGTAAAATCCTCTTTCAAATCTCAGCTACACTCTTCCTTCTCAAAGTGATGAAATGAGGTTGAGTTGTCTCTTTAGTGAATTTATATATATTAGATTTGAGCCCAACTTAACTCCGGTCCAACCGATTTGCATTTTTAGTTTGTTTAGCCTAATCTCGGGCCAAACCTTTTAGAATAAGTGTCAGAATTTTTATTTTAAATATTTTTCCAAGTATTTGGCTAGTTTTATTTTCTCATACATTGTACTGGATAAACTTAACCCAATATTGCTAGCTAAATTTCTGGTATCCATTTTTACATAATTTTTTCTAAAAAATTACATTTTTCCTCTCAGAAAATTCAATGGAATCTAAATCTCCTCTTTAAAATTTTAAATTAACATTTCTAAATTTTCTATTCTATTGAATTATCTATTTTAATCAAACGTCGTTAAATTTCGGTTCTTATAGATAATATAATATAATACATCATAATAATACTATTTATTTATAAGAGTTTGAATTTTAAAAATAATTTCTCTCTACCATGCCATCGGAATCTTGTTTGCTTTATGTTTTATGATTTTTAGTTTGTCATGCCATGTGAATAAATAAAAAAAGATCAGCGTATAATGTTTTTATTGTCATTATGTATCATAGTTGTCAGAATCGAACCGGCGATCGAACCGGTCAGGTTACTGGGTCACTGGGTCACTGGTTGAACCGGTTAACCCGGTCCCACATAAGTAAAACGTATAAAATAGCTAAAAACTTAAAAATTAACAGTTAAAAAATATATCTCCAATAACATCATAATAAACATTAAGTCTCAAATCCTAAAAATAAGTAGTAATACGAAAATAAACATAAAATTTAGTACTATTAGTCTATTACATGAACAACTTAATTTAACACAATGAAAATAACAATTCATGGATTATATCCAAGGAGTAACTTCAAAGTCTGGATATCTTTCTTCATCTGACAAATCTGGAGCTACATCCTGATTGGTTTCATTCTGATTTGCATTTTCCACAGAAGTATTATTAGCTTCACCATCATCTCGATCATCTTCCAGATTCAATTTATCTAGCATTTCAATAATGTTTCACAAATCATAATCAATAATAAGGCAAAACATTTGGTTAAAGCATCACAAAATCATCCCTAACAACAACATACCCAAATCATCTAAAGCTGATTGAAGAGACATATTTGCAAGATCATTTCATAAAGCATCAACTTCTTCAGGAGTTAAAAATGGTGGTGAATCTTCCATTATCCATTCCGAATGATCCTCAAATGCATCAAGACAAATTGGATCATAACTTTACTTTCTCATTCGGTTCCTATATTATCAATTAACTTGATTATTCTTATTATGACTAAAAATTTAAAATAATGCCTTCAAGAAAGAATAATAAAAAGTACCTTTGTTGTAGCCTTAAGTTGTAATGAACATAAACAAGATCATTAAGCTTTTGATGCCTCAATATCTCCACCTTTTCCAGCCAAATGAAGCTTAACCCGGTTAATTCCTCCACCCCTAATAAGCTTCTCGCAATAAATACATACCAGAGTAGTTTTTCCTTTATCCAAAACTTGTTTACAATGGCCCCATGCAGGATCAATTTTTCCTTTGTTACTATTTTTTTAGGTTCCAATTGTTGGATCAGGAGTTGATCCTTGTTCCTGAGAAGTTGGTGTTTCTGATGGTGTATTTGATGAAGCCATCCTAAATTCCTAATCAACCAGGATCCAGGACTAAATGACTAATCTCCAAGAATAATACACAACAATTCACTAAGGCACTAACTACTAAGAATAATATACAACAACAACCAGCAATGGATAATCAAGTAATCAACAAATGAACAAACTGAACAGAAACAAAAAATATATCAAGAAACAAGACAGATCAAACAGAAAAATATGTGGTCTTATTCATGTTCTCATCTGCCTGCATACAAAAATCAAACAGAAATCAAAGTATCAAACATATGTGAACAACCAACAATCTAAATTCTAACAGAAATCAAACAGAAACCAACATACATAATCAATCTACAATAATCAATTAACTTCACAAAATTAAAAAATTAAAAATACTTACCTGGACGGCTGGACCCTCGACCTGAAGGGATGGAACGACGAGCAGAGAAGAGGGCGACCGGAGCAACGAGTAGAGAAGAGCAGAGAAGAGCAGAGAAGAGCGACGAGCAGTAGGTGACGATGGACCGTGGACGTGCTTCTGCCTTCTTGGCGGTGGTGAGTGGCGCATTGCTCTGGATGCGGTGGTGAGGTGAGTGCCGCGCTGGTTGAAGCTGAACGGGGCGACGAGGTGGCTGAGTGAGTGGCACACCTCTCTATCTCTCAGCTCTCAGCTCTCATGGAGTCATGGTGCATGGTGATGATGGTCTCTCAAACTGTTTGGGAATGGGAAGGGAAAGTGGGAAACAGGGGATGGAGGCTAGGGTTACAGCGTTTCAGTAGCAGCTTTTGTTTTTTTTTTTTAATAAAGAAACAACGTCGTTTTCAGCGCAGAAAAAAAAATTTCGAACCGGTCCGGGTTAAACGAAACCCACCAGTTCACCAGTTCTGATCAAACCCGGCCGGTTCAGTACGGGTCTTTCTGGTTCGACTCCTTGTCCGGTTAAATGCCTCACTCGGACCAGTTATGGCACCGGTTCACCAATTTTCCAGTCCACCCAGCCGGGTCGGTCCAGTTCTGACAACACTGTTATGTATTATCTTATTATGCTAAATTTATTCTCTTTCGTAACACATTATGAAATTCTACTAACTTAAATTCTCTTTTAGAAAATAGTATATAACTTTTAAAATAAAATTTAAATAAAGATATTTAAAAATAAATATTATTAAAAAAATATTTTTTAACCACTATATTTAGTCAAATATGACAATTAAATAAATAAAAATATTATTTGTACATTAAAATTAATCACTAAAATTAGTTATTATGTATATATAAATATATATAGTTTAATTTATTTTTAATATATATTTTTTATTTTAATGTATATGTTATACTAATAATTAATTTTAGTATCAAATTTTAGTGTATACTTAAAGCTAGTTTAATTTAAAAAATGGTAAAATTTTATTTTTTTAGACTTTTAAATTATGAAAAGTCATATTAATGTTATTTGGTGCCATTTTTAAAAGATGATTTTAGATTTCTAAAAAATTATTTAAGAATTTTTAAAAAAATAAGAAATATGACTTCTCTTATTCTTAAAAGTTCGTTTATCACTGTAATTTATTAAAATACATATTTTTATGACTGAAAATTTAAACACCAAACAACTTATTTATAAATTATTTTTAATATAAATACTTATATTTTAAAGTTTTTAAAAACATTTAATTAAATTGTTTTTTGAAATTAGGCCTTAACATGATTGTTGAGTGAAATAAGCTTAATTAAATTAATTTTATCATGACCCGATTTGTTTGAGCGTTATTTTCGTAAAAATTTTTTTAAATGGTATTTTTTTAAAATTTTTTTATAAAAATAAAAATAATTTTATGTTTAAATATTTCATATAAAATTTTTTTATCTATTAATTCTATTTAAATAAAATAAAATAAATTTTTTTATTTATTTATTATATAAAAAATATATTTTAAAAAATAAAAAATATAAATTTTAACTTTTAAAAAAATATTTTTTTATTTTTTTAATATTTTTACTTTTATTATTAAAAATTCGTCGAACACCGAAAAAAAATTTTTTAACGAAAAGGAAAAAATGAGCACGCGCGACAAGACACTGGTTGTGGTTCCAACATTTATTTGTAGTCCTAGTCATCACAAAAATAATAATAAAAAAATGGTAGAAGAAGCCAAAACCCGAATCTAAAAAAGATAAAAAAAAAAAAACAAACAGAAGAGCGCCTACATACAGAGAAAGAAATAAAGAAAGGCAATGGCATTGCATTGGAAATGAGCGGAACAAGAGCAACGGACTAACGTTACGATGCTGCAACCACCTCCTTAGAGCTGAGTCACCGACACAGACAAAGAAACAGGCACGAAGCGAATGCGCAGCAACAAGCCTCGTGTGCTTGTCAACCACATTTTCCCCTATCTCCCGAAATTGCATCTGCCCCTTCAATCGTCGTTCTTGTTGCGGTAATGGAGGCCCTGATCGAGCTATGCGACCTGATTGCGCAGAACCCGGTGCAATTCTCCGACAAGCTATCGTGGATATGCGACAAATGCCCGCCGCCGGACTACCTGTCGACGGGATCTCCTAGGGTTTCGCGCTCCCACCTCAATGCCGTCCTCGCCGTCGCACGCTTCCTCTCAAAATGTCCCAATTGCTCCGATCTGCGCCCTAAATCCGTCACTCTCGAGTTCCTTCGCTCCATTTCATGTTCCTTCACTCAATCCTTTTGGCCCCAACCCTTCTCCCAAGATACCGTTGCCTCCTTCTACCTCGATTTCATCGCCTATGTCTCCAAGGCCGCGGAATTGTCCCCTGGTTTCGCCGACGAGGTTGCTGAATTCTTCGGGGAGGTGATCCTCTCGGCGATCGATGATTCCGGCGAACACCACTCTGCCATTGCTAGGGCCTTCTTGGTCGCGGTGTCACAGAACTTCATTCCGATATCCGAATCCGATGCTAATGCATTGGCGACTTGTTTGATCGAGCGGTTTACAGCCTCCATGGAGGGTGTTTCTGGAAACTCCGAGAGTTCTTCGGCTCAGAGCTCTCCGATGAATGTGAACCACAAAAGTCACGGTGGTAGTCCCGGGAGCAACAATGGTGTGTCGAACGGTGGAAACCATATTTGGAGGAGTAATGCTGATCAATTAGCATTGAATTTGGGTTTGAATGATGGTGGAGGTGGTTCGAGTGGGCAACAAGTTGCTTCCTTTGAGGAGGAGTCTGTGGAAAGCTTGGAAAGACAAGAAATTGCTTTTAAAGTGATTGCTCTCTTGTTGGAGAAGCTTCGCGTTGATGCTGGCCTTTTGGAGCAGGTTAGGTTAATTGGGAAGAAGCAGATACAATCTATGTCTGTGTTTCTGAAGGTATACTCTTTCTGTGCTTGATTATGTTTAAAACATTGTTTTCTTTGTTGTTACTTGGTTTACTTAGTATGTTTAAGTTCAATACTTCAATGGGTGTGGCAAGGCCTTAAAATTTAGATTGGTCTGTAGAGGGAACCTTGTTTTGTAATTTGCTGGTTCTTGCAGATAAGGAAGAGGGAGTGGCATGAACAGGGTTCACTCCTAAAAGCTAGAATCAATACAAAATTATTAGTATATAAAGCAGCAGTGCGGCTGCAAATCAAGTGCCTCTCCGTATTGGATTCGGATGCAAGGTCTGTCAAGAGATTGGTTTACGAAGCTGTTGCGATATTGATAGATGCTGCTGAGGCATGCTTACTGTCTGGATGGCGGAAGTTGAGAACATGTGAGGACCTCTTCAGTTCCTTGCTTATGGGGGTAACACAAATTGCTATTGCCAGAGGAGGTCAGCCCCTGCGAATCTTGCTTATTCGCCTAAAACCGATTGTTCTCAATGTTTGTGCTCAGGTGCTGTTCCATCTTTTATCCTATCAAACTCGCATTCCAATTGATTTCAAAAAGTTTGTTTTAATGCCCCCCCTTTTTTCTCTCTCTCCCGAAATATGACTGTCACAGGCTGATACGTGGAGTAACAGCCAAGGGGTCATGTTTGAGAGTGTCACGAAGGCTAGCTGTCAGATTATTGAATCCTGCTGGAATAATGAGCGGGCTCCGGTGGACACATACATCATGGGGTTAGCTGCAAGCATACGCGAACGCAATGATTATGACGAACAGGTTCTTATATTATTATGCATGTTTACGTATCTTTTAGAAACTAAATGCTTTGTCGATATATTGATGTACAAGGACAAGTTGATTTGGCATTTCATACATTTTCATATTTTATGGAGTTCAATGTATTTCAGTATTTGTGCTTTTTGATACCTAATTGTTCTGTGTTAAATCATGTTTCTTTCATAGACTGTATTCAAATAATTTCCATTGATACATTAAGTTTACTGTTTTTTTTGGATATTGTATCTTGTGTTCCAAAAATATTGACATCCGTCTAAGTTCAAGCATGTAAATTTCTTATGTGTTAAATCATTTGCTTGCTTATGGAATCTTGTTGCTATCAGGACAACAGAGAGAAACCTGGAGTTCCTGTTGTACAGCTTAATGTTATACGCCTGTTTGCTGAACTAAGTGTTGTAGTCAACAAATCTGAGCTGGTAGACGTGATATTACCTCTTTTTATCGAAAGCTTAGAAGAGGGTGATGCTTCAACTCCAAGTTTATTGAGACTCCGAGTATGGATCTTTGTCGCGGAGCAATATGAATTTTGTCAATATATTGTGACCATATGTTATCACACATTATCTGTGAATCCCTTCACTTTTACTCTACAAATCTTATGTTGTGCTTTGTTGCCACCCTTGCAGCTTCTAGATGCTGTATCTCAAATGGCCAGTTTAGGTTTTGAGAAGTCTTACCGTGAGACGGTAGTTTTGATGACAAGAAGCTACTTGAGTAAACTTACCAGTGTGGGATCAGTTGAAAGCAAAACAGAGGCATCTGAATCTACCACTGAACGAGTTGAAGTAAGTAATCTTTCTAGATATTAATAAGACATGTTAAATTTGATTTACTCATTGAAATTCAATATCAAAGGATGCTCACTAGTTGAATTACATTCTAGACTTTACCTGCAGGATTTCTTCGCATTGCTAATGGACTTACTAGCGATAAATTGCGTTCAGATTTCCGCCATCGGTTGCTCTCCCTCTGCTCTGATGTTGGTTTAGCCGCTGAGTCCAAAAGTGGAAGGTATGCCTTTTTCTATGCAGGTCACAACGTATACAATAATGCAGAATTTTGTTGATAATTTGGTTTATTTGATGAATTTTGAGGTGGTCAAGCTAGATCTGTGTCAACGATCTCATTGCAGACGTGATACATGATAGGGTGCAATGGTGCCGTTTGATCCATGTTGCCAATCCCCCCCTAGTGGGATAAGGCTTTGTTTGCTGTTTGTTATTAATGAATTATGATTTCTCAAGATTTTAAATCTGATTATTTTCAGTTTATATGCTACAGGAGTGGACCAGATTTCCTGGGTCCTCTGCTCCCTGCAGTTGCTGTGATGTGTTCTGATTTTGATCCCACACTAAATGTGGAGCCATCACTTTTAAAACTGTTTCGTAACCTCTGGTTCTATGTTGCTCTCTTTGGTCTAGCACCTCCAATACAAAAGACTCCGCAAGTCACAAAGGCAGTTTCTAGTACCATGAACAGTGTGGGAAGCATGGGTACAACTGCTCTTCAAGCCATAAATGGACCATATATGTGGAATGAGGAGTGGTCTTCTGCTGTGCAGCGAATTGCTCAGGGTACTCCTCCACTAGTAAGTTTTCCTGAAAGATCTTTTAAGATTTTGGGCAAACAACTTCATTTATCAAATAGTACATGTATTTGCTTGTAGTTTTACTTTTATATTTTTCTATTTCTGTCCAGGTTGTTAGCTCAGTGAAATGGCTTGAGGACGAGCTGGAACTAAATGCTCTGCATAACCCAGGCAGTCGTCGGGGAAGTGGTAATGAAAAAGCTGCTCTTGTGCAGAGAGCTGCTCTTTCTGCAGCTTTAGGAGGGAGGGTTGATCTCCCAGCAATGACCACAATCTCAGGTGGATTGAATTTAATTTATGTTAATATCCTAAATCTTGAATTGCTAACTTGCTCACATTCGTAGACAATTGCTGCTTCTTTGGTAAAATTTATGCCTTTTTTGGCTTTGATATTATGTAAATTGAAATATATATTGTGGTTTCTGATTTTCTGTTTTGGTTGGAATTTATGCCCTTGCTCCTTCGTGACTCTTGTGCTCACTGTACATCACTTCAGCCTATCCTGATTACTCTGTTAATTTACTTTACTTCAATTATTTTGCAGGTGTGAAGGCTACTTATCTTCTCGCTGTAGATTCTCTTGAGATCATTCGCTTCAGTAGCAATGGTGGAATTCTAAATGGTGGTACCACAATGGATGCTGCTAGAAGTGCCTTTACCTGTGTCTTTGAATATCTCAAGACTCCAAACCTAATGCCTGCTGTTTTCCAGTGTTTAACTGCAATTGTTCACAGGGCCTTCGAAACAGCTGTCTCATGGCTAGTAGGTTTTACTTTCTTTGACAGTTTAGTTGATCAAACTTTTGCAAATAGATTTGCTGATTGGAAATAGGTTCAACTAAATTGTGTTTAACCATCTAATATTCCCCTTTGTGTACACTAATGGGCGGGCCACTTGGCCTCAACCCAAGGACATAGCAAGGAAGCATTTTCTCATTGATAGTAGCTATTATTATCCTAATATATACCTATGTATAAACTGGTACTATGTTTCTATCTACAAGTTTTGAGGTCTATGGTTTTTGCATGTGGATGATGTTGCTTTCGTAGCATTAATATGGAGAGACTATCATTTACGTTCCTTCTTGTTGTATTAGTATATATATTCAGGGTATTTCCTTTAGCTCGTTTAACGGAAAAAAAAATCAACAAAGGTCTGTCTGGTTAACTTGTTTTATGTACTCATCAGTGTAAAATCATACTCTCATTGAGAGAACTTGTGACTAAAGAAGTGATTTTTCTCCAAAATTTAATCTGTTCTAAACATTTACATTTATTGGGACATATGTGGTGTCATTTGTGTTTCTGCACTATATGTTGTGATGTTGATTGGTATGCTTCAGGAAGATCGAGTGTCTGAAATAGGCCATGAGGCTGATGCCCGAGACTCAATACTTACAGTGCATACCTGCTTTCTAGTCAAAAGTCTGTCCCAGAGGGAGGATCATATAAGAGAGATTGCAGAGAACTTGTTAACTCAAATTAGTGATAAATTTCCACAGGTGAATTTAACACTATATGTGGTGTTTGTCTAAAATTTGGTTCTTTGCACTTTCTTGTGGTGTCCAGCATATTTAAGATTAGAACTACATCTTCCAGGTTTTGTGGGATGCAACCTGCTTAGACTCAATGCTATTTTCATTTCAAGAGGACTCTTCTTCTACTGTCATCAATGATCCTGCTTGGACAACAACAGTCCGTTCCTTATATCAGAGAATTGTTCGCGAATGGATAATTAAATCACTTGCAAATGCTCCGTGCACTAGTCAGGGCCTTCTTCAGGTTGACATGCTCTGTTCCATTGAAAAAATTTATTTTATTTTTCTAGTGTATTCTTTTCCCTTCACCTTTTGTCTCAACATTTAGGTACTTGCTCCTAAGGGGATAATATGTTGCTTCTTGCATTTGATGTTTTTTGTTTTTGCATAAATATTCAATTTCTGTTTGCATGTGCCATTGGATATTTCTCTGGGATGAGCATCTTCGACTAATCTAAACAAGAAAATAAATATTTTAAATCGTTCTAGGTATAATTGTATAAACTTCTCCTTCATAACTCTGTTTATTACCCTTGTTTTCAATTGTATCTTCGTTTTTTTGGCACTTCACATGTGGTTCAAATATGGCTGTGCTTCCGGTTCTAGTTAACTTGAATTCTGAATTTTGTCCCAAAATTTGTGGGTGCAAAGGTTCTTTTGATCCTTATATGTATTCCTGTTTGATTGTTACTACTTGCTACTCAATATATCTTTCTGTTTGCATTATATATTGGTGGCATTGTTGCCCTATCTTTTTTCCACCTTAAATGCCTCACAGTTTTTCCCCCATGTCTGTATATTCCACACCAGGATAAACTTTGTAAAGCAAACACATGGCAAAGAGCACAACCGACAATTGATGTTGTTTTACTTTTGTCTGAGGTACGAATTGGCACGGGGAAAAGTGACAGCTGGCCAATACAAATAGCAAGTATTCCTGCAGTCGTGGCTGCTGCTGCTGCAGCTTCAGGTGCAAACTTAAGAGCATCTGAGTCTTTCAATTTAGAGGTTATTAATTCAGGTCAGTGCAACCAGGCTGCAGCAACAGTTAAGTGCAACCATGCTGGAGAGATAGCTGGTATGAGAAGGCTGTATAACAGCATGGGTGGGTTTCAAACCAACGCTCCTCCTCCTACTGGTTCTGGTTTTGGCCTTGGACTTCAAAGAATTATATCTGGCGCATTTCCTCAACAACCACTAGCTGAGGATGACACATTCAATGGAATGTTGCTTGGTAAGTTTGTGCGCCTACTACAACAGTTTGTCAATGTAGCAGAGAAAGGGGGGGAGGTGGTTAGGTCCGAATTTCGTGAAACTTGCTCACAGGCTACCGTACTGCTCTTGTCAAATTTGGTAAACCCATTTCACTCTTGATTGTAGTAATTGTAATTTTTTTGGGGTCTGTGTTCATGTGTACCTTTTGTGGCCTTGTCTGAGTTTTGTTTTTTTCTTATGGACAAGAGTTCTGGATCCAAATCAAACATGGAGGGCTTCTCGCAACTTCTTCGTCTTCTTTGCTGGTGTCCTGCTTATATTTCCACCCATGATGCAATGGAGACTGGTGTTTTCATTTGGACATGGTTGGTATCTGCTGCGCCTCAGCTTGGACCTCTTGTCCTTGCTGAGCTTGTTGATGCATGGTTATGGACAATCGACACCAAGCGGGGCCTTTTTGCAGCTGGAGAAAGGTATTCTGGGCCTTATGCAAAACTGAAGCCTCATCTATCCCCTGGGGAGCCTGAAATGCTGCCAGGGAATGATCCTGTTGAGCAGATAATCGCTCATCGA
This sequence comes from Arachis hypogaea, assembly GCF_003086295.3. Classification (NCBI taxonomy): domain Eukaryota; kingdom Viridiplantae; phylum Streptophyta; class Magnoliopsida; order Fabales; family Fabaceae; genus Arachis; species Arachis hypogaea. The sequence continues at coordinate 23,948,578 of NC_092043.1, read as the reverse complement.
TTGTGGCTTGGCTTTCTAATTGATCGATTTGAGGTTAGGAAGTTGCTCATCATTTTTTGTTAGCTTACATTTTGTTTCCTTCTGCTTATTGTCCAAGTATCGTTATGATTCATAGTTTGTTTTTTCGTTTGCTATGATCTTAAGTCATTGTAATTGTACCATGTTTCGATATTCATATTGTATAACAAAATTTTTCATTATTTCCACCACCTTCTAAATCTTCTATGCTTGTTTAAATTGTTATCGGTGAATTGTCTGGTTTGAGTACTGTAGTATTTGCCTTGGGTATTGCTTTTCACATGATTGCTAGGTGATAATAATCAAAAGCCATTAGTTGAAGAATCTGTCTGGATTGTATTAAGTTATGTTTTGATCGAAACTATATTTAAATGGATGTAATTAAACATGAAATTTTGCTAGGTTGGATCTTTGGTTCCTCTATAAGCTACTGGATTTTTTGAGTAAAAGATTATGTTCTGCTTGTTCGATATGTACATTGAATTCCAGAATCCATTTGTGAATGACCCATTATATGAAGGTATTCAGTTCTTGATCAGTAGGCCATCTATGGTATAATATTATTGTTCTTCTTATTCTTATTGTTATTATTATAATTTTATGGGTATTAAATTGCTCATAATTGTTAAGCTGCCATTGTTTTTGTTCTGATTGGCTAATCACCTATTAACTTGAGTAGCGTTATTCTTTACTATTTTAAACATTGAACTATTTTTAGCTTTAAAAGTTGCAAATATGTTACTAATTTTATATTTTCATTTCCCTGAATCACTATTTGTGTTGTCTATTATAGGCAGTTCGTCACCAAAGTGTGGAGCAACTCTTACTTTTTGGTAGGATGTTGCAGGGGACAACAAAGCTTCCGTGGAATTTTTCACGGCATCCTGCTGCCACTGGTGCATTTTTCACTCTCATGCTTCTGGGGCTTAAATATTGCTCATGTCAGTTTCAAGGCAATCTGCAAAAATTTCAAATAGGGCTTCAGCTGCTTGAAGATAGGATTTATCGGTAAGGGTCTTTTGTAATTTATCTTGTCACTCTTGCTACATTTATCCTTATTCTTTTTCTTTACCTAAGCTGAAAGTTCCCTTTACCTTTGTGCTTAGTTTTATTTGTTCATTATTTTCCATGGGAACTACATGTAAGTTACATAGTGATCATCTAAACCAATATCTATCCCATGTTTTACCCCAAAACACATTATTTGGGCTACTTATTTAGATGATAAAAATTTTTAGCGTGCTAATATGCTTCTGAGGACTTAGCTGGATGAGTTGAAACAAGTTAAGTCACAGACCACATCTGCTTTACTCAACACAGTCTGAATCTGCCACTTAAATTTTTATGCCAAACGTTGCCATGTTCTAAGTTTTATGTTAATGAATCAATAAGCATTAAAGTTTCCACTCATGTTATGTATTAATTCAATTCATGAATGTTATTTGGAACTCATTGTGTGCTTAATTTATTGTCAGTTGACACTATTCTGCTGAGTACTTGGCCCTGCTATTTATTTATTTATTTCCAGCAACTAAGTGAGATGAACAATATAAATAGTCAATTCTTTTGCAGTATTTCTTTACTTTACTCTTTTATACTGTAGAATAACAAGAAACAAGCTTCACCAAAGTCACATAGAAAATCGTTATATCTTAGTATTGTTAAATCTGCAATTAGCTCCATATTTGGTGTTTAAAGTTGCATTAGCTGAATTACAATATGTTCAGTTTCTTTGGACAAATTGAAATTTCCATCTGGTGCATGCAGGGCCTCTTTGGGTTGGTTTTCTCAGGAGCCTGAGTGGTATGAGACAAACTATACAAATTTTGCTCAGTGCGAGGCTCTGTCTGTTTCTCTATTTGTTCAGTATCTTTCAAATATGAAAGCCGATGCTGTTCAATTTAGTTCAAAAGGAAATGGCCAAGAAAATGTGGTAATAGTTCTTCACTTAGTATTGGCATCTACTTATGCATTTATTGTTCACTTCTGACTTCAAAATCCTGTCTTTTTTGTTATTGATCTTCTTTATCAAGTTGGTTTTAACCTTCTCTAGTGACTTGCAAAAAAATTTTCAGCATTTAGTCTGATATTTACATGTGTGTAGAGTGACCAATATCATCCTGTTTGGGGCCAAATGGAGAACTATGCTGTTGGCAGAGAAAAAAGGAGACAATTACTGTTAATGCTATGTCAACACGAGGCTGATAGGCTTGAGGTCTGGGCACAGCCGACAAACACAAAGTATATATAGCACACTTATGTATCCTTTTTTACTACATGAACTTCATCACGTCTTTTGTTTTTCTCCTTCCCTGAGTTTATGAATACCTGTCATGTGCTTTCAGGGAAATTATTTTGCGACCCAAAATTAGCTCAGATAAATGGATAGAACATACCAGAACTGCCTTTTCTGTGGATCCTAAGATTGCTTTATCATTGGCCTTGAGGTTTCCGACCAATTCATCTGTGAAGACTGAAGTAACTCAGCTGGTTCAGGTATGTTTCTTATCATGAGAATTGGGAGTTTGAAGTCCTCACAGTTGAGTGTGTGCCTAATGGAAATTGATTTTCATTGGCCAAAATTTAAATATTCTCAGGGTTGATCATTACCTATATTTTCTTGATGTTGGGCAGTGGAATTTAGCATTGGATTTATGGTAGAAAGTGTTTGATTGAAGGGTTATTCTAAGTACATAACTGCAAGAGTTTTCTGCTAGTAATATGATGTGTTATGTAATTTTCTATAATTTCTCATGTTGAAAGTATTTTGATCCCAGCTACTGTCATGGTTATTCTATGTTCATCATCCTGCAAGTTATGACATGCCTCTCTTTGCAGGCACATATACTGGACGTGCGCAGCATGCCTGAAGCACTACCTTACTTCATCACCCCCAAGGCTGTGGATGATAATTCAGTGCTTTTGCAACAATTGCCTCATTGGGCTCCTTGTTCTATTACGCAAGCTCTGGAGTTCCTTTCTCCAGCATATAAGGGACATCCTCGGGTCATGGCATATGTTCTAAGGGTTCTAGAATCCTATCCTCCTGAACGAGTAACCTTTTTTATGCCGCAGTTGGTGCAGTCTTTGCGACATGATGATGGGGTTAGATATTTTCCAAAGCTTAATTTCATGATTTATTCCCTAAAGATGTGCTTCTGTTGTACTATGTGCCACTTAAACCCAACACATCTATTTCTTCTTTCTCCATTTCAAATGTACACCTTATGCCTTTCCTCAATTCTGTATTTGTCACTAAATATTTTGGTGTATTATTTCAATTCATTTGCTCAAATCAAAGTTCCATTTTGAGTGAAGCCTCTTCTCATACTTTTTTTAAAGTGAAGATTTATTAACTTTTTCTCAAGTTTATTCTGTATTAAGTGTAAATAATTTTTGCCAAAAGTGACCTTTTTAATGGTGAATTTTAGTGTATGGTTACTTGGTAACTGGTTGAATAATTCTTATATGCAGAAATTAGTAGAAGGGTATTTGCTTAGAGCTGCCCAAAGAAGTGACATTTTCGCCCATATTCTTATTTGGCATTTACAGGTATAATATATGATTGTTACGTATTTTGGTTTGATGAAAGTGGCTATTATTTATTTTAACTTCAATTTTGTTGCGCACATTACTGTTGTTAATTTTGTGTTCCTTACATTGAATTATAGCTCCTTTTTCGTTGATGGATGAATTAATTAAAAGTTCTTTTTTATTTAAATAAATAGCTAAGCACATAAGGCTTCTTTTTGGGCAGGGTGAGACTGTGCCTGAGCCAGGAAATAATCCTACCAGTGGGAAGGTATATTAAAGCAAATTCCATTATCTCCAGTATAGTTATTGCTATAATATTCTGCTTAAAAATGGCATTAATTTATAACACAGATCCATGTAAAGTACTAGATATTTCCCGAGCACTGAGTATTTAAACCAGATTTATCCTTTCTCGATTGGCTCAAAGTTTTGCAAGAATGCTTATTTTTTATTTTAGAGTCTATTGTGTGTTTGCAAATCATCCTTAATAGTCTGTATCTGTTTTTTTATTTCAGAATGGATCATTCCTAGAGCTGCTGCCTGCCGTAAGGCAACGTATAATTGATGGTTTCAGTCCAAAAGCTCTAGACATTTTTACAAGAGAGTTTGATTTCTTTGACAAGGTTACATCCATATCCGGTGTACTATTTCCACTCCCTAAGGAAGAACGCCGAGCTGGTATCCGAAGGTATGGACAGAACCTGAAAGCATAATTTTTTTGTGAATTCTTAAGTTCAATTTTACTGTTTGATTGAAGTTAATGCTTCTGTTTAGGGAATTGGAGAAAATTGAATTGAACGGTGAAGACCTTTATCTACCAACAGCTCCTAACAAGCTTGTTGTGGGTATTCGAGTAGATAGTGGTATCCCATTACAGTCGGCTGCAAAAGTCCCAATCATGATAACATTTAATGTAGTTGATCGAGATGGGGACAGAAATGATGTAAAGCCACAAGCTTGCATTTTTAAGGTTAGCTGGTCTGATGATACTCCAGACAATAACACCATTTCTTCGTTGGTCCTATTATGAACTCTATATTCTTAAAGTTTCAAGTATTATGTTTTTACTTTGTTATCTTGCCAACACAACTGCAAAACATTGTCATAACTCATAAGTACTTAGCTGATTAGCTTTATGATAATAATTCTTATCTGATATGGCTCATCTGTATGTGTGTATAATATTGGTTATATTTTGATGATGGAATAATCAAACACTAAAGTTATTTTTTCCCTATGATACGTTTATAAGTTGTCAAAGCAAAATGCTTCTGTAAAATAATCACTCTGTGCCTTTGACAAATATTTATTACCCGACAACTATATTTGCATGTCTACTATATTTTCTCAAGCATTTCTTGTCAGCAGTGCTTTAATTGCATCTGGGATGACTGAGTTCTCTTTATTGAAGGTTGGAGATGATTGCAGACAAGATGTTCTTGCCCTTCAAGTAATAGCGCTTCTTAGAGATATATTTCAAGCTGTTGGATTAAATCTTTATCTGTTTCCTTATGGTGTTCTTCCTACTGGTCCAGAGAGAGGTATAATAGAGGTGAGTTTATTCATAATTTTGTTGATGATGCTGAGAATTCAGTGACATCTGGTAATTCAGTGAGTGTTTTTCTAGATCAGGAGTTAATATTGACCGAGACTAACACAAAATATACTGTAGTAGACAGATGTGTACTCACACTAGAGATGATTTGAGATAAATGAAACATTTGTTGAGTGATTGTTCTCGATTTCTGTAACAAATCATCTACATATTGTTTGGTGTTTAGATCAATCATTTAAGAGATTCCCAAGGTTAAGTTTGTTTGTCTTAAAAAAAATAAATAAATACTGCTTGTTTTTCCTACAAATTCCAACTTCAAATCATTATCATTAGTCAAACCAACCAAATGGGATAGCAATCAAGAATTAGGAATGAAGGCAATGTAAGTTATTTCTCATGTCACAAAAGAAATATTTTCTGGACTGTAGACTCACTGAAGTCCTAATTCTGTTTTTTTATTATTGTCAGGTTGTGCCTAATACACGCAGTAGAAGTCAGATGGGAGAAACAACCGATGGGGGTTTGCTTGAGATATTTCAGCAAGATTATGGGCCTGTTGGATCTGCCAGTTTTGAGGCTGCACGCCAGAACTTTATCATTAGCAGTGCTGGTTATGCTGTTGCTAGTCTTTTGCTTCAACCAAAGGATAGGCATAATGGGAATCTTCTCTTCGACAAGTAAGATAGATTTGTGTTTTGTCAATTACCAACACTATCAGCAAATCTGGTAGTTGTTGCTGATTGATTTGAACTAAGCTTAATCACCTTGAAACTTTGAATGTTGTCTTTGTTTGACCTCACATTTCATTCCTTTACTTACTTTCTCAGCTCTTGCCTCCTTTGCGTTCTTCTCTTACTGCATGTATCATATATTCATAAATTGGTAGCTAAGTCCGTTGCTAATATGTATGATGCAGTGTTGGTAGGCTAGTCCATATCGACTTTGGTTTCATCCTGGAAACTTCCCCCGGTGGGAATATGCGCTTCGAGAGTGCACATTTTAAGCTGAGCCATGAGATGACACAATTACTAGACCCATCAGGTGTTATGAAGAGTGATACGTGGACCCAGTTTTTAAGGTAGTGATGGTTCTCCCTAATCCTTTTAAACTCATTCTATATATCAAAAACTAATCATTGATCATTGTTTCACCCATTACTATACATGTATCTAGTCTATGTGTAAAGGGATACCTAGCTGCACGTCGTCATATGGAGGGGATCATTACTACGGTGGCATTGATGCTAGACAGCGGGTTACCCTGCTTCAGCAGGGGTGACCCGATTGGCAATCTGCGAAAGAGATTTCATCCAGAGATGAGTGAGCGTGAGGCAGCCAATTTCATGACCCATGTCTGTAAAGATGCTTATAACAAGTGGACTACTGCTGGCTATGACTTGATACAGTACCTCCAGCAAGGCATTGAGAAGTGATGATAACATAATATAGAATTGACCTAACGTGTACATGCTTGCTTGTAATTTATTTTACATTCATTGTTGTCTTGTGCTTTTATTTTTCCTTTTTGAGGAATTTTCATGGTTATAGTATTCAGAAGGAATAGTATAAAATGGCAGGTGAAGGTTTCTTGTTTTCGTTTTTCTCCTTGTTTCTTGTTTCTTATTTTTGCCGGTTTTGTTGTGATGTAAAATACAGCTTTGTAATCTTGTTTATTAATGGTAAATACGATTCATTGTATTGGCGAATACATGCTCCCCCGCACCCTCTTGTTTCAACGCCTGGGGAAAAACAAAGAAATGAAAGTTTAGTTACTCTTTTTTTATATGTATATTGAGTATAGACTATGCTACGCTGAGTACCAAAATCAATCATCAAAATTAGTTACTAAGATAAAATATATGTTAGAATATAAATATATATTAAAAATAAATTAAATTATATATGTATTTATATACAAATATATTAGTAGTTGATTTTAGTATTCAAATAATTTATATGTATTTTATATATTCGCATGAGTGGCATTAATACATTGAGAATTGAAGTTATAATCACATGCATATTATTCAAGTCTCTAATTAGATCACTTTGGTGGTTTAGTGAGCCATAATATATCGAAAATGCAAGTAAAAGCAGTGTTGGCATCATTGACTATATTCACATAAGAGGTTAAAACACAGACCGTTTCTTTATCTCAGAAACTAGAAACTAGAAACTAGAAAGGGATATCGTATTCCTTCGCATACATAACATGCGTTGTTAACTGATGTGGCTCAATCATCGTTTATTCTTTATCTCAGAAACTAGAAACTAGAAAGGTATATCGTATTCCTTCGCACACATAACATGCGTTGCTAACTGATGTGGCTCAATCGTCGTTTAACATTTGAAAAGCCAATCTAAGACAAAGGAATAAGGTGCGTATGCCTTGTTGGATCTTATCAGATTGCCTCCAACAGTTCGATTCGGTCACTGGCTCCTAATTGGCCAATTGAATTTGGTCACTATCGTTGTGCTTGGACTTTGCCCAGAAATGACCAAAAGAGCCTTCCATTTCTTCAAGGGTCTTGCCCTGTGTTTCGGGTAGCATTGTATAGAAGAAGATCCATCCAATTGTTGCAAGTGCAGCAAAGAGGAAGAAGGCCCCACCAATGGTTATTCCCTTAGAGAGGGACAAAAAGGTCATTGAGATAACGCCACTTGTGACCCTGTTCACCACAACTCCCATGGCCGAACCCTGAGCGCGCAGCCTCAGTGGGAAGATCTCAGAGCTATAAACCCATGCAATGGGCCCCGCTCCGATAGAGAACACTGCCACGTAGGACAAGGCGCTTGCGATGCTCAATCCAACGGCCCACATTTGCTTTTTATTGGACCGGTCATCGATGGTGAGGCTTGTGGCGAGCGTGAAAAGCGAGATTATCATACCGCCCGAACTGGTCAGCAATAACGGCCGACGCCCCACCCGATCCAACAAGAACGTAGCAACTAAGATGAATACCGTCTTCGTGAATCCAACGGCCACCGTTGCAAGAAGCTTCTCCGTATCTGAATCGATCCCAGCCTTCTGAAAAATGGTTGGTCCGTACAAAACGACTGCGTCTATTCCCGAAGCTTGTTGAAAGAAGTGAATCCCGAGCGCCGCGATGAGGATGTGGCGCACCGCCGGCGTAGGATATAGGAATAGCTCTTTCCAGACGCCTCCACCATCTCTTTTCTTGGTGACGTGAACGTCGTCGTCGTCGCATGATTCGGGTATTCCGGCTGCGGCTTTGATCTCGGCTAACCTGAGCTGAGCCTCTTCAGGGGAGTCGGAGGTTCTGTTGAGAACGTTGCGTGCGTCGGCGATTCGGCCTCTGATGATGAGCCAGCGAGGTGATTCCGGCATGGCTAAGACTCCGACGGCCAGGATCACGGATGGAATAGAACCGATTCCCAACATGAGTCGCCATCCCAAGTGCAGTGGAAGCTTGGAAAATGCATAGTTTGAAATGTAGCCTAGTAATATCCCTCCGTTGATGAACACCTCAGGGAAGGAGGTGAGGAAGCCACGAGAAGACGCGGGGGCAACTTCGGCAGCGTAGACAGGAGCAATCATGAGGGCGTAGCCGATGCCGATTCCGGCGACAAAGCGGCTGAACATGAGAAAGGGATAATTGGGGGAGAATCCCATGAGTAGGGCTCCAGTGAAGAAGATGGCTCCGGCTAGCACAATGGTGTATCGCCTTCCGAGCCAGTCAGAGGTTCTGCCAGCAAGGCATGATCCTACTAGAGAGTAGAGGTTTATTATTCCCATCAGTATCTCTATTTGCACGTCTGAGATTTTGAGGTCTCTCTTTATGTATATCACTGCTCCACTCATCACCCCTACGTCTGCAACCATCACATGCACGATCAGATATTAGTTTAGTCTTAAAGATTGGATTACTGGCACGAAATTGATTTTGATAAATGAAGGCCGTTAGATATTAATTTACTGACGGTTTTTAACTACCATCAGATGTCAAATACTAGGAGATTCATACACCTGCACTCATCAGTCATCACTACTTACCATAACCAAGTAAGATGGAAGTCATGGAAGCCAATATTGCACAGGCGAAAGCATACTTGTTCCTCTTTATTGGCTTCTTCACAGGATCGAGATCCTCCACCGCTTTCTGCGTTACTGCTATGCCCTTTGCCTCCATATATATCTTCAATTAGATTAGAGAAGCTAATAGCGGTGTGAGTTTGAGTGAGTATGAGCTTATAATAAGCTAAAGCATCCATGCATGCCTTATATAGACCAAGTTAAAGTCTTACATTACATCACCGTCGTCCCTACGTACGTGTATCATATGTGATCTCTTTCATTATGTTTTATTTGTCGGCCGGTTAGGTAGACGACAGAGAGTCTCAATAACGTAAACAACGAGGTGAAAATTTGGTCAAATAAAATTAAAAAAAAATACTCTACCTAAATTATTCAACCAAAAAATTCTATTCAATAATTTAAAAATTTAATTATTCGTATATATAATAAATTAAACATTCTATATTTTAATTATATTTAATTAAACACATTTCAATCAAATATCCATCTTCATAAGAATTAAAATAATTATCTACATATCTACTAAAATAATCATTCGACTAAGAATTAAAATAATCATTCGCATACTTACTAAAATAACCCAAAGAATTAGCGTACCAGATCATAAATAACGAGTTCATGCTAGACGAAAATCCTAAACTGAATCTGGCATCGTTTGTGATGATGTGGATAGAACCTGAGTACGACAAGCTCATCATAACCGGAGCCATTTAACAAAAACCACGTTGACATGGATATATATGGTAAAGGGGTGCAAAAACGGCGCCATTAATAAGGTTGGAAGAGAATCTGGTGCGGCAGTGAGGGGGTGACGGTGTCAAGAGTTTTGCGACGACGACGATGATCACTGCGGGAGAGATCGACACCAGTAAGGGGTGCAAAACGGCGTCACTAACAGGGTTGGAGGAAAACCTAGAGCAGAAGTGTCAAGATCTTTGTGGTGATGACAATGACGGTTGCGAGAGAGATCAACGCTGTTAAGAGAGGTGGTGGAATGCAAAACGTACAATATGTGAATGTATAACCATAGGTACAGTGGTTTAGGTGCTAATTCTAATTTTTTTAAATTTTTAAATTTTATAATAATTATTTAATTAATTAAGAATTTAAATTTAAATTTTAAATTTACCTTTTCTTTTTAAATCATTGTTTACGTTATTTATTATATACATTTTTTTATAATTTTCTTTTTTCTACTTTTATAAAAATATTATAAAATATCTTTAGGCAAAAAAAATTATAAATCACAAATTTAATATGTTTAAAATTTAATTAAATATCTACAAATTTACAATGGTATCTTAATGTAGAGATATCTTTATGGTAACAATTACTTTACCTTATTTTAACTCTCATTGATGCAGTTAATTAAGTATGATATTCAACTATTCATGATCAGATCCATGCGATGTGGTGGCTCCCATTGCCCTAAAATGATAGATACAAGTGTTGTCCCTATCGTTGATATGGATTAGTGGTCATGGAATTGACTATTACCCTCTCAAAGGCATGAGCTCTTAGCATGGCCGATTCAATGTCGATTCAGTCAATCCACCACACCACTAATAATAGCCTAATATCTAATAACTAACATGCCATTAATTTATTTTCGTCACGTACTTTTTCTTCTTTATGATAATTGCTCCTAAAACTCTTAACAAGTGCGTGTTAAAATTCTATTACAGTTTCTCAAATTTATGTACTCCTGATTTAAAATGAGTGAAATTATTTTTCTATAAAATTTTGATATGTCTAGATTGTTCCTCTAAAATTTTAGAATTTTTTGATACGTGGTTTGGGAGATATGATTTTTAAAAAATGATCATTTTCTGCAGAAATATTGTTGTCCGAATTCTGGAACAAAAATTTCAAAATCACATATCTCAATACTCTGAAACTATTTGGAGGTGAAACCAAAGAGGGGTGAAATATTAGGATGTCTAGTATTTTATGTCCAAATTTAAAAAAAATTTGAGTTTTATAGAGAAAGTTGTGCTTTCTGGAAGTAGGGTTGTTCACTGTTGTGACAGCATCCTTTCCTTAAAACAAAACCATATTTCAAGAGGCATAACTTTTTCTAGAAAAGTGAAAATTCTCTGAGACTTGAACTGGGTGAAATATGGGTAATTCTAGTTCAACCACACCAAAATTTAGGAGAATCCAACAAAAGATGGATTTTATATGATTTTTATAAATTGGTTACTGCTTGCTATTTTTCTGAAGTGTACCAAATAAGTACTTAGTAATTTTTTGAAGGGTGCATAGAATTTAAACTGTATTTTTTAGTTACAATCTTGTAGTCTAACCACAATTTATTATTGATTTGCTTCGAGCAGGTGAGGTAGGGAGCAATCATGATGATTCCATTGTTGATTTTATTAGAGGAAACATGAATTCAGAGGAAGCTTCACAAATTCTTAGAAAAATTACAAGGTCTTTAGCTTCATCTTCTGCACAAAATTTTGCTTCATCTTTAGTTAAATTTTGTTTGTTTTCTATTTCTTTTTGGTCTTTAGTTTCATCCTATATTATTATTAGTTAACTGGTTTCAATTTTGTTCCTTGGGTTTGAGTTTCTTCTCCAAAATTCCTGGTTGAATCATGGATAAGAGCATGTTAGCTGGTTTGGAATCACTTCTAGAAGCTGATCAGCAAAGAAGGACATCCATGATGGAATAGGTTTAAATTTGTGACAGGTACCTCCTCTTCACTCTATCTGTTAACTAATTTAATGTGTTTTGATTTGAGCTTTATGTTCCTAAAATTCTAAGTTAGGTCAACACAAATAGTTTCAAACCTTTGTGGTGCTTGTTGTTCTGAAGTCATAGCCAAGTTCTCTATTAAACCAATGTAACCACTTTTGAATGTTGCATCTGAACGTTAAGGGAACAACATTTTTAATTACTTAGAATGGTTGAAGAATTAAAAAAAGAAACAAAGACAACTAAAGTAATTTCAAGATTCATTTTCTCACATGGTGAAGCATTTTTATTAATCATATGTGTTTGAAGTTGTTCTGTAGAAAATTATATCTCTGATAAGCTTCTTATGTAATTTTTGTTCACTACAAAAAAAAAGGTCTATGGTCACGGTGAAAAACCGTGACCATAGCTAGTGAAAAGGGTGACCATAGGTCTATGGTCACGGTTTTTGACCTATGGTCACGGTTTTTCTGCCGTGGCCTATTCTCTCGTGGCCATAGACCTATGGTCACGGTTTTTTTATCTATGGTCACGGTTTCTATGGCCACGGTTGTAATGTTCAAATTCTGGCACTTTAGGCCACATTTTTTTACCGTGACCATAGGTTAATCTATGGTCACGCGATAAAACCGTGACCATAGCCCATCTATGGTCACGGTTTTGGCCGTGACCATAGCCTCTATGGTCACTCCACCCAAAAGCGTGACCATAGCCATATCTATGGTCACGGTTTTGGCCGTGACCATAGCCTCTATGGTCACTCAACCAAAAACCGTGACCATAGCCATATCTATGGTCACGGTTTTGACCGTGACCATAGCCTCTATGGTCACCCCTTCTCAAAACCGTGACCATAGCCTTATCTATGGTCACGGTTTTGGCCGTGACCATAGCCTCTATGGTCACTCTACCTAAAACCGTAACCATAGCCATATCTATGGTCACGGTTTTGACCGTGACCATAGCCTCTATGGTCACCCCTTCCCAAAACCGTGACGATAGCCTTATTTATGGTCACAGTTTTGGCCGTGACCATAGCCTCTATGGTCACCCCACATGAAAACCGTGACCATAGCCTTATCTATGGTCACGGTTTTTTACCGTGACCATAGCGCCTATGGTCACCCCGCATTAAAATAGTGACCATAACCTTATCTATAGTCACTGTTTTCACCGTGGCCATAGCTTATCTATGGTCACCCCTCCTTAAAACGGTGGCCATAACTTATCTATGGTAACCTGTTTTATTTTATAAATTTTTTTTAAAGCATAATCACATTCTAAAATGATGATAATCACAAAATAAATCTAAGAATGAGAAATTCAATAAATGTAAATCATAAGTTTCATTAAAAAGTAGATATCCATTACAACACTAATCAAAATAGAGTGTAATTTATCCATTACATGTATTATCGAATAAAATCTCTTATCAAAATGTAAAGAAGACATCAAAATAATACATTTAGAAAACCAAAATCATTATAAGACCCATCCCATCTTATATTTGTATTGAACATATTTTCTTCACATCATATCCTCCTGCTAGCAAAAGAAATAAAGAAGTTAAAACAGAACAAAAATATTTTTGATGATGCATGCAGTGCAGTTGAGTAATGAATATGGAGCACAAGTTAAGTAAGTCAATCAGTATGAAAATTTCAACCACTAAATAACAAGGAGCATTTGCATGTGGTTTTGAGCCATTTGGTAATGTTTATATGTTTTTAATCTATCTTTGAGTGGAACTTCAACTCCCCTGTTGAAGTCGCTTAAAACTGAAAAAAATCCAGCACAAAGAAACAACCACAACCAAAATAAAAGCTTAAAAAACAAGGTAATACCGAAATACTATTATTAGCTTCCAACCCATCAAACAAATCAAGTAATCAACACCAGCGAAACAGAAAAACCAGATTGAGTGTGAAATCAATAGACAAAGTAAATTTTAAAATAATAATAATACTGATTGCTATATATTACTGAGTACTAATTCAATGCTGATTGCTACCCCTTCACCTTCATGTATTATTATTGCTTTATCTAATTTTCTATACCTTCTGAAGAGAAATAATGGTAGGTTATGCATCTTAGTTCGTAATTAGTTTCTTACCCTTCTATTCAATACGTGCTCATGGAGCCAATTAGCCAATAAAATCAACAATAAAATTAACATCAACAACAATCAGGTACTATTAAGCAATCAGCCACTATTAATTTAACTACTCATTTTGACAGTACTTACTTCCATATCTTTTGACACATGGTTCAATCCCAGTGAAGGAGGAATGCTTCGCCTCGCATCATTTGGTGCACTACTTGCATCAGGCGGAGATTGTTGGGCAGCTTCTATCATTACTTGCACTTGTTCCGCACTCATACCAGGATTAACTTGTTGCAACACCGTTTTGATCAAGCTTGTTAAACCATCCAACTTGGAAGTCAAGTTATTTTGATTTCTTTCCATAGTTGAAACCACTTCAGCATGTTGTTGTTGCATTTGTCGGATTTGCTTATCCTTTTTAAGAGAGGATTTTGTGACTGATCGACCATAGAAACGAACCCTACCATGTCTCTCTTTTCCAAACACCATTTGAAGCGCTTCATCATCACTGTATCCAGCTTGCTTCAAATTTTGAAGATGTTCCTATTACACAGAAGGAAAATTGTAATAAGTTCATGTGCCCATATGCTGAAAATAAAAAAAATGATTTACACATTTCTTTTAGTGTACATTTCTACTAAACTAAACAACTCACAATCGTCTCTTGTGTTCCCGAGTCAGTTTCTCCTTTCTTGTTAGTACGAGTTACAACAAACATCTCAGACTGTGATGGATCTTCATTGCCCTCTTTTTTTGCACGCTACAAAGAAACCATCAAGGTTACTCGAAGTCAACACAGATGAAGTCAACATAGACGACATGAAAGATGTAAAGATACTTAAATGCGAAGTACAAATATGATACCAATTCAGCGCGTACTAATTCAAAACTAACTGGTCCCATTCGATGATTCCATTTTTGTTTGGATCTATTTTCACGATTTTTGTCAGAAATAACCTACATATTGTTGCAATACAAAAATACATAAAGTTAGTTAAATACACAATACCATTAAAACCATCACTTGCCAAACCAAGCCTCAAGTTCCGAAGTTCTTTTGAGAAGTTTGGGTACCGAGTGTCCAAGTTCTTCCATGCTTGGCCATCAGCAGGGTGCCTTATGCAATCGTCTTTCAAACGCTGCTCATCATGCCACCTCAACGCCTCTGCTGTGTTTGGGCACATAAAAAGCCTTTTAAGCCTTGGTATTAAAGGAAAGTATCTTAAGGTCTTCGCAGCAACCTTATGAACTTTATTCGGAAGCGCAAAGTCATCTTCCTTGCCATCCATAGTAGGAGTCTGATTATATCGAGACTCTCCACAGATATGGCAAACTGAGTCATTTATGTACTCATTCCGATACAGCATGCAGTCATTAGGACATGCATCAATCTTTTCATAGTCAAGACCCAAGTCTTTAATCATATTCTTAGTTTTATTAAAAGAAGTGGGAATGTTCAAATCAGGTCTAGCTTCTTTCAATAACTCCAAGAGGGAGGTAAAAGAAGTGTTACTCCAACCATGCAGACACTTCAAGTGGTAAAGACGGATGATAAACGATAGTCTCGAAAATCCAGTAGTACAATTCGGAGATAATTCTTGACTTGCTTCATCTACGAGCTTATAAAATCTCTTCGCATCTTCATTTAACCCATTGTTCCCCTCTTCAATATTTGTCATATTTCCGAATGCATCACGCAGTAACCCGTCAATATCATCAATGCCCCCTCGATCATCCATGTCACTGTTTACAACTGTTGGAATTACCGATTCCCCATGATTAATCCATCGTTTATAACCTTCGACAAACCCATAGCAAATAAGATGCTCATGTACGTCTTCTCGTTCACGCCAATAAGTGTTTCCACACTTTGCACAAGGACATTGGATTTCTTTTCCAACCGGTTTTCCAATTACGAAGGCAAACTCTAAAAAATTATTTACACCAACTATGTACTCGTTCTCAAATCTTGGTAAATCCATCCAATCTTTTGACAAAACATGATTAAACCTAAGAATGCAAATATCTGAACTTACTAAACATGATCTAATAAGTCAATTATAGAGACAATCTAGCTACCATATATCTGCTTACTACCCTAGTTAAATGTGCTATCAAATTATTATATATGGCAATTACGAGATAAACTTACTGCTTAGTTCCTTCATTTTGAGATGCCATATGAAGTTGTTATAAACGGTGCCGCAGCAACTTCTGTTGTCTTTACCAGTACGAAAAAATTATCCTGTACACAAAACAAAGTCAAAATAATCACCTCTAAATTAAATCAATCCAGTAGCATAACAAGATCACTAATCACTAATCACAACTCACAAATCACTTGTCATAAATTCAAAATTCAAAACACTCAGTGCCATAAGTCTATAACAAAACTGCAGCTTAACAAGTCACTAATCAACATTTTATTATTACTTTATTTATTTTGTGTAAACTATCTACTAGAGTGTGCATCTAAAAATATTTTCAAGCTTACAAAAATTTTAAAAGTTGAAAGTAATGCTAATATTAAGAATCGTTTTTTTCTTTTTGGGTTTTGGAGAATAAAGTTATTTGTAAGAAGGCTATTATAAGAAATCTCCAATTTGAAGGCCATGTTATCCACGGTGACTGTGGCCTATCTACACAATATATATATATATATATATATATATATAAAAGGCTATTATAATAAGAGTTCTCCAATTTGAAGGCCATGTTATCCACGGTGACTGTGGCCAATTTACACAATATATATATATATATATATATATATATATATATATATATATATATATATATATATATATTTTTTTTTTTTTTCTTTTGCAGAACTTGGGTCTAGTGAACTTGGGTCTAGTGACCTGGATTCAAATTCAATTGTAGCCTTTGAAAAATAAAAAATCATTTAGTTGGAACTATGATATGGGCTTTATGCTAGAAATGTATCATTTAGTCTTAAGAATCAAACACAAAAATTAGTATTTTTATATTAAAGTCAATTTATAAGTATTTTTTTTTCATTCAACTCACTCATGGAAGGGGTTCACTCAATGGACATAATTGAAACCAAAAACATTGAAACTTAACTAAATGATCGTATGAACATAAATTTTTTATTCCTGCTCACTGTACAAATACATATGTAAACTACTATTGACAAGAGTTTAAATACAAGTAAGAATATCATTAGCTATTGATTTGAATATGGGAAAAATAAAAGTTCATTAACCATACATCTAACCTCCAATATTCCAGGGAAGCAAAAAGAGAGAAGATCCAGGCATTTAAGCGGCCACTTTTTTATGGAGGATAGAAAAATAAGACCTGAAAAAATTTGAATATGACTGTTAAAAGGTACTCAGAATCATAGATAGTTAAAGAAAAAAATTGGTATAAGATAAATTGAACTAGGATTGAGACATTGAACACATTGGTAGAAGGCTTGGTATAAGAGTTTAAATGCAAGCAAGAATTTGAATGCGTACGTCAGACCAGGGATCAAAAACAAATCTACAACTTGGATTTGGAACAAGGACAATAATGTTAAAGGAATAGGCAAATTAAAGGCTTGGTGAAGAACTTGCTACTGAATTTGACAAGTCTAAAAGCCACCCTGCTGCTTTGGCAAAACACAAGTATGGAGTGGCAAAATGGGAACTCTCAAAAGCTTGCTTATCAAGAGAATATTTACTCATGAAACGCAATTCCTTTACCTATATCTTCAAATTTTGCCAAGTATGTCTTAACATTATTATTCGAGTTTTATAATTAAGTTTCAAATCCATTACTAATTAATGAACTGAAATGCACCGAGATTCATGAAATCAGTAGCTCAAGGTGCCAAGAACCATGTGAAATCAGCACAACAGAAGGCTAATAGCAACAATTTTATTTCATATATGGCTCGTACCTAATGAGATTCGTGGAAGTGATTCGGGGAGCCTTGATTGCAGCACGTAAATCCCTCTTCGCAATCCAAAAAGAAGATTATCAGGAAAATAAATTAACAAAATCTAAAACGGAAAAGGGAAACGGCGTACCAAGCAGCAATGAGAACTGAGACACCGATGGAGACGCCGATGGCGACGACGGAGAAGGTGTAAGGAGAGATCTTAACGAGCGCAGTACCCCAAGAGCGGACGCCACGCCACTAACCTTCGACGAACGGAGAAGCCAAGGAAGATAAAGACGATGTCCTTAGAGCTTGGGACGGCGGCGGCGCCAACAAGCTTCGGACGGCGGCGACAATGGGGGCTAGGGTTATGAATTGGGGAAAGAAAGAAGGGGGGTTGTTTCAATTTCCTTAAGTTCACGCGGTTCTATTTCCTTCAGTTTCCCACTGTAGCATAGCTTAAGAAAATGAGTTTATTTTAATTTTTTTAAATTAAGATAATAAAATTGATATATTATATATAATGAGCCTTATATTTTTATTTTTTACAAATTTATTTTATCTAACATACCAAGAATTAATTTATCATACGCATTTAAATAAACAAATAAAATTAACCACTCAAATAATTTAAATTAATTACGATATGATGAATCTTTTATTTTAATATTCTACAATCATTTTAAAAAGTTTTAAATTATTTTTTAATTTAAAATTATTAATAGTATTCAACCTAATTTTATATTTATAAAATTAGATATAAAATTTTAATATTTAAAGTAAATTATATAAAATTATTATTAGTTTTTAATTATTAAAACTTTTTAATTTTAAAAAGAAAAAAATTTAAAATAATAAAAAATACTTAAAAATTTTAATTAATTAAAACTCAAATGATTAAAACTATGACTATAGACTCCTTTAGATCACTCCCAAAACCGTGACCATAAACCCTTTTAGGCCACCCTTCCGAAAAACTGTGACCATAGATCCTTTTTGGTCACTGTAAAAAATCGTGACCATAGACACCTTTAGGCTACCCCCAAAACCGTGACCATAGACCCTTTTAGGTCACCCTTCCGAAAAACCGTGACCATAGACCCTTTTTGGTCACTGTAAATAACCGTGACCATAGACACCTTTAGGCCACCCTCCAAAACTGTGACCATAGACCCTTTTAGGCCACCCTTAAAACCGTGACCATAGACCGCTTTAGGTCACCCCCCAAAACCGTGACCATAGACCCTTTTAGGTCACTCTTTTTGAAAAACCGTGACCATAGACTCTTTTAGGCCACCCCCAAAAACCGTGACCATAGACACTTTTAGGCCACCCACCAAAATCGTGACCATAGACCCTTTTAGGCCACCCCCCAAAACCGTGACCATAGACCCTTTTAGGTCACCCCTTTTTAAAAAACCGTGACCATAGCCCCTTTTTGGTCACTGTAAAAAATCGTGACCATAGACCCCTTTAGGTCACCTCAAAAACCGTGACCATAGACCCTTTTAGGCCACCCCCCAAAACCGTGACCATAGACCCCTTTAGGCCACCCCCGAAAACCGTGACCATAGACCCTTTTAGGTTACCCTTTTTTGAAAAACCGTGACCATAGTCCCCTTTTGGTCACTGTAAAAAACCGTGACCATAGACCCCTTTAGGTCACCCCTCAAAACCGTGACCATAGACCCTTTTAGGGCACCATTTTTTAAAAAACCGTGACCATAGGTACTCTATGGTCACCCTTTCCAAAAACACCGTGACCATAGCTTTTTTTTTTTGGTCACCCTAAAAAACCGTGACCATAGAGGGTCTATGGTCACGGTTTTTTACCGTGACCAAAAAAACCGTGACCATAGACCCAAAATGTTGTAGTGGTTTGTGTAGATTCAAACTGCATTTTGAGCGGACAAAATCAGGAGAACTCCTCCAATACCACAAGATGAGATGAGAGCAGGAATGAGCTACTTCCACGATAAATGAAGAACATAGGGATAAATGAGCAGGTAATCAGAGAGTGACTGCTAAAGTGATAAGGGATGTTTTTTTACTAGCTAGAATGATGGCTGCTAATTTGTATTATTCCCAGATAAAAGATCTTATGTTTGAAGTAATTTATTTTTAGAAAAACAAATTTTATTTTTAGAGAAATAATTTATTATTCCCAAATAGAAGATTTTATGGCTACTAATTTATTATGGCAACCTAAATCTTGTTTAAGGATAATTTTTATTATTTAAAGAATAATTACATAGTATTATTATGTATTTATTTTTATTTTATAATGTTTCACTAATTTAATTAAAAATATAGGATTATATATATAATTATATTTTTAAATATTAGGTTTTAGAAAGAAATTATTAATATATATATATATATATATATATATATATATATATATATATATATAGAGAGAGAGAGAGAGAGAGAGAGAGAAAAAAAACAATAAGAGACCTAAGGCTACACTTATATACAGTAGCTATAGTATATAAAAAAAAATAAAGGACCTAAGGCTACACTTATAAAAAGTAGCAATGGTATACAATATGGCTACGCTTTACAGGTGATGCAGTAGCATTGAAAAGCGTAGTCTATTCTGGCAAAAATGGAAGC
The DNA here is from genome assembly GCF_003086295.3 of Arachis hypogaea. Classification (NCBI taxonomy): domain Eukaryota; kingdom Viridiplantae; phylum Streptophyta; class Magnoliopsida; order Fabales; family Fabaceae; genus Arachis; species Arachis hypogaea. The sequence continues at coordinate 23,928,102 of NC_092043.1, read as the reverse complement.
TGAAAAGCGTAGCCTTTGGTCCTGGACAGCATCACTTGAAAAGCGCACCCTATTTCCAAACGCCAAAAGGGTAGCCCTTGGTGCAGAAAAGCGTAGCCTTTGAGAATAGGCAACGGCCGAATAGGAATCACCCAAAAAGTGTAGCAAAAGCGTAGCCGTAGCCTAAGGCATCATTTTTTTTCACTTTTGGCTACACTTTTCAAGTGTACCTAAATGGGTGTTTTTCTTGTAGTGCCTTCAACTTGAATCAGCAAGAGAGAGAGAGAGAGAGAAGATTGGAGAAGATGAAGTTTCATCTTCGAATGTATTAGTGTTGTGTGAATGGGATTTTTAATATATTTAATCTGATTAATCATGTTTTTTTTATTTTATGTTAATTTAACTAATTAAAATTAATGAATTTCAGTTATTTTAATTCTTGCAACTTTTTATTTTAATAATGTATTTCAATTAATGCATTAATACAATTTTAATATTTATATGTCATTACTAATAATCTCATTTTAAAGTGATGTTTTATCCCAATATATATAATGTTTAATTGTAAAAAATCTACTATTTTTTTATACGATTAGATTAGACATATTTATATTCAATTTGTTTGATTACTTAATTAGAATTAGTTATATTAAAAGATTAGATTAAGATTATGGTAGAATAATTATATTGTTATTAATTAATTATATTAAAATATTAAGATTATGATAGATTATCATTATTTTATTACTTGTTATTTTGATATTAATTTAGATATTTAGTTTTTTTATTATTATTTTTATTCTTTTATTCTATGTGTTTATTTTGATAAATCTTGCTAAATTAAACAAGGTATTATATATTTTCTTTTTATTCCTCTTTTATACACATATAAAATTTATTAAATTATTTCTCTTCTGTCTAATAATTTTGTTTCTCTTCTATTTATATTTCTTTCGTTCAATATTTTATTAATTTTTATTTTTATAAATTTTACTTTATCTTATATATTTATTCTTATTACACCTAACATGTTTTATTTATGTGTAATATACATTCTTATATATGTTATAGAAATATGATTTTATTCTATTAACTTGCCAAATTTTTTTGAAAAATCTAAAGTTAAAGCACAAAAATATATTTATAGATATTTTATTTTTTGACTAAAAAATGTAATATTTTTTTGTCATATTTGTTGAAATCCTAAATTAAATATGAATAACAATTTTTGAAATAGAATAAATATATTTTAAATTTTTTACATCTAAAAGCAATATTCTATCAATGTTATAATTATTTAGATAGATAAATAATAGTGAATATAAAATTATTTAGGATGGATAGAACTAAGTATATCTTTTTATTGAAAATATAAATTAAAAAATATGGGCAAAACGCCAAAATAAGCCAATAGCATACACTAATTTCACAATTCAGCCAAAATGAAAAATGTTACAAGGTTCCACCAAAAGCACCATTCTATATAGTTCGAATTAGTGCAATTCAAATTACAAATTCATAATAATTCGAATCACACTTATTCAAATTACACATACGCACACAAGTACTAATTCAAATCAAACTGATTTGAATTACACACATAATAATTTGAATCAAGCTGATTCGAATTACACACACTATTATAGAATTCACAAAATTATTGAATCTCGTCGTAAGTCTCATAAAAATACTCAGAGGATCCTTATCAGTGAACTTCACAACAGATTGTATTTTTCTCTTAATCGTCCCCCTGTAATGTACCAACACTACAAAACTCTCCTCGCTAGCCATTTAGTTTGACTCAAATGAACCCAATTCACGTTCACACCATATTTATACACGTCTGGGGCTTCTTAATTCGAAACAGCCCAATTCGAATTACGTACATATGATTCGAATCAGATACATTTGAACTGTAATCAGAATTCATCACCATGTAATTCGAATCAGATAGATTCAAACTCCCCAAGACTAATTCGAATTGAGGTGATTTGAACTTCTCCTTGCATGGTTCGAATCAGTATGATTCGAACTATTCACATTACAAACTTCCTCACTAATTTGAACGTGCTTGATTCGAATTACTAAACTTTTTAGTTCGAAAGGGTTTGATTCAAATTATATAGAGATATGCTTTTGGTGATCTATGTCTTATTTTTTTGTTTGGCTTAATCACGTAAATTCTCATGCAAACTGGCTTAATATTGCCATTTGCCCTAAAAATATTATATTTAATTCTCAATACTCAACCTCTCATTGAACCATTGTATGTTTAAAAGATTTTTGAAGAAATAAAATAATTTTAGGATATAATTTTTTTTAAAAAGTAATTAATTCAAGAGCTATAAGGTTTTTTGTGAAGGGGTAGGCGGCGATGGGCTCAACAACAATAATGACAAGAGCTATGAAGTTTTTTGTGGAGAAGCTGAGAAGAAGAAGATTTTGGATGAGGATGACTGAAACTCTCTTACATGGCTATAGAGTATGGACTGAATATGTGAATAACTGCATATGTGATATGAGGCAAATCCTAATTCCTAAAAATTGTTTATATGTATATATCCGTGACGGATATACTCTAAACTCGACCATGCCCTGTCCTAAGCAAATCTGTCCTGACTCGGGTCAAATTATTATCCGTAGTTAAATTATATTATGGATGTACACTACAATCACTCACAAAATTAATTATTAATATAAAATATATATTAAAATATAAAATATACACTAAAAATAAATTAAATTTTATTTATATATTATATATAAATACGTAATAATTAATTTTAATAACTAATTCTAATATATAAATAATATTTTTATTATATTATATTATCTTACAAAGCATATGTAAATAGAATTAATTGCATGTATTTTGAATACAACATTGATTCATAATATGTTCAACAATTAATATGTTCTAAGAAAAAAGTTAATTTTACAGTATTTATTATTTAGTGTTTAATTTTTATATATTTGAATTAAATATTAATTATTTAATTTTTTTAATATTTAGATACTAAATTTTTAAACATTATAAATTTCACTAAAAAATAAAATAAAATAAAATAGATGTATATTCTTTTAAGTCATCAGAAGCTAACACATGGATAGTTTTTGGGTGGCTGGTGGGTATTTGTGCGTGCCCCCAGGCAGGGGGACCAAAAACCCAATATAGAGATGTACATAGCATTGTAACAAACATATGTGAGCGAAATCAAAGACTTCAAATCCAAGTTATATCATATCATATAAGATCTAGTGCAGAGTGAGAGTAGCGGCTTAATTATTTGACTTCTTTTATGGTACGTAAAAGACAGGGAATCTTATTAGCTTGTGTATGTGTTGATCTCTACTTACCTTAGCTTTGACCATGTGGCGGCTTTGGCAACCAGTGATAGTGGTGGTGGTGGTGGTGGTGGTGGTGATGATGATGATGATGTACTACTGAATGGTAATCGATCACCATTATTCACACCATATATGTACTGGGTGGACCACACTTCTCTAACATTATATTGACAGCTTTACCAAAAGTGTTTGGACGCAAACCCCTTTTGCTGATTCATGATAATCACTTTCAACAATCAAGGAATTTTGGATTATATATATCAACTAATTCTCCTACTTCCTCTATCTAATCTTCCTTTTTGCTGAGTGGACTAGAACTAACTATGCATATAACTATGAATCCGTATATATATCTATCTCTGTAGACCACGATTATGAAGTTGCAGAATTTGTGGATCATTTTTTACATAAGTTGCATGGAAAATATGTAAGAGTCGCTGCACTAATGTTACGTTGTACCATGCTATATATTATACGTGTCGACATTATGATATATGTACTATGAACTATCAACAACCAAAGGTCCACATCTTTTTTTTCTTTTTTGGGAAGGATGAGTGTGACATGAATTTTATTTAAAATTTAGTAATTTTATAAGTAGTAGATTATGGTAATTAAATCTATATTTTACCAGTCTTTTGGAAATTTGGGTGGATTGAACCTGAATACATAGCAATATGTATGATGTGACAAACATAAGTTTCAATTCAATTCTAATCAAGATTTTAAAAACTCTAAATCAGTCATTAAATCGTTTTAGTTATTAATTTATTAATTTATTGGTCTAACCAATTTAATTATAGTTCAATATGAAGAATCGTGTTATAATAAATAATAAATAAAAAAAATATAAATAAACATACTAAAATATAATTATACTCTAATATATATTTTAAAACGTCATCCAAATTTAAAGCACCACGTCAATTAAAGTCTTATAATATTAAGCTCAAAATCAAATAACAAAAAATATCTAAAATGAAATGCCAACATAAAAATTTGTTATCAGTCATTAAAGTTTATACAAAGATTTGCTATAGATTCACTACATTATGATCATCTTTATCTTTATTTTCACTTATTAAATTAACATACTATTGAATAATTTAACACTCATGAGTCATTATATCACTATTGAATACATTAAAATAGTCACAAAAAACAAAAAAAATTCATTAAATTAACTAAACCAATAACAAGTATTGGGTAATCTACCCATTTAATTAATTGAGTTAATTTAATTCATATATTTTTTCGTTGAATTAAAAACAAAGATGACCAATTTATTTCTTCCCTCACAAAAGCTTATCATAATGATCAAATAAAAATTGATCATGCTTCGACAGCAGTAATGCGACAAACTTTTAACAAAAATTTTAGCATAATTTTAATAAAAATTAACAAGGTTTTTAACTGATCACAATTTTAGTAAGATTTCAACATAATTTATACACATATTAACAAACTTTTTCTAAAGATTAACAAGAAAAAATAAAAAAAAAGGCACAACAGTGATCTAATCATTCATGATTCAATCAAAAGCAAGAAAACAAAGCAAAAAAAAAAAAAAAAACGAAGAACAAAGAAAGATAAATAAAAAAAAAAAGTCATTGTCTTCGTTCTGAGTAAAGGGGTAGAAGTGCGATAGAGACGAAGACCAAGCAACGAGCACGACAACGAATGACAGCAGAAGCGTGGCTGAGAAAACCAAGAGAAGACGGCAGATGATGAGCTCGAGGAAGAAGCTGCAATTGGTGAATGTGAAGATGGGTTGGAAACTTCAGACTCGACGCCTAAACGAAGGTAGTGATGATGAGCATGACGGACGACAATAGAAGAGCTACTGAGTAGACAAAGACCAGCGACTGACGACGAGCTCGAGGAATAAGCTACAATTGTTGAATGAGGAAGAAGCATGAGGGACTGGATGAAGATGGCTAAAGCACGATGAACAGCGGCAGTGAGTCTCACTCCTTATGACGATGTGGGAGGCTCACTACAAGAAAAATGTTGAATACCATCGAATTTACCGTTAGACATTAGCGGCAAGATTTCTGTTGGATTTACTGGTGGTAATGTCGCCGAATTTGTAGGGTCTAGTAATTATCGGCGGATTTTGGGATCCACAGTAAATCCACCGGTAATATTTAGAAGGAAACAAGAACAAAATGGCGTGTTCTTTATCAGCGAATTTTTCTGACGGTACAGCTAATTAGTGAAATGATGCGTTTTGGTGACCCGTAAAGTTTTACCTCCAGAAAAGTTCGATGATAACTAGGACGTAAATTCAAAAGGCTAACCATTTTCCCGTCATTCAGATTCACTCCCTCTCTCACTAAACCACCAAAACCAGCATCTGCTTCCCTCTCCCCAAAACCACTATCTGCTGCCGCCGACACTACCACCACCACAGCCCCTTCTCCATCGCCGTCAGCCCACCTACCCCCGAGACCCCTTCAATCTTCTTCTTCTCCTCTTCTCTCCTTACCTTCACCATTAACCTTCTTTGTTCTCTGAACCGTCGTGCCGCACCACAAAGCCACCTCGCCGCTCCTCAGCTTTGCCTTTCTAGTGTCTGCTCGACATTGCCACCACCACCGCCACTGCCCAGCTTCTCCTCTTCGAATCAATTCTATCTCTGCAACAATAGGTAACAGATTCAAATGTGAATATTAAAAATAGAAGATTGTATGCTTAATGTTGATGCATGTTAAATTTTGATTCGATTATACTTTGTTTTGTTTTCTGAAATCTCTATATGAGGTTGAAATATTTTGTTGTAAATTAAAAAAATTGTCAAAAAATATTTGTTTTCTATTTAATTGTTTTTTTTCTTTCTCTTATAAAAACCTGGTTAGATGATGTATATGATGAGTATGGAGACTGCATTTTTATACGTATTTGAAGATGTCTGAATTTAAGTTTATAAATATGCTGAGATTTTGTTGATTGTTGAATTTGTTTTTCTTATTTGATTTTGAATTTGAACTTTGAATTTCAACTTTGAAAAGTGTTTCGATTATCGAACTGAATTGCTGAACATTGTTGCTGGAGTTGTTTGACACAGTGAGGCGGCAGTAGCCAATGCCACTCCACCATCAGCCATCGTACAGTTGCGCATTTGGCCTGATGGTGGCACAAGTAAGTATCATGCTCAATGCTCATGTCTTTCCTATTTATTGTTTTCTAGTTTTATTGATTACGATTCGTGTTGTTGAGATTTTTTGAAAATTATTTCCTAGTTAGTGGATTTAAGTTGATTTGGAATGCTGCTAGTTATTGTTTTCTAGTTTTATTGTTTATGATTCATGTTGTTGTTGGGATTTCCTGAAAATTGATTCCTATTTCGTGGATTTAGGTTGATTTGGAATTGATACATGGTCAGGAGGGCATTTTTGTCATTTTAGAGCTAAGGGGCAGAATGGTAATCTCGTCACATTAAAAGATTTAAATTAAATACTAGAAGAATTGTACCATGCTAGTCTTGGATATCAAGAAGACCAAGAGTCCATCTAAAAAAATAGTGGTGCTGAAATGACGACAACTCATAAGACCCATTGGGCTAAGCCAGGACAATAAGAAGCTCAATAAAGCTTTTCAAATTCAATGGGAGATATAATTTATTATTAATTTTTGAAAGTTTATGCCTTTATTTTAGTTTGTTTTGTTATTAGAGTTTGTTGGAAGATTTGGTTTACTTTTGATTTGTTGAGTAGTATTTTTAGAAATTTTAAATTTAAATCAAATTTGATCAAATCTAATTTAAATTAGTTATCATATCTTTAGGATTTTAAAATTTAAATCAAATTTGATCTAATCCAATAAGATCAAATCTGATTTAAATTAGCTATCTTATTTTTAGGAGATTTAAGTTAAATTTTCTTATCTTATCTTTTAGTTAGTTTGTTAGCGGCCTATTTAAACACCTTTGGTGAGACAATTTACACAACTTTTGATGAATAAAATTTTCTTAGTGCTTTATGCACGTTTTTTTATTGTGTAATTAATTGAGGTGAATGATTTGCTTCGCTTGTTGCATGAAGAAAATTAAAAGATCCAACACTACGGTGATTCTGCATGGTGGTTTCTTTCAATTTTCATCCCTTTGATCTAGGTTGTCAAGGACAGGTCCTTTGAAGGTCTAGTACGGAATCCCTTTCGGTGACCTAAGTTGCTAAGAACAGGTTTTTTAGAGGTCTAGTAGAAAACCCTTATCTATCCTTTTATGTTTTTGCTGTGTCTTTTGTAATAGCCTCACTATCAGAATGTCACACTTCCAGCTATGCCACTCTGATAGCTAGGGTATTATGACGACTTCTATACTTAATAAAAATACAATATGAGCCTTTAACTCGAATATCGAATCGCTATTTCTTTGAGAAATCGAAATTTTTTTTATTTGATAACAAGTATGCATATAAATATACACAAAACTTCTTATACAAGTAACTTACAAATGTTACATACATATATATCATACAGCTCCTATCCCTCTTACAAAATTATAATGACAGGCGAGAGAAAACTATGACGAATATATGTACAAATAGAAATAGTACAGCTAAGGACTTATCAAAAAAACCTCATTAGCTTCCTCAGCCGTCCTAAAAAGAGAAGTCTACAGGGGAGTGAGAACATCGTCCTCGAAAGGGTTCTCAATAAGGGGTTCTTAAGAATTATCGTAAGAAGATATTTTATATAAAACTATTTTCAGAACGCAGTGATTATCAGTTTATTATTCAAATCTAAAATTCGTATTTTGCTTACAAAAATTTCAATAAAATAACATTTTAACTAAAACTTACCACTGATTCAATCATTCATGGCCTCCAGCCCAAACATAAGCAATCAAGGCCTCCAGCCCAATATATAATCAAATCTCGGTCTCTGGTCCAAATCAAATCACCTCGGCCTCCGAACTAATTCAAAACAATTCACCATTGAAACTCAATCTCAAATAGAGTCAATCATAAACACAAACAAATTTAAGACAAACACATATAAAGAATAGTTACAGCAAGTATCACAGTTACCAGTTGAACAAAATTCGTCAAATAGGCAAACCAAAATACTTAAGCACACCCAAACAAAGCATACAAATGCAACATAGTGCATTCCTGTCCTACTGGTCGTGAGCTCATGTGTCGATTACTTTGGTAGAACTCGAAACATCCGGTAGTTAACTCAGATATCGTTCTCTTGAAAACTGGTAACTGGTATAGTAACACGATCTTCACTTGGTGGGCGGTAAACCACCTCGATCCCCACCATCTGCAGGCGGTAAACCTCCCCGATCCTCATAGATATTTTTAATTGGAAAACAACAAATCGTACGTGGCCGGTACAGAACCACGATCCCCACTACTTGTGAGTGGTACACCACCACGATCCTCATAGATATCACGACACTGAGAAAGCGGTACACCACCATGATCCTTGCCAGGTCAAAATTTACATTCAAAACCATATCTTTCTTAAAATCTTGATCCAAAGCAAGTGGGACTAAGCCACAACCATTGCGTACTGCCCAGGTATTTCAAATTTCAAAACTCTTTTAAGAACAATTCTGATCCATTTCTCTTTCATAAAAAACTTCTTTTCACCCAAATAAGAATCTCAAATCAACCTCATAATAAATCATCTTTTCATAACAAAAACAAAATCAAATATTATGATTCTTAAACCAAAGTTTCCTTTAAATTACACTTCAAACAAAGTCCCCAAGTTTTATAAAATTTTTGACAGCATCTTCTCTAAAACTTGAACTTTTGCCATTCTTCAAGGGTCCCAACCAAACCGTTTCTCATCCTCTTTTCAACCATTTCTGATAACTCAAACTAATTCTAGTATAAAAAATAATTTTCAAATCTCAATTCATTACCAACAATTCAAACCAATTTCCAATGTCAAAATCATTTTCAATTCTCAAAATCATTTTCGATAAATCAACAAAACTCATTCCCAATATCTCAAATCGTTTTAAATGCCGAATCATTTTAAATATTAAATTAACTCCAAACTAATAAAATTATTTTACATAGTATTTAATCAAACCAAATTTCCAACTCAATAATCAGAAACAGTCACAATCCAATCATCATCATAATAAACTTAAACCAAGTATAAAATCCAACCAAACATCTTCAATCAATCAATAAACCATTCAAACTAGCATTTACATTCATTCAAGGCAACTCAGTTTAATTCATAAGACTTATGAAATCATAAATATATATTTTTGATATTAATATCAACTTAAAACAATTCTTGATAGTAAATTGAGTTTAAAAATCTCTCCTACCTCAGCTCATTGAAACTTGCAAAACCAAACGCGCTAAAAAAATTCTTTTCTCTCAACTCGCACTCAACACTAGCCGCAACCACAGCTCCACTATATCCACAGCCACAACAGCAACTTAAAATCACCAACATGCAATAATCAGGATTCGATCCTAAAGCACTATCGTTGCACGAACCTTAAAAATGTATAACGAAATCAACGATTTAAGGAGTATTCAGAGCAAAGATAACTTACTATACCCAAAAGTACTAAGTACAACACAGCCGCAACCCCAAAGTTGATTCTGATGACCTGAGCGACGGCGGTTAGTTCGGGGATGGTGGCTGGCCCTAGTAGCGGCGTGGTAAAACAGCGGTGGCAGGAACCAGCTTAGCCTCAGACCTCTCTCCTTCTTCCTTGCGCGTTGTTCCTCTCGCGTCGGGATCCCCTTCCCAGTAACTCCAACGGCGGCAGCGGCGGCTGGAACGAACGGTGATGATGACGAACCAGGCGGAGCATAGCAATGACAAGACATAGCGACGGTGACAGGATCAACTTCTTCCTCCTCAATTCGCTTTTCCAACAGTGGTGGCAGTCTCCACGGCGACGGTAGCGAGGCGCAATGGCAACGGCGCGAAATAGCGCCCCTTCCTTCTCTTCTCTCACGCTAGCTTCGACGGTTCAACAGTGACGGAGGTGCGAATGAGCTCTCCTTCTCCTCTTGTCATGTGGCAAGGATGGTGGTGGTCTCCCTTTTCCCCGCCGGCGACTTCTTCTCCCTCTTCTCCCTTTCTTTTTCCCGCGGTGCTTAGCTTCCTTCTCTCTTCTCTCTGCGTTTTCTCAAAAAGGGGAGGGTTCTAGGATTTTTAATTAGGAATTTGGGGGATTAGGTTTAGGGTTTGTGATTTTCAATTTGGGAGTTAGGGTTAGAATATAGGAATTTTATAAAAGAATTTGGATAGAATAAATATTTTGATAAAATTGAAGTGTAGAATAATAATTTTAAAACCAAATGTACTCTATTAAAAATATTTTAAGAACACTATTTATCGTAGAGTTCAAATAATTATTTCTATTTTAAATTATGAAATAAACATATTAACTATATTTTATAAAATACAGTTTAAACTCAAAATATCTGTTATCTAAATTATATCATATAACTTTTTATCATTTTTCCATCACCAGAATTTTAATTTCAAGTTATATAAAATAACCAATTATAAAAATCACACAAGAATATTAATTTGCTTAACTCCAAATATTCATAAAACTAATTTAGTTACTCTTAATAGATTATTTTATAAAAATAAAAACTCGAAATAAATCATAAATTATTCATAATAAAAATTACTTAAATTAAATTATATAATTTTTTTTTTATTTTTTAATTACTGAAATTATGTTAATATTCAATTATAATAAAAATTATATAAAAGTTCTAATTAATTTAAACTTCATTTATCATGAAACTCTATTTAATTACCTTTTGTAAAATAATTTTCTTAAAATAAAATTCTCAAAAAATTTAATAAACTACAAATAACTAATTATTTGATTTTTTACAAATTTGGGTTGTTACATTCTATCTACCTTATACAAATTTTTGTCCTAAAAAATTGTTATAATAAAATAAATTCAAACTTAGATAAAAAAATAGAATTTATAAATAGAAGCATAGACATTGTCAAAGATGAATATTTAAATGGATTCAAATAAACAATTAAACTTGCAGGTAAATAAAGATATACATGAATAATAAGATAAGGTTGAAAAGTAAGTAAGTTATATGCTGATGAGGAAATTCAAAACAAGGAATTTGTAATACCCGATGTTTAAAAATTAAATAATTAATTATTTATAAGTTATTATATTATATTGAGATTTTATTTTTAAAAAAATTATTTTTAACAAAAATAATTAAATAAAATTTTATAATTATTGAAATTTAATTTAATTATAATTTATTTTATTAGTTTAAATTTTTTATTAGAAGTTATCTTGATAAGCCAAATAAAATTTATTATTATTATTATTATTATTAAAATTAAAAAAAAGAAGAAAGAAAGAAGGAGGAAATTGGCCGAAGCCATAAAGAAACCAAAGAAAAGAAATAAGATGGCTTATATATAATAGGTGTCCTGCTTAGCTTATATATATATATATATATATATATATATATATATATATGCTTTCCAGTTTCCTTTCCCATGTCTTTTTTTTTTGGTAAACCCAACTCCTAGAAACTACGACGGATGGAAGACTCTCTAAGAACAGATCCAGTCTTTCCTTTTTGATCGGGGATTTTTCTACTCACTGTCCAATGGTTGAAACTAAAGAGTAACGGACTTCTTTCCAGCTATCCTAACCTTCTGACATGCGAATATAAGAAGGATCAAATCATCACCAACTGCTTCATCTTTCAAGCCACTCTTTCTAATGATTCGTCTATGACATCATTCCAACTACCATCCGATCTTTCTTTAGATCTTGTTTCTCCTTTCAAATCTTTTTTTGAGCCACCACGTTTTTTACCTCCATCATATATATATATATATAAAAGCTAGACACCTAATCATTTCTATTACATTAATCATCATCATCAAACGAGCTATTAAGGGAATAAAAGAAAGAAATGCAAAATGTGAACCTCCCTTATATGTAACATCTCCCGTAAAATATTGTCATTAGTATCTAATCGGCCAGGCATGCTTCAGTTTTTGGGTAAGGCAAGAGAGAAAGAACTGTGAGAGAGAGAAAAGGAAACCGTGAACTTCCTTGAGCATTTGACTTTGATTTTTTGTAATTCGTAAAACCAATAAAAAATTTAATTCGATAAAAGTGTTTATATTCTCTTCTTTTATACGTTGGCGTTACTTTTGTCCGATAGAAGTTGATGGTGACGAAACTTCTCTTCTCTTTGAGTTTGGCCAATTAGAATTTTAGGAGGTACAAGCAATTACTAACGTTTTCTTCTTCAACAGTGATGGAGGAATTATCGTCGATCTAAAATTTCTCAATAGAATTTCATTTCAGGCATAGTCCAATCCAATAATTAACCCTCAATCAAAGTTTAATTTGTTTGTTACAAATACAAACTTAATAAAAATCGAGAGTATTTAATCCTTGGGTCGTCTCTCAAAAAATTATAGGAAAGTGTGCATATTATTGGTTATGATAAAGTATTTTTGGGGTTTTGGGTTTAATAGACAAGAAAAGTATAGGTCGAACTTATTAGCTACCATATAAAACCAACAATTAAAGAAATATAAATACTAAAAGGGCTACTTATGGCAAGGATCAAGAGTCAAAGTTTTCTATCTTGGACCATTAACCACAACATAGTGATTACAAAGGATTAATTCCACTTAGTTATCCTCTAACAATTGAAGGAAAGTCAAGTGGACATAATTGGTCCTAGAACCAATTAACAATCCTAAATCACCAATGGAACTAGACATCAACAATCTCAAGGGATCTAAGTCCTCAATCACAAGTCAAGAGCACCAAAATCTACTCTAAAATTTAACCAATCATTTTATCAAACACTTGGAAGGTACTAAAAGAAAATCATGGTAAAATAGCAAGAAAAATAAATTCTAAAGCTACCAAATGCAAGAATCAATAACTAACAATTAAAGAAAGCAACAATAAACATAGAAAACATAAATTGCATTAAAGAAAATTAAAATCAACAAGGGTCATGAACATAAAAGAAGCAAAATAAAAGAAATAACAAGTAAAACTAAGAAAGCAAAGGTGTAGTAACAAGAAATTGAAAGAAAAACTAAATCAAAGCAACAATTAAAGTCTAACCCTAAGAGGAATTTAACCTAATTATACCCTAATTCTAGAGAGAAAAGAGAGCTATCCTCTCTAGAATATAACCTAAAACATGTTTCTATTCTCTTCCTAATTGCTCTCCCTTGTTCCCTCTTGAATTTTGCATCAAATAGCTTTATAAATGAGTTAGATTGGGCTTCTACAGCCCCATAAATCGCCCCCAGCGTGTTTCATTAAGTTGGTCACGTGCTGCTTGTCACGCGTACTCGTGGGTCACGCATACGTGTCATATTGCGATTTTCAATTCTCGCGTACACGTGGGTCACGCGCACGCGTCGCATGACAGATTTCCGAAACTTAATTTCTTCATGAATTCTCCATCTTGCATGCTTTTTCTTTCATTTTTTCAATCCAATTCTTGTTTTATAAACCTGGAATCACTTAACAAATATATCAAGGTATCGAATGGAATTAAAGTGAATTAAATTTAGCAATTTTAAGGCCTAAAACGTATGTTTTTAATCATTAAGCGCAATTGAGAAGAATTCATAAAATCATGCTATTTTGGTGAATAAATGTGGAAAAAGTTCATAAAATCTATGAAATTCAATACAAGATAAACCATAAAATTACGGTTTATCAAGCAGCTCGGTCAGAAAGCTTCTCCGGAGTTTTCGTTGATTTTGATTTCGTACGTAGGTAGGTAGTTTCGTTTTTAAATTAAAAGTTTTTAATTCATGAATGCTCAAAAGCTTAATGAGTAATTGCAAATAATTTATGATTGTCTGGACTGGTTGAATGACGAATTTGTGTTGGATTTGTGATTGTAAAAATAATTGAATTTGATGAATATGTGTTTGGTTTCCTAAATGTTTAAGAATGCTAAAAATTCTAATTTTTAGCTGGTTGTGATGAGAGTTGTTGAAACTGTGGCTGTGAATAAATTATGTGCATGCTTTGGTAAAATGATGTATGAATTGAGATTAAAGTATTGATCGGAATTGTGTGGGATTGATGAAATTGTTGGATTGACTTATTTATTAATAATTTTGGTTGATTCTGAATTGAGTACTGGTTTGGATTGAGATAAGTTGAGAAATGATGAAAGTGAGGGAGCTCGTGAGGGTGGTAAAGTTTATGTTTAAGTAGAGGTTCTGTTTGAATTTCTGTAGAAATATACGAAAAATGATTTTATTTTAGAAACCTGATTTACAAGCTTATTTTGAGAAATGACTCTATGTTAGAAAAAGATTTGGTTTACATATTTACTCATATTGAGAAACGGCTTTTTGTATTAAAACTTTGATTTGTTTGAATTATCAAGAAGGGTTTTTGAAAATTGAAATGGATTGGAAGGGATTCTTGGAGGGTGGCAAAGCCCGAATTTTAGAAGAAATGCTACAGAAAATTTTATAAAACGATAAGCCTTTGTTTAAAGCATTATTTAAAAGAAAATTCGATTGAAGAATCGTATTAATTGATTTCGATTTATTAAGAAAAGTATAATGTATTATGTTCAATCTATTGAGAAAAGATTTTGTTTATGAATTGGGTTAGGTCTATTAAGAAAATGACTTTTATCTTGATGAAAAGTTAAAGAAGTTTGGATACTTAGGAATTAAGCATTTTGATGTTACAAGGGACGAGCGATTACAAGTGTAATTTTCTGGAGATGTGGAGGTGTAATTAATAATATGGTGATGTGGAGGTGTGGATAAATATGTGGTTATGCGGTAGCGTGATTGATTATTTGGTGATGCAGAAGTATGACAAAAAGAATAGGAATGAGAAATTAAGAATGAAAGGATAATTGAATATTGTATGTTTGAATGGGCCTTTGTGCCGAATGCTAATGCAGAAGTGCCCGCCTGACTGATAGCCTAAGATTGTTAATGCAGGAATGTCTGTCTAACTGATAGCATATTTTATGTTGAATGGGCCTTTGTGCCAAACCTCTAATGCGAAAGTGCCCGCCAAACTGATAGCCTAAGGTTGCTAATGCGGGAATGTTCGCCTAACTGATAGCCTGTTTCTTACCGTGATGCCAAGATATCCTAACTGACATGAGTTCGCCCATGATGATAATTGTGCCTGACTGACAGGATAAAGAAACTATATTTGGGGTTTGCCCTGAGTAACGTCGGATTGCGGGTAGACAACCAACGCATGAGCTCATGGCCTGCGTAGGACAGACATGCATCATATTGTTTGCACTTTTGTATTTGGTTGTGTTTTGCTTGTTGTATTTTCCCTATGATTGTGCTAGTTGTCTTATTCTGCCTTGCTTGTGTTTTTAATTGAGTCTCTAGTACTATTAGTTTATGTATTAAAGTGATTAAGAATTAATGTTGTGAATGAGTTTTGTTTTAAGTTAAAAAATTTTAAAGAAAGCAAGTAATAGTCTAAAGTAAAATTAAAAAGTATTTTCAAGGGCCTGATAAGAGAATAGTTTTACTGAGTAAAGTCAATTATTCATATTTTGGTTTATTACTTTTACGGCATTCACTTTTCCTACTGAGAACATGCGAGGACGCCGTTCTCACCCCTACAGATCTTTTGTCTCAGCGACAGGTTCGGGAATCCTTGGCAAAGAGCCGCGACCGATCCAAAGATTTTTATAAATATATGTATTCATATTTTCTGTATTTGGTTTAGTCCTAGAATTTACTTTCCCGATGCCGTTTATGGTTTTGACTTTTAGAGGGTCATGATTTGTAATTGAGAGTTTTTGAATAAGTCTAGTATATAAAGCTATGTGAATATATATACTCTTTTGGTTAAGTGTTATAAAATAAAGTCTCATTTCGGTTTCTTGTTTAAAATTTTGATTCATACCCGCGAAGGTTCAATATTAAATAAAAATAGTATAAATAAAAAGGTTTAGAGGTAAGTGGCGCCTGGGCTTTTAGTACGATCATGAGGTACTAAAAGCTAGGGTGTTACATTATGGTATCAGAGCAGTTCGTTCTTATTAGAGCCTTAGGAATGGACTGACAATGCTTCAACTATGACGAATATAAGTACAAATAGAAATAGTACAGCTAAGGACATATAAAAAAACACTTCATTATCTTCCTCATCCATCTTGAAAAGAGAAGTTTGTAGGGGAGTGAGAACATCATTCTCAAATGGGTTCTCAGTAAAAAGATTTTTAAGAATTATCATAAGAAGATATTTTAAATAAAACTATTTTCAAAATGCAGTGATTATCAATTTATTATTCAAATTTAAAATTCGTATTTTTCTTACAAAAATTTCAAGAAAAATAAAATTTTAACTAAAACTTACCACTAATTTAATCATTCATGGCCTCCAGCCTAAATACAACCAATCACAGCCTACGACCCAATGTATAATCAAATCTCGGCCTCTAGCCCAAATCAAATCACCTCGGCCTCCGGCCCAATAATAAACAATTCACCATCAAAACTCAATCTCAAACAATCCACGCTAATGCACTAGTATTTTACGCCAATTCCATCATCATGCATCCACACGTGTGCGCATGCCAGGCGTGCGCGTCGATGCTAAATCTCCAAAGCTCCATTCTTCATATTTCTTCCACTTGTGCATGCTCCCTTTCTCTCTTCTAAGCCTTCCTTGCCCTATAAACGCTGAAATCACTTAACAAACATATCACGACATTGAATGGCAATAGAAGAAGGTTAAAATATAGCATAATTAAGATTAAAGAGGCATGTTTTCAACCATGAAGCAGAATTGAGAAGGAGACACAAAATCATGCATTTTATATGAATAAGTGTGAGAGAATATTGATAAAACCCCCCAAATTCCACCCAAGATAAACCCCTAAAAATGGGGCTAGGGTAAGGGTATAGATGCATATGGTTGAGTGAGCTTGAAATTTGAATCTTTGACTAACCTAAGCTCTCACCTAACCTATGACAATTTATTCAGATCTAATATAATGACTAGCTACCCACGATTCTCACTTTTTCACATACTCATGCATTCTCTTTAGTTCAGATTCCATATGCATTGTTGTTGTTACCTTACTTTAGGGTATTTTGTCCCCTGCAATAAATTTTTTTATTTTTTTATTTTTTTAACATGTTCTTTTTTTTTGTTTGGTGAACTATATACAATGGTGCCAATGCATATGACTTAGGAATTTAATGCATGAGTACATACCCAATTCCCAATATCTTCAAAGAAAATACAAAACATACTCTTACCTCAACCAATGTCCCAAGTTTTCCCACATTTGAATGAAACACACTCATTAGCCTAAGCTAATCAAAGATTCAAATAAAGTACATTTATGGTTTTCCACTTAAAGGCTTGTAATGTGCTAAAATTAAGAACAAAATGGGTCAAAATAAGCTCAAAGTTGGCTAACAATGGTTGATGTAAAGTGAGGCTATTTGGGCAAGTGAGCTAAATAAAATGATGGCCTCAATCACACACATGCATTCATACACACAATAATAGACATATAGAGTCAAACAAATCAAGAATTGCAATCATAGCAGGAGAACAATGCACACAAGAATGGAAATACGTGGTTATATGATGTAACCACACAATTGGGCTCAAGACTTACATGCTTGTGTTCTCAGCTCAAAAACCATGTTCCAAAATAAATTCTTCAAGCAAGCTTAACACCAAAATTTTTTTTAAATTGGCAGGGTACCCTAAAAATATAGTTTCTTGGAAAAGAAGTCATCACCCTAACCAAGTAGTCCTAAAAGAAACAACTATTATGAAAAAAGTGTTCAAAAACAAAAACTAACCATGCAATTTATCCTAAGTAACAAAGGAAAATCAAAGTTGTGGGTGTTGAAAGAGAGAGATTATTACCCACGGAGATCGGTCGAACGACCTCCGTATACTTAAGAGTTAGCACGGTCCTCCGTGCTGGTAGTAAGGCGCAAAGGGCGATCAGGTTTGGAACTTCCATTATCCCTTTCATGAGTGCCATCTTCACTTAAGTTCGAAGTGGAATATTTGCCTTCATGTCGTTAGCCTCGTGTGGGACACCAGTAGCAGCAACCAAATCTGATACCAAGGCAAAAAATGGAATATTTTCCTTGGCATGTACCCGACCCATTACTTATTGGATGAGGAGAGCAATGTTGACCAGCCGCTCAATAAGTATGCACCAAACTAGTAAGGCGAGGTCCGTGGTGATCAATGACTCGTGAGTGCTTGGATGCACGTAATGAGATAAGATTTGGGCCCATGCTCGAGCCTCTACAGCAAGATGACGTGCATCAATGCTCTTAGGCCGGGGTCTGAGGCTCCCTTGGGTCCAAAATGGCTCCAGTCCAACAATTACCCGGAGGATAGCATCCCAATCAAAATCAAAATCAAAGTCATCACGCTGATGTAGGACCTCTTGGGAACCATCTACCTCATCCGCCACCGGCAAGACTTTAAGTATCCCTTGAATAGCTTCTTCCGAAACTGGGACTTGCTTCTGGCACTCAAAAACACTCTGAAAAGAAGGGGATTGGTAATTGGAGTAGAACTCCACCATCCAATTCTAGCTTATACCACGAAGATTCTGATCAAGGAATCCAAGAGATATGCGCCCGGTCTAAGGTAGAACGGAAGTGGTTGTCAGTCACGCGCGTTCATAGGTAAGAATGATGATGAGTGTCACGAATCATCACATTCATCAAGTTGAAGTGCAACGAATATCTTAGAACAGGAATAAATCGAATTGGATAGAAAATAGTAGTAATTGTATTAAAACTTGAGGTACAACAGAGCTCCACACCCTTAATCTATGGTGTGTAGAAACTCCACTGTTGAAAATACATAAGTGAAAGGTCCAGGCATGGCCAAATGGCCAGCCCCCAGATCTAAGAACTAAACGTCCAAAGATGAATAATACACTAGTAAAAAGTTCTATTTATACTAAACTAGCTACTAAGGTTTACAGAAGTAAGTAATTGATGCATAAATCCACTTCCGGAGCCCACTTGATGTGTGCTTGGGGTGAGATTGATCTATCCACGAGCTGAGGCTTATCTTAGAGTTGAATGCCAAGTTGTAACGTATTCTAGGCGTTCAACTCTGGTTCGTGACGTGTTTCTGGCGTTTGACTCCAGAATGCAGCATGGAACTAGCATTGAGCGCCAGTTTACGTCATCATATTACGAATAAAGTATGAACTATTATATATTGCTAGAAAGTTCTAGATGTCTACTTTCCAATGCCGTTGAGAGCGCGCCATTTAGAGTTTTGTAGCTCCAAAAAATCCATTTCGAATGTAGGGAGGTCAGATTCTAACAGCATCAGCAGTCCTTTGTCAGCCTCCTATCAGAGTTTTGCTCAGGTCCCTCAATTTCAGCCAGAAAATATCTGAAATCATAGAAAAACACACAAACTCATAGTAAAGTCTAGAAATGTGAATTTAGCATAAAAACTAATGAAAACATCCCTAAAAGTAGCTTGAACCTATTAAAAACTACCTAAAAACAATGCCAAAAAGCGTATAAATTATCCGCTCATCACAACACCAAACTTAAATTGTTGCTTGTCCCCAAGCAACTGAAAATCAAATAGGATAAAAAGAAGAGAATATACTATAAATTCCAAAATATCAATGAATATTAATTCTAATTAGATGAGCGGGACTTGTAGCTTTTTGCTTCTGAACAGTTTTGGCATCTCACTTCATCCTTTAAAGTTTAGAATGATTGGCTTCTCTAGGAACTTAGAATTTCAGATAGTATTATTGATTCTCCTAGTTAAGTTTGTTGATTCTTGAACACAACTACTTTTATGAGTCTTGGCCGTGGCCCTAAGCATTTTGTTTTTCAGTATTACCACCGGATACATAAATGCCACAGACACATGACTGGGTAAACCTTTTCAGATTGTGACTTAGCTTTGCTAGAGTCCCCAGTTAGAGGTGTCCAGAGCTCTTAAGCACACTCTTTTTGCTTTGGATCATGACTTTAACCACTCAGTCTCAAGCTTTCCACTTGGACCTGCATGCCACAAGCACATGGTTATGGACAGCTTGATTTAGCTGCTTAGGCCTGGATTTTATTTCCTTGGGCCCTCTTATCCATTGATGCTCAAAGCCTTGGATCCTTTTTACCCTTGCCTTTTGGTTTTAAGGGCTATTGGCTTTTTCTGCTTGCTTTTTCTTTTTCTTTCTAAAATTTTTTTGCCATTTTTTTTCGCAGGCTTTTACTATTCACTACTTTTTCTTGCTTCAAGAATCAATTTTATGATTTTCAGATCATCAATAACATTTCTCTTTGTTCATCATTCTTTCAAGAGCCAACAATTTTAACATTCATAAACAACAAGATCAAAAAATATGCACTGTTTAAGCATTCATTCAGAAAACAAAAAGTATTGTCACCACATCAATATAATTAAACTAAATTCAAGGACAATTTTCGAAATTTTTTTGTACTTCTTGTTCTTTTGGATTAAAAGAATTTTTCATTTAAGAGAGGTGAAGGATTTATGGAATTTATTCATAGCTTTAAGACATAGTTACTAACTACTAATGATCATGAAGTAGAGACACAAAACATAGATAAACATATAACATAAAAACCAAAAAGCAGAGAAAATAAGAACAAGGAATGAGTCCACCTTAGTGAGGGTGGCGCCTTCTTGAAGGACCAATGGTGCTCTTTGAGCTCCTCTATGTTTCTTCCTTGCTTCTGTTGCATGATCCCTAGTGATTTTGGTGCTCCTATCCTTAGTTGCTCCTAATAATTGTGTGGAGAAAAATTTATCCCCTGAGGTATCTCAGGGATCTCTTGATTTGTAGTCAAATGTTCTACCACTGAGCTATAGACCCTTTAGATGAATCTTTCCATCTTCTATGACTCGGAGGTGGAAGCCTTTGTCTTCCCTTTCTTTTTTCTAGAGGTTTCTCTGGCCTTAGGTGCCATCAATGGTTATGGAAAAGCAAAAAAAACTATGCTTTTACCACACCAAACTTAGAATGTTGCTCGCCTTCGAGCAAAAGAAGAAAGAATAGATGAAGAATAAGAAGAAGATATGGAGGAGATGGAGGGATGTGTGTATTCGGCTATATGGGTGGGATTGGGTGGGAAAGAGAATTTGAATTTTGAAGGTAGGTGGGGTGTATGGGGAAGAGTGGATAGATGTGAGTGGTGAATGAAAAACAGAAGCGATGACCATGAATGGTGAGAGAGATGGTGAGGTAGGTGGGGATTGATGTGTGGAAAACGATCCAACACAAAACTCACCGGCAAGTGTACCGGGTCGCATCAAGTAATAAAACTCACGGGAGTGAGGTCGATCCCACAGGGATTGAAGGATTGAGCAATTTTAGTTTAGTGGTTGATTTAGTCAAGCGAATCAAGTATTGGTTGAATTATTTTGTATCCAACAATAAGTAAATAACAGGAAATGTAAAGGGAGAGGGATGAATTGCAGAAATTAAAGAGAACGGAAAGTAAAGGTGCTGAATCTTATAGAACAAGAAATTAAATGACTGAAACTTAAAGCGCAAGAAATGTAAATTGCAGTAACTTAAATTGCAAGAAATGTAAATTGCTTGAATGAAAAGGGGAGTTGAGGATTGGGAATTCAGAATTTCAGCAAGGGAAATTAAATTGCAATGATTAATAAAGCAGAAGATGAATTGGAAGTAACTAGAATTCAAACAGGAAATGAAATTAAATTGCAGCACGGGTTCACAGAAGAACCAAAAGGAAAATGGGATCTCAGGACTCCAGAGACTAGATAGCAAAGTCTAGATCTCAATTGCCTTCCCAGATCCAAGTTCACAAAGCAATTAACAAGAAATTAAAGAAGAAGCAGTAAAGGAAATGAAATTGAACTCAATTATGCAGTAGAGAAATTAAAGAGATCTTGAATGGATATTGAGACAGAAATTCCTCAATTCTTCACACCCAAGACTCAAACAAGAAAAGTAAAAATGCTCAAGCAAGAACGAGGAAGAAGAGAGATCAATTCTCCTCCCCAATTCTCTGAAACCTCAGTTCCTAGCTCTCAATGAAGTCTCAGAATTCAAAACTCAAAAGAAGGTTCAAAAACTCAAAGTAAAGTAAAAGTTCAAAAGCTCAAAAAAAAGGTCCTAATTACATCAAACTATCTCCTATTTATACACTTTCTATTCTTGGATCTTGGGATTTGGATGGGCTTTTGATTTGGTGAAGAATTGAATTAAATTGGATTTTTTATCCAATTTCAGCCCATGAAAAATTGGCTTCCAGGAGGCTGCCCTGCCCTTATGGAGGGCAGGGCAGAAAATTGTGCGTGCAGCCCTTGGTGCGTGCGTGTTGGTGCTGCAGGATGCTGCCCTGCCCTTGTGGAGGGCAGGGCAGAGTTTTTTGGTGTGCCAGATTCTGCCCGTGCGTGCGTGCTTGCTGGCCGAGACTCCTTGGTGCGCCAGATTCTTGTGCGCTGGCCGTGCACCACAAAATGCTGCCCTGCCCTTGTGGAGGGCAGGGCAATGTTTCCAAAAGTGAAGCCCCGCGTTCGAAACTTGGTGGAGGCACACGCTACTTCTTTTCCTTGGTTTTCTTGGCACCAAAATAAGGCCTAGTTCCTTGCTTCCTCATGGTGCCAAGTTCGATCCTTGTGGCAAGCATTGGTAAGCTTTTTCCTTGAATTTACTTCTTTGATGAGCCCGATATTGCTCTTGAGGAGGGCAGGGCAGAGTTTTTGTTCCCTTTGATTCTTGGCATCAATTTGTGCTCCGCCCTTGTTGTGGGCAGGGCAGTGTTGCTTCTCAAAGCTTGTTTCATTATGTTGCCCTCCTGGAGGGCAGTGTGCCCTTGTAGAGGGCAATGTTTGCTTCCTCCCTTCCATGCGCCACACGCTTTTCTCCTTGGGCCACGCTTTCTTAAGCCACGTTTTTCCTTTTTTTCTTTCTTTCTTCACCTACAAGAAACCAAAACAACCACTCAAAGTATCTCTAAATTCACAAGGTTTATAATTCATTAAAAATCAATTAATTCTTACTCAAACCTCATGATTTAGCATCAATTTAATGGTAGTTGCTTGATTTAAAGAAGTTATGCATTTTCATTCCAAATCACTTACTTAGGATGCAAGAAAGTGCATAAAAACTAATAAAACAAGTGAAATTAGCTTGAAAAATGGGTATATGATGACTTGTCATCACAACACCAAACTTAAATCTTGCTTGTCCCCAAGCAAGCATCAAAACTAAGAGAAAATGAAATGAACAAGAAGAGCAATTATATCCTTATTAGGCATATAGCAGAACTTGATTTTTGGAGTTTTTATGCAGACAATGACAACCCAAGTTATTGTTTGCTGTTACATAATATACACCTTTCCTCAAAGGCTTACTAAACTTGCTGTTATAAGGTTTACTCCTTAATTACTCCCTTACTAACTTTTCTTTTCTCATGTTGCTTAACCAGCTTATTATTCTTTTGGAGGCTTGGTGTCTAATGTTGCAGTAGTAGCCTTTGGCTTTATTTTTACTCAACATCTTTCCACCATAGACACATGGCTTACTATTTTTTCCTAGGATCATTGATGCCCAGCATCTCTTTGGATAACTAAATGTTCTGTATCTAAGTTGCTCTTTATTATGGACTTTCAATTGGCCATCCCAAATCAGTTGATCTAAGTGACCGGGTTTTAAAATACCCCTCAGAATTTACTTATCCAAGCATATCCTAGTACAAGAACACCACAGGCATATGTCCTAGGGTCCAAGCTATTGGTGTCCAACCTTTATTCTTTGTTTTTCTTGCCACATTGGCTTTTTCTTCTTCCTTTTCTTTCTGATTTATTTTCTTTTGTTCTCAAGGGATTTTTCTTTATTGATAAGAACCTTTATAACAGCAAGCTAGCTCACATTTTAATGAAAATGATACTATGCAGCAATTATTTCATGAGTTATACATTTAATCAAACACATACACCACCATTAACTTCCATTCTTAACTTATGCAACATTGGATATTTACTTTCTAATTCAAACAATTCTCTTTTATTCAAGCATATGGGAAACAAAACAAAATTCAGCTAGGTGATGGATGACAAACACTTATGCAAATAAGCATTCTTAACAAACAATTCCACTTGCAACTAGATAAACACTTTAACAGGACATACAATGGTTTCCAGATTCAAAACACTTCACAGCAACAAGGATTAAGTTTAAATACAACCTTTGAAGTTGCAGCCTTTTGATTCTTCCTTCTGTTGTGTTCTCTTTGAGTTAAGATGCACCATATCTTCAGTTGTTGACTCATATCTTGCATAGTTCTCAAAGTTGCTTGTTTCTCAAGCCCTTAAGTGCATGGTTAGTATGCATAAATTGAGTGTGGCTCTTGGATTTATTTTGGTGTGTGAACGCCAAACTTAATTATTTGCCACAGCCTCTGATGCAACAAATCAACCATGTGTGAAACCTTGTGTCTTTGCTAAAGGTTATGGAATTAGAGCTAAAAAGCAGTTAAATAATTGAATAATTTGTTTGATTGCTTAGAGCTAGCAGTATGTAAGAGGTGAGAATGTGTTTTTAAATGAGATTTTTGGTGGAACACCAAACTTAGAATCTTTCATTCTCCCTTAAATTGTTTTGGTGTGCAACACCAAACTTAGCTCCTTGCAATCCATACTAATTTTCCAACATTTTTATTCAAAAAGCTATGAAAAGAAAACTACCTCAGGTTGGGTTGCCTCCCAACAAGCGCTTCTTTATTGTCACCAGCTTGACATCCTCCATTCTGCTGATCATGAAGATTGAAAATCACAGTGCCTTAGCTTGTTTTTCTTCACGGTGAACTTCCTTCCGATTTCCTCTTTGATGACCTCTATGAATTCCTGTGGAAGGATCTTAGTCACAATGTAGTGATTAGACAGCTGTGGGGACACCTTCATGGTTTGACTGTTTATCATTACTCTATCCCCTAGTGAAAATTTTCTAGTGGGGATTTTCTGCTTTTCTTTAATTCTATCCTCTGTCCCTCCTTGTAAGAATTCCTTGTTGTGTTTTTCTTGGCTGGTACTTTCTTTGTCCAAGGTTTTCTTACTTTCCTCTATGATCCTCTTCCATCCTTCCTTCTTTGCAGCATCTTCGTTGTTAGTTGGTTTGTCTCCAGTGGCTATGGGGGGAGTATTTACCCTCTTCTCACCCATTTCTGCAAAGTGCTTCACCAGTTGGGCTATCTGCCCCTCAATTTTTCTGATTGAAATCTCTTGGTTCTTTGTTATCTCCTCTTGGTGTTTCATCATTCTTTCAATTAAGATCTCCAAGTTCGTGATCCTCTGAGAGTCTTGTGAGATTGGTTGGTTGTGGGATGTTAAAGGTTGGAAGGGTGGGTGTTGTGGTGGCATGTAGTGGTTATTGTTACTATAATGGTGTTTTTGTTGGTTTGTGAAGTTGGGGTTGTTATGATTGAAGTCCCTTGGTTCGTGATTTTGATATTCGGTCCTTCTCCAGTTGGAATGAGTCTAGAAGTGTTTGTGTTGTGAGTATTGGCTCTGATTGGTATTAGTGGGTGAGTGATGTTGGTTGTTTGTGGTCATGGATTTGCCCTGGTTGAAACTTCCTTGTTCTTGATGTTGAGACTCCCTCATTCTCGGATAAGAATGGGGTCTCCATGGTGGAAATTGGGCATTCACTACAGCAGACTGCAGGCAATCAACTTTTCTATCTCTCAGCTCCATGTGTTGCTGTGTTTGATGGTGCATTTGGTTGTTCAGGTTCATGAATGCATTCACTCCTTCAAAATTCTTTACTTCTTTTTCTGAGATTGCATTTTGTGGTTTCTCATATGAGTGTTGGTTGTTGACTCCTTTGTCATTGAAGTTTGCAATTCCTTGGGCAGTTGTTGTTGCTTTGAGTAGGCCATCTGAGAAGTAGTCCACTGCTTTTCTTGTTTCTGGGGTTAATCCTTCATAGAAAGCTCGGAAGCCCACTTTATCAGTTGCTTTCTTGTATCTTTCCCATGCCTTGAAGAGTGGTTCTTCTTTTCCTTGTGTGAATGGACATTCCCCCTCTTCCAGCTTGATGATCTGTCGGGGTGGGGAGAATTTGGCCAGAAATTTGGTGACCAAATCGTCCCAACTAGTGATACTTCCTTGGGGAAAAGCTTCAAGCCATTGTGCAGCTTCACCCCTTAATAAGAAAGGGAATAACAAGATCTTATAAGTGTCATGATCTAGACCATCAGTTTTGACAGCACTACAAGTCTTCAGAAAAGTGGATATGTGCTGTTGAGGATCCTCCAATGGATTTTCGTCGTAGGAACAATTGTTCTTGATCAGTGTAATGAGTGGTGGCTTCATGTCATGCTATCCTTCATCTGCAGAGATTTCTTTTCCAATGATAGTCTTTCTTCTGACTTCCCTATTTTCCTGTGGCATGCAAACAATCAGGAGGAACAAATAGCAGCACTCTCGAGAATTGAGTGCAGTTAGTTGAGACAAACTCTCAAACAGTTAGTGAGTTGATAGAGGCAAATTTTCAAACAGTTAGTGTGTTAGTAAAAACTTAAAGAAACAAAAAAAAGTGCTTAATCTAGACCTCCACTTCACTTAATCATTGTCAATCTATTTCAATCCCCGGCAACGGCGCAAAAAACTTGATGTGTGGAAAACGATCCAACACAAAACTCACCGGCAAGTGTACCGGGTCGCATCAAGTAATAAAACTCACGGGAGTGAGGTCGATCCCACAGGGATTGAAGGATTGAGCAATTTTAGTTTAGTGGTTGATTTAGTCAAGCGAATCAAGTATTGGTTGAGTGATTTTGTATCCAACAGTAAGTAAATAACAGGAAATGTAAAGGGAGAGGGATGAATTGCAGAAATTAAAGAGAACGGAAAGTAAAGGTGCTGAATCTTAGAGAACAAGAAATTAAATGACTGAAACTTAAAGTGCAAGAAATGTAAAGTGCAGTAACTTAAATTGCAAGAAATGTAAATTGCTTGAATGGAAAGGGGAGTTGAGGATTGGGAATTCAGAATTTCAGCAAGGGAAATTAAATTGCAACGATTAATAAAGCAGAAGATGAATTGGAAGTAACTAGAATTCAAACAGGAAATGAAATTAAATTGCAGCACGGGTTCACAGAAGAACCAAAAGGAAAATGGGATCTCAGGACTCCAGAGACTAGATAGCAAAGTCTAGATCTCAATTGCCTTCCCAGATCCAAGTTCACAAAGCAATTAACAAGAAATTAAAGAAGAAGCAGTAAAGGAAATGAAATTGAACTCAATTATGCAGTAGAGAAATTAAAGAGATCTTGAATGGAGATTGAGACAGAAATTCCTCAATTCTTCATACCCAATACTCAAACAAGAAAAGTAAAAATGCTCAAGCAAGAACGAGGAAGAAGAGAGATCAATTCTCCTCCCCAATTCTCTGAAATCTCAGTTCCTAGCTCTCAATGAAGTCTCAGAATTCAAAACTCAAAAGAAGGTTCAAAAACTCAAAGTAAAGTAAAAGTTCAAAAGCTCAAAAGAAAGGTCCTAATTACATCAAACTATCTCCTATTTATACACTTTCTATTCTTGGATCTTGGGATTTGGATGGGCTTTTGATTTGGTGAAGAATTGAATTAAATTGGATTTTTTTTATCCAATTTCAGCCCATGAAAAATTGGCTTCCAGGAGGCTGCCCTGCCCTTGTGGAGGGCAGGGCAGGAAATTTTGCGTGCGGCCCTTGGTGCGTGCGTGTTGGTGCTGCAGGATGCTGCCCTGCCCTTGTGGAGGGCAGGGCAGAGTTTTTTGGTGCGCCAGATTCTGCCCGTGCGTGCGTGCTTGCTGGCCGAGAATCCTTGGTGCGCCAGATTCTTGTGCGCTGGCCGTGCACCACAAAATGCTGCCCTGCCCTTGTGGAGGGCAGGGCAATGTTTCCAAAAGTGAAGCCCCGCGTTCGAAACTTGGTGGAGGCACACGCTACTTCTTTTCCTTGGTTTTCTTGGCACCAAAATAAGGCCTAGTTCCTTGCTTCCTCATGGTGCCAAGTTCGATCCTTGTGGCAAGCATTGGTAAGCTTTTTCCTTGAATTTACTTCTTTGATGAGCCCGATATTGCTCTTGAGGAGGGCAGGGCAGAGTTTTTGTTCCCTTTGATTCTTGGCATCAATTTGTGCTCCGCCCTTGTTATGGGCAGGGCAGTGTTGCTTCTCAAAGCTTGTTTTATTATGTTGCCCTCCTGGAGGGCAGTGTGCCCTTGTGGAGGGCAATGTTTGCTTCCTCCCTTCCATGCGCCACACTCTTTTCTCCTTGGGCCACGCTTTCTTAAGCCACGTTTTTCCTTTTTTTTCTTTCTTTCTTCACCTACAAGAAACCAAAACAACCACTCAAAGTATCTCTAAATTCACAAGGTTTATAATTCATTAAAAATCAATTAATTCTTGCTCAAACCTCATGATTTAGCATCAATTTAATGGTAGATGCTTGATTTAAAGAAGTTATGCATTTTCATTCCAAATCACTTACTTAGGATGCAAGAAAGTGCATAAAGACTAATAAAACAAGTGAAATTAGCTTGAAAAATGGGTATATGATGACTTGTCATCAGGGATCCTGTGGGGTCCACATATCCTGAGAGGATCCTGTGGGGTCCACAGATCCTGAGGTGTCAAGGATTTACATCCCTGCACTAATTAGGCATGTAAAAAATGCCTTTCCATGCAATTCTGGCGTTTAAACACCAAAGTGATGCATGTTCTGGGCGTTCAACGCCCATGTGCAGCATGTTTCTAGCGTTGAACGCCAATTCTATGCTTGTTTCTGGCGTTCAGCGCCAGCTTTCCTCAGGGTGCATTCCTGGCGTTTGAATGCCAGGATGTTGCTTGTTTCTGGCGTTCAGCACCAGATCCATGCTCTGTTCTGGTGTTGAATGCTAGCCAGATGCTCCTTACTGGCGTTTAAACGCTAGTAAGTCCTTCCTCCAAGGTGTGATTTTTCTTCTGCAGTTTTTTATTCTGTTTTTAATTTTAATATTTTTTTCGTGACTCCACATGATCATGAACCTAATAAAACATAAAAGAACAATGAAAATAAAATAAAATTAGATAAATAAAAATTGGGTTGCCTCCCAATAGGCGCTTCTTTAATGTCACTAGCTTGACAGTGGGCTCTCTTGGAGCCACAAAGGTGATCAGGTCAATGTTGTGGACTCCCAACACCAAACTTAGTGTTTGGATATGGTGGTTCAACACCAAACTTAGAGTTTGGTTGTGGACTCCCAACACTAAACTTAGAGTTTGATTGTGGGGGCTCTGTTTGACTCTGTACTGAGAGAAGCTTACTGTGCCTCTTTTCCATGTTTATAGAAGAGTACCCTTGGGTCTTAATTTAATTTTATTCATCTACTACTAAACACAACATACATGTGACTATGCTAGCAATCAATTTATATAACAAATCTATATGAATTGAATATCTACCTACAATGGCAACTCAAACCACTTATTAAACAAGACTAAAAGAGATTGGAAAGAGTTTACCATGGTGGGGTGTCTCCCACCTAGTACTTTTAGTTGAAGTCCTTAAGTTGGACCTTTTGAGGAGCTTATTGTCATGGTGGCTTGTGCTTGTACTCATCCTTGAATCTCCAAGGATCTTTGCTTCTCAATTGGTTGATAGAATTTCCAACCATTTTCACCAATCTTGGGTGAATTTCAACCCAAGATATGAGTCCCCATAGTTGGTCTTCACATAGCGTACCGGGATCCCATATCTTATCTTCACACCCATCCGTGAGTTGAGTCTCATAATTTCTCTGTATGGGTGGTTGACATAAGGGCAGTTGGCACATAAAATTCTCTTTAGTCCACAAATTCTTCCTTCTAGACCCATACAAAGGGGTTCTTGTCCCATTATAATCCCTATATCTTAAAGCTTTGACCTTAGTGAGCTTTATACCAAATTTCCAACCACTACACAATTCTCTTTTTCCTTTAAGTCCACAAAGAGCTCTAAGTTGTCCATCCATTTCAATTAAACCATATTCAAATGAGAAAGTAAAACTTAGGGATAAGAATTTTACCCACTTGAATGTTATGTTGGATGGTGATTTGGGAAGGGTGACTTTCCCACATTTAGACAATGCAAGGCTTACTTCTTTATGCTCTTCTTTGGGTATTTCCACCTCTTGACAAATTTCTTCAATTTCAACCTTTTCGCTTTTATCACTTGGCTTGGTGTTGTCTTCAAGAACTTCGGTTTCTTGCCCAATGGGAGGTGATTCAATTTTTGATATGAATTCATTGATGAGTAAATCCATTTCTTGATCAACCTCTTCATATTCTTCAATTTCAATATACACCATGCCAACTTTTTCTTCCTTGGGGGGTTGTGCACACTCTTCTATGGTTTCAACTTCATGTCTACTAGGAGGAGATTCAATTATAGATAGAAATTCCTCCATGATTGAATCTATTTCTTGATCAACTTTCTCGTGTTCTTCAATCTTGATATGCTCCAGAGGTTGTTGAGATTCACATGGTAGTTCCGCATCTCTTAAATTTTGGGCCACTTCCTCCTTTATTTCAATAACCATAGGCTTCTCCAATTGCTCCATTAATACTACCAATTCTTTCTTTTTCCACCGGATTATCCGATATCTCCTCCATGCTTTGCTCTTCCTTAGGCTTTCCACATGAGGCTGTGGGGATAACTTGAGTATTCAAACATTGGTGGGCTAAAGTGATCACCACCTTGGTCAAATTGGTTACAAACGCAAATGTATCCCGCTTCATGGCTTCTTGTCCTTGAAGTAACAAGGTGAGAGGATCGTCTATTGGGACTTGGGGTGAGTAGGAAAGTTCATTATGTTGGAGAGAGGGTTCATGGTAAGAAGGTGGTTCTTCTTGGTAAAATTGTGGAGATGGTGTGTATTGAGGTGGTTCTTGGTAGTAATCTTGGTAGGGTTGTGGTGGTTCTAAAGATTCTTTCTCATAGTGGTCATAAGAATGTGATATGGGTGATTGGTCATATGGTGGATATGGATCATAGGAAGGTGCTTGGTATGGAGAGGCTTGTGAGTATGGTTGAGCATCATGTTGAGGATAAGGTTCATAGGCATATGGTGGTGGTCGATTATCATAAAAGGAATCACCATAGCCATTGAATTGGCATGCATTAGGATGAGAATTATACCTATAAGTATTCGGAGGTTGTTGCCAATAGGAGTGATCAATTCTTTGAGGCTCCTCCCATCTTTGATGGTTCCATCCTTGGTACATGTTATCATTGAAGTTCACATCTCTTACAACACAATTAAAGCCAAACTCATAGCCAAAGTAAGAGTTCATAGTGGAAAAACAAAATAGAACTAACAAAATCTAGGAAACAAGCAAAAGACAAACTATTTACAATATTCACATATGTACAATAACCAATAACATAACACCATTGCAAATCCCTGGCAATGGCGCCATTTTGATGATTTGATTTTTGACGGTTTAGAATTTCACTAATGAAATCTTGTTGTAAAGTATAGTCTCTAAACCAACAATAATCATTTCATACAAAAATTTTGTTTGTCACAAGTACAAACCCCTAAAATTTATAAACCGAAGTATTTAAACCTCGAGTCGTCTCTCAAAGGACTTGTAGGGTAGTGTTCTTGTTATTGGTTATGAACTTGTTTATTTTGGGGTTTTAGATGAGAAATATGAAAAGTAAATGAAATTTTATTAACAAAAAGGTCTTGGCAAGGTTTGATGATCAAGGACCTATATCATTATCACTAATCACAATCATGATAGTAGCAAGGATCAATCTCACTAAGTCATCCTCTAGCTAATAGCAAAGGAAAGTCAAGTGAGTTATATCAATCCAAGTCCATAAATCCTAGTTCACTAATTGAATTAATGAAGGCTAGAGTCAATGGCTATCAACTATCAATCACTTGGATATTAGCAACTCAAGAGTTCCTAAGTTATCTTCCCAAGCCAAGAACATAAAATTCTATTCTAACATTCTCCCAAGCATTTCATCAAACACTTGGAAGGTACAAAAAAGAAGTATAGTAAATCACAACAAGAATGAATTCTAACTACAATTGAATGTAAAGAATTAACAACAATAATGAAGGAAATCACAATTATCATGAATTACCTCAAATTGCATTATTGAATGAAAACAAAAGAACAACACTAGATCCACAACAAAATGAGGAATTTCAAGAATTAAAGTACATAACTAGAGAGAGGAAGAAGAGAATAGTAAGAATTGATAGAGGAAAAGTAAATCAAAGCATGAATTAATCCTAGATCTAAGAAGAGAGATTAACCTAAACCTAATCCTAATTCTAGAGAGAAGTGAGAGCTTCTCTCTCTAGAAACTAACTATAGAACTAATCCTAATGTGTATGTATGTACTATTGATGAAAGATATGCCTTCCCCTTCAATCTTTGGTCCTTTTAATGCATTTTGGCGCCAAAGTTAGTTGCACTGGGCCCCATAGCTTCCCAGAAATCGCTGGGCACGAGTTTCATTTAAAAATCATGTGGCCCTCGGCGCGGATGCGCATAGTACGCATACACGTCCCTGGTCGATATTGCAATGTGCGCGCGAGCGCCTTGTGCGCGTGCACGTCCTTGGACGAGATCAGTTCTTTGGCTTTTTGTGCTTCTCTCTACTTGCATGCTTCCTTCCTTGTTCCTTTGATCCATGCCTAACCTATTTTAACCTGAGATTACTAGCAAACACATCAAGGCATCTTATGGAATCAAGGATGAATTAAAATTACCAAAGTAAAGGCTTAAAAAGAATGTTTTTACATTCAAGCATAAATACGGGAAAGATAACAAAACCATGCTAATTCATTGGCTAAATGTGAGAAAATGTTATCAAAATACTCTAAATTCAACACAAGATAAACCCTAAAATCGGGGTTTATCAATCACCACCTGAGCTTCGCTACCGCTTCGGCTCTACGACCTCGCAAGGTGCTACTGTAGTGCTCTTTGGGCTTGCCGCTTTCTCAATCACTTGGTAATCGAAACACAACAACTATGCTCTAATTTATTTCTTGTATTTCAATTAGAATGTTGAAATCTGAGAGTAACCAAGTTGATCCATGAGCCAGATATGCCACTTTGTTGCTTAGAGTTCTGATTTTAGGGTTTTCAATTTGGGAGTTTGGGTATGTGGTGGTGCAATAGGTGAACTCTTGTAACCTTATTTCTCCTTTTATTCCACTTGATTTCCTTAGATTTCATACTCTGGCATTGTAAATCATTGAAATTTGTTTTAATAGTTCTTCCACCCTTGCTTTTTGTGTAGACAACTGCATGTTCTGAAGACCAGGAGGAAGACTAAGGCGCTATACTTCAAAACTCAAGACGACAGATTAGTTTGATAGATAGGCAGCATCATCAATACTTCAAATCTTCTTCTGACCAGTAAATGTACAATTCGGATCTTTAAGGTTTGTTTTCGAATTAGTGAGGTAGCAGAGGAATGAGTCGAGTATGTGTTTTCCTGATGCTAGTTTCTCTCTAATTCTCTTTAGTTGTGTAATCATTGATTTCATTTTTTTCTACATTGTTGTAATTGTCTAAGATTACTTTGTCCCTGCCAATAAACAAAAGGCCAAATGTGTATGATTTGCTCCCAAGAGTTAATTTATTTATAATTTTATATAATATACATTCAGTATAGTTAAAAAAGTTTTAGTAGTATGTTAGTGTCAAAATAGTAGGCTAAAACTTCATACAACTATAATATAATATTCATACAAGTATACAAGATTATCCATTCTATAAATTGTGTCTGTTGTTTTGTCTTAGAACCTTTTGTAATGGAAAAATGATACAATCCTATAATCCACTATAAGTTATCAAATATACATCCAAAACATGGTTAGGTCAAAACACTATAAGTTAATTAATTGATTATTGATTAGCTCTTACTGCTGTTTGTGATTATTCATTATAAATGTGCTGCTGTCCTGCTGTTCTTTGTGCTTTTGTGGCTTAATTATTATTAGATTGTGACTGTCTTGATCAAATTGTTGAGGATTGTTGCCTGCAGATTTGGGTGCTCTAATTGAATATCTATAGTTTCTGTTTTCATGATTTGTTGGTTTGTTTGAATATCTATATGTGAGGATCAAATATTGCTTGTCTATGAGTATGTTCCTAATAGGACACTCCATCATCACTTGCATGGTAACGTGAGTTTCACTTAATTTTTTTTTTGACAAAGTTGATGACCTCATTAATTTCTGCTCTTTTGTGATTTGGTTGTCATATGTGAAATGTTGCAGGAAGTAGAATGCTAGTGTTGACTTGGGACAAGAGGTGCAAGATCGCTATTGGTGCTGCAAAGGGCTTGGCATATCTGCATGAGATGTATGTATATCTTTGTATTTTGTTATTTAATTATAGATTCTTATAGTTAACACTAAAGCTATTAGTTTGCATCATGTGTAGAAAATCTTAGCGTGTGGTTTTAGTTTTTTAGTTCTTTTTGGGGATAATTTTTGCACAACTTTAGCATGAAATTCAAACAAAATTCTGGACTAAATTAACATACAATTGATATGAAAAATTTTGCCTTAGCTTAGCTATTTCAGAATCAGTAATAAATTGTTGTAATCTTGGCTAAGAAATTTTTAATTAGTGATTACTATTCAAGCTACTTTTAGTTTGATTTATTAAATGATAATGATGCTGAAAATTCTGTTTGTTAGAGTGCAGAATTTGTTGAAAGGCTAAAAGCCAAGTGTCATGATTGAATTAATTGATGATACATACTAATGATTACTTGAGATGATGTTGGACTATTTGTTATATATAATGCAGTAAATTGATGATAATATATGTGAATTATTTGAGTGATTTGTGGATGGATTGTTGTGTTGAGTAATGCAGAAATTGTTGATTTCATATGAGTATGCTTAAATGTGAAAACTGACCAAAAATGGTGATTTAATAATCCTAAGTACTTGGGGCTAATTTAATCTTTTCAATAAGTCACAACAGGTAAAAGAAAGTTAGAATGCAAGGTTAGAGTGAGTAAAAGCTAGGAATCAATTTTTGACCTCTCAAAACCCAAGGTTACATGTTGCAGAATTATGCAGTTTCGGACATCACTTTGTGAATAAAACTGGGAGCAATTTAGCCACTCAAAATGAGTGAAATTATTTTTCTATAAAATTTTGATATGTCTAGATTGTTCCTCTAAAATTTCAGAATTTTTTGATATGTGGTTTGGGAGATATGATTTTTAGAAAATGGTCATTTTCTGCAGAAATATTGCTGTCCGAATTCTGGAACAGAAATTTCAAAACCACATATCTCAATACTCTGAAACTCTTTGCAGGTGAAACCAAAGAGGGGTGAAATATTAGGATGTCTAGTATTTTATGTCCAAATTTAAAAAAAAATTCGAGTTTTGTAGAGAAAGTTGTGCTTTCTGGAAGTAGGGCTGTTCACTGTTGTGACAGCATCCTTTCCTTAAAACAAAACCATATTTCAAAAGGCATAACTTTTTTCTAGAGAAGTGAAAATTCTCTGAGACTTGAACTGGGTGAAATATGGGTAATTCTAGTTCAACCACACCAAAATCTAGGAGAATCCAACAAAAGATGGATTTTATATGATTTTTCTAAATTGGTTACTGCTTGCTATTTTTCTGAAGTGTACTAAATAAGTACTTAGTAATTTTTTGAAGGGTGCATAGAATTTAAACTGTATTTTTTAGTTACGATCTTGTAGTCTAAGCACAATTTATAATTGATTCGCTTCATACAGGTGAGTTAGGGAGCAATCATGATGATTCCATTGTTGATTTTATCAGAGGAAACATGAATTCAGAGGAAGCTTCACAAATTCCTAAAAAAATTACAAGGTCTTTAGCTTCATCTTTTGCACAAAATTTTGCTTCATCTTTAGTTAAATTTTGTTTGTTTTCTATTTCTTTTTGGTCTTTAGTTTCATCCTATATTATTATTAGTTAACTGGTTTCAATTTTGTTCCTTGGGTTTGAGTTTCTTCTCCAAAATTTCTGGTTGAATCATGGATAAGAGCATGTTAGCTGGTTTGGAATCACTTCTAGAAGCTGATCAGCAAAGAATGACATCCATGATGGAATAGGTTTAAATTTGTGACAGGTACCTCCTCTTCACTCTATCTGTTAACTAATTTAATGTGTTTTGAGCTTCATGTTCCTAAAATTCTACGTTAGGTCAACACAAATAATTTCAAATTTTTGTGGTGCTTGTTGTTCTGAAGCCATAGCCAAGTTCTCTATTAAACCAATGTAACCACTTTTGAATGTTGCATCTGGACGTTAAGGGAACAACATTTTTAATTACTTAGAATGGTTGAAGAATTAAAAAAAGAAACAAAGACAACTAAAGTAATTTCAAGATTCATTTTCTCACATGGTGAAGCATTTTTATTAATCATCTGTGTTTGAAGTTGTTCTGTAGAGAATTATATCTCTGATAAGCTTCTTATGTAACTTTTGTTTGTGTAGATTCAAGCTGCATTTTGAGCGGACAAAATCAGGAGAACTCCTCCAACACCACAAGATGAGATGAGAGCAGGAATGAGCTACTTCCACGATAAATGAAGAACATAGGGACAAATGAGTGGGTAATCAGAGAGTGACTTCCTGAAGTGATAAGGGATGTTTCTTTACTAGCTAGAATGATGGCTGCTAATTTGTATTATTCCCAGATAAAAGATCTTATGTTTGAAGTAATTTATTTTTAGAGAAACAAATTTTATTTTTAGAGAAATAATTTATTATTCCCAAATAGAAGATTTTATGGCTACTAATTTATTATGGCAACCTAAATCTTGTTTAAGGATAATTTTTATTATTTAAAGAATAATTACATAGTATTATTATGTATTTATTTTTATTTTATAATGTTTCACTAATTTAATTAAAAATATAGGATTATATATATAATTATATTATTAAATATTAGGTTTTAGAAAGAAATTATTAATATATATATATATATATATATATATATATATATATATATATATATATAGAGAGAGAGAGAGAGAGAGAGAAAAAAAAAACAATAAGAGACCTAAAGCTACACTTATATACAGTAGCTATAGTATATAAAAAAAAATAAAGGACCTAAGGCTACACTTATAAAAAGTAGCAATGGTATATAATATGGCTACGCTTTACAGGTGATGCAGTAGCATTGAAAAGCGTAGTCTATTCTGGCAAAAATAGAAGCTGAAAAGCGTAGCCTTTGGTCTTGGACAGCATCACTTCAAAAGCGCACCCTATTCTCAAATGCCAAAAGGGTAGCCCTTGGTGCAGAAAAGCGTAGCCTTTGAGAATAGGCAACGGTCGAATAGGAATCACCCAAAAAATGTAGCAAAAGCGTAGCCGTAGCCTAAGGCATCATTTTTTTCACTTTTGGCTACACTTTTCAAGTGTACCTAAATGGGTGTTTTTCTTGTAGTGCATTCAACTTAAATCAGCAAGAGAGAGAGAGAGAGAATTGGAGAAGATGAAGTTTCATCTTCGAATGTATTAGTGTTGTGTGAATGGGATTTTTGCTTATGCAAACAATGTTTAACTTGATCCAAATTTCAGATAGATTTATCATATATTACATACATATTTTTTTGTCAGCCTCTGTTTTAAATTTCAATTTTAGTTTTATCGAAAATCAATTTTAGTTTTATCGAAAAATTACCGAGAAAAATTAAAATCCGTCGATAAATTTGTGAAAAAATTTGTTCAATTTTTATTAACAGAAAATCTGTTGAAAATTTATCGTTATTTTCGATAATAAAATTCTGTCAGAAAAATCTGTATGTAATCTAATATTTTTTAGTAGTGATTTGTAATAAATTTTGTTGTTGTTACAAAATATTCTTATTATATAACAATAACTAATTATTGTTAAAAAAATTTTAATTTATAATAATTTTAAATTTGATATAATTTTTTTGTTACTTTCATTTTCTTGTAGTGAAAGTGAAGAACAGATACCAGAGCATGCAAAGCATCCATGTCTCCCTCACCTTTCTTGCTGGTCACGGGATGCCATGTTGCAGGCGAAACAGGCCATGCAAATCGCCCGTGCGTGCATGTGTGTCACCTAATTAGCTTCTAGCAAGTGGCGAGATGGAAACATCAGACTTACATAAACTGCGAAAAAGTTGTGTCACCATACACGCGTACAAACCCCCTCTTTCTCATTCACCTGCACATCACCAAAAAATAACCAATATTCTATCCTTTGTTGTGTTCCTTTCAGTTTTTTTCCTTCCCGTCATGAATCACAAAAATAAACAAGTTTTTATTAAGGGGTCATCTTTTTTTCTGATAAATAATTTCATCTGAGAACATGTAACGAGTTAATAATAATGTATTATGTTGATATGATTAGACGTGGTCCACGTCAACTTCTTGTATGTTTTCAAACCCTTTTCACTATTGCACTTGTTGCATTGAATGGCCATGGTCCATGGATAGCTACGACGACTAAGAGCTTCTCATCATACATAGCAAACAATAAAATATAATATAATGCTATCCTTGATTTCCTCCCTGCCTATATCATTATCATTCACGAGTTTACTGCATTATTGCAAGCAATAATGAATTAATGATGGTACTTCATTAATATCATTTAGATAATTATTAACTTGTATCAATCTATATGGTCTCTTCATTCACACTTGCGCAATGTTGAATAATAGTAATACCTTTAAGACTGATGTATGTGCAACTTGTTAGTGATGATAGATGTACATACATCGATGAGATTGAATCTGGCAAAATATTTTGTGCTGTCTCTATCTCATGTAATCAATCAAATCAACTTAAAGCATCTTCATTAGCTGCTCTCATATGCATGATCTTAAATTTTGATGATCTGTCCTAGTACTTTCCTTTATATTACTTCCGTAGTTAAATTATAGAAAAGTTATCACCTATTCCAATGTATTATATGGAACACCAATGTTCTTAGTACTACCAGGTATGCTTATAACTTTTATCCTTTAGCAAAGGAGAGAATAATGACTATTTTAATCAAGAATGTAGTTCTGAAATGACCATATATTTTAGTGGCTTGTCTAGACTTGTGTCTTGTGATAAAGCGGGTTTCATTCGTCTCTGACACTTCATTCGTATTCAATTGGTGTCAGATTATTAGAGTTGAAAAGCATGGAAAAATGAAAGTTAGACATCTATAACAATATATAATGGGAAAATCCATTTTTGGTGTCCAAATTTTTTTTCCATTTTTATCCTTTTTAGTAACCTACCTCCAGTTACAATA
Organism: Arachis hypogaea; assembly: GCF_003086295.3. Classification (NCBI taxonomy): domain Eukaryota; kingdom Viridiplantae; phylum Streptophyta; class Magnoliopsida; order Fabales; family Fabaceae; genus Arachis; species Arachis hypogaea. The sequence continues at coordinate 23,888,492 of NC_092043.1, read as the reverse complement.
TTCTGCTATTTCATTTCCATCCACGTTCACCTCAATATAACTTCTCCACGTTAATTTCTTTCACATCACGTTACTGCATCCGTTACAAAATTCTACTACTTAATTCTCCACTACTGCATCAGTTAATTCCTCTCACATCAATTACTCCGTCAATTGTATTATTCCTATTTTTTTTCTTAATCTCTCTCACTTCACTGGTTACTCCATATCTCTCCGTAATAGAAAAAATTTCTTTCATTTTTCCTCTGCTGCATTCTTCTCACTTCGCCTAAATATAATCTGTAATTTATTTTTTGTCATTAAATAAAAGTGTATAATTGTTTTTATATGTTTCTTTGATTAATTATAGTTGACAACATACCAATGGAAGATTCACGTGGGAGTGGTCGACGAACTTGGCAAGACTATGCCAGACAACGAAGACAAAATATGAGTGAAGAATAGAGGCAGCAACACCTTGCCAAAAGGCGTGCCAGTTACCGAGAGAGTATTAGACGAGGAAAACAAATCGATACATCAAGTGGACCAATTAACATGGCAACACCATTACAAGATATCACAAATATACCTCCTCAACAATACTCTATATCAGGTACTCTAAATTATACTTCTCAGTATTAAATTTATATTGTTAGTTTATTATTTAATATGATTTATTTTTTACGATATATCTATGTTACTGGACTCTTAGTACGTACCAATTATGTATAATCTATTTCTTGCGTGTACCCTTAAATTATCAAATTACATTATTTTCATCTTAATAATGAATTTTTTACATATACAGATACTCACAATAACACCGGAGCTGGTTCAAGTAATATACCAAACGATCCAAATATGGGTAGGAATCTTATATTTATATTTATTTAATTAATAATAATTTATTTTTCCTTAAATTTTGATTCAATAACTCTTTTATTATTGGTCTAAATAATATTATTATATTATCTTAAATGTAATTTACATCATTATAATCTAAATTATTAAATAGTTTAATAATTTTTTAACATAATATCATACAAATATAAAATTTTTATAACTGTATTATTATAAGAAAAATATATATATTCACTGTTTAATAATATATTTGTTATTAAATTTTCTTATTCTGTAAAAAAAACTTAATAGATAATTCTGGTATATTTTTTTAACTTTTTTTTTCTACAATTTAGTTCGTCATTTAATTTGAATTATTTCTACAGTATCTCTATGTTACCGTACTCTACCGAATGTACTTTTAAATTCTCAGCCTACATTATTTTCATCTTAAGAATAAATTTTTTAAATATTTAGATACTCATAATAAAAGCGAAACTGATTCAAGTAATAAATCGAATGGTAATAAATATGGATAGGACTCCTGTATATTTATTTAATTAATAGTAATTTATTTTTTCATAAATTTTGATTCAATAGATCTTTCATTATTGTCCTAAAATTTTCTCGCGCCGTATCATTATAAAAAAATTAAATTAGATATATGTTTAATATTATAATTGTAGCTTAAATTTTTTCACTGTATAACAAAAAAAATTAGTTGATAATTTCAATATTTTTTTTATACTTTTCCTTCTAAAAAATAAATATATCAGAAGTGATTATTTTTTCACTACATAAATTTAAATTGATAAATTTACTATTTCAATATTATAAGTTATAGATGCTACCAGTTTAATATAATTTTTATATTCACGAATTATTTATCTCTAAAGAAAAATTATACACTGTAAAATATAATCATTTAAAATATATTATTGTCGTTCCCAAACAGTCCAAATATGGGAAGAAATCCTATATATTTATATTTATATCTATTTGTTTAATAATTATTTATTTTTTCTTAAATTTTGATTCCATAAATCTTTTATTATTGGCCTAAATAATATTATTATAGATATTATTATATTGTCTTAATGTACTTTATATAATTATAATCTCAATTATTAAATAGTTTAATAATTTTTTAATATAATATTATACTGCCAAACAATTTTTATAATTGTATTATTATTAAAAAAATATATATGTTCAATGTTTAATAATATATATTTATTATTAAAATTTAGTAGATAATTCTGGTATTTTTTAAATTTTTTTCTACAATTTAATTTGCCATTTAATTTGAATTATTTCTACAATATCTCTATGTTAATGTACTCTTAGTACTATTTATTTGTAATTTATCTATCGAATGTACTCTTAAATTGTCAACATACATTATTTTCATGTTAATAATAACTTTTTTAAATATTTAGATACTCACAATAAAAACAAAACTGATTCAAGTAATAGACTAAATGGTAATAAATATGGATAGAACTTCTGTATATTTATTTAATTAATAGTAATTTCTTTTTTCATAAATTTTGATTCAATAAACCTTCCATTATTGACCTATATAATATTATTATAAGAATAAATAAAATGTTCTCGCACCGCATCATTATAAAAAAATTATATTAGAAGATATATGTGGTTAATAATATAATTGTAACTTAAATATTTTCACTATATAACAAAAATAATTAAATTTTCGATATTTTTTTTATACTTTTCCTTATCAAAAATAGATATATGAGAAGTATTAATTTCTTCACTACATAAATTTAAATTGATAAATTTACTATTTTTAAGATAATTATTATGCTACCAGTTTAATATAATTTTTATATTCATGAATTATTTATCTCTAAAGAAAAATTAAACACCGTAAAATAAAATCATTTAAAATACATTATTGTCGTTCCAATAATATGATTGCTATTATTCAGATGCTCATAATAATAGTGGTCCAATTAATATTTAATAGAATTTTACGTTTCATATCTTTTTTAATATTCTACAATTCTTTTAAACGTTTTATTTAATACACAAAAAAAGTTAAAATAATTTTAATAAATATATATAACATTGTAAAAAATAAATGATAATTTCTTCGCTTAATAAATCTATTATACGGCTACACTTGAATTTTTTTTCAAATGGTGACTTTTTACAGGTCACCATTTGAAATACACTTAATAATTCTATCATGTATTTGTATTTTAAGTCACTATCCATTTTTTTAGTTATTCAGAGTTTGAATAATTATGATATTAATGGGTATTCTACGTTTTCTATTACTTTCAATCAATTTAATTTGGTATGATTTGTTTCTTTAAAAGTAACCTCTCAATTACCACTGATAGTGTATAGACTTAATTTAATGAAAAATTTTATAATTTTGTTGATGTGTTCTTTTTACATACTATCAGAAATTCATAGAAATAGATCTGATCAAAACAGTAGACGTGAAGAAAATGTAACTGGTTAGTATTGTACTTTTTTTCTTTATATATTTACTATTGTGACATAATTTTAATTGGTAAATAAATTTATAAAAAAAATATTATTTTATCCTTATATGTTAGCATATTAATGTATTCATAGTAAACATTAAGTGTGAGCATAATTGGTGTTAAAAAAATTATTTATTTAAGATCATTACAAGAACCAATTATAAAAAAAGAGTGCCAGTGCCTAACAAAAAAAAATTTAAAATCTATACACAAAATTTTTTTATAAAAACCAATAAAATACTTAAAATATTTATTTGCCAATTAAAATAAAAAAATGTAAACTTTAGCAAAAATAATAAAATAGGTAATTTAAAAAAGTTTTATATTTTGTTGAATCATTCTGTTATAATTCACACAAACATGACAAAATAAAATAATTAAATAAAATGTTAAAAAAATTATTTATTTAAGATCATTACCAGAACTAATTATAAAAAAAGAGTGTCCGTGCCTAACAAAAAAAATTAAAATCTATACACACAAACAATTTATAAAAACCAATATAATACTTAAAATATTTATTTGCCAATCAAAATGAAAAATATGGAAACTTAAGCGAAAACGAAAAAAAATTAATTTAAAAAATTTTATATTTTGTTGAATTATTTTATTATTATAATTCACACCAATATGACAACATAAAATGATTAAATAAAATATATTTTAAGAAATAAAATAAATAGTAAAAATTAAAATGATAACTCTAGGCGAAATCATACAAAATAAAAATTATTAGAAGTAATAGAATAAATAAAATATGAACAAATATTATCGTCATGTATTGTATTATTTCGACCAGTAATATCTAAACATTTAAAAAACATGAAACAAAACATAGAAGCTAAAAAATTTGGCCAAAGACAAAAATTGTCATATCCTATATAAGATAATTCACTAAAAAATGCTATAAGACAATTGATGAACAGAGAACTTTATACAAAAAAAAATTATGATATATAAAGAAAGTTTTTTTTTTAAAAAAAATTATTTATTTCAGACTCAATCTATATTGTATTGACTATTTAATCTAAAAAAATAATCCATGATAAACATAGTATTACCATATAAACAAAAATATATAATGGAACAAGAAAATAATAAACATTTAGAATAATATAATGTTGTTATAGATCGTAAGTGATTTTAACTTTGTTATAACAGTTTCAAATAAAAGGTTTTAAACAAAATGATTTTATTAAAAAAAGAATAAAACTATATTGCTACAGAATAAATAATATTTCTTTATAATTAAAAGAATAAAAACATTTCTTTAACGAATAAAAAACATCTTTAGAAAGAATAAAATAAAATATTTTATAATTAAAATTGTTAAATACATCTGAATGACAAAATTTAAAAAAAATAAAGTCAAACAACATCACAATATATTATACAATGTAACAAAGTCAAGAAAAATGATTGAAACATCACTTAAATATTTGATAGCTACTTATCTCTTTTTTATGATGATTACTATAATGGAAGTAATTTTTTGTATTTATAATCAACAAAGAACTATTTTTTTAGTTGTTACAAAATTCATCATTTTATGATTTTCATTATGAATGTAACCAAATATATGTTAATTTAATACGAGTACAGAAATTAGATAAAATGTTCGAGCATCCCATAATTGTGCTCGAAATTTTCAAGAGGATGGAACAATAATTCGAACTCCACTACCAGTCCCAAGGACATGTCATTACTGTAGCGCACGTCTATTTCACCATGAGACGTTCGAGATGTGCTGTAATGGGGGAAAAGTCTCTCTTCCCCGAGTAAATGCTCCTCAGGAATTGCTTGAAATCTTCTTGGACCCCTCTGCAGAAGGAAACCATTTTAGAAAACATATTCGTGGATACAATCATGTATTTTCCTTCACTTCGTGTGGTGTGCACATAGACGAACAACTGGCTATAACAGGTCATGGTATATATACATTTCGTGCTCAAGGCTCAATATATCACAGTATAGGAGGATTTCATCCGGATCAGGGCACGCGGCCACGGTTTTTGCAACTGTACATATATGATACTGATCACGAGTTGCAGAATAGGATGCTGAAGAACACACAACTACATAAAACATTAGTTTTCAAGTTACAACAATTGCTACACCGGTATAATCCTTTTCTCCATGTGTTTCGCCAGCTTGCACAACGGTCAGATGTACATGAGTGTAGTTTGGTCATTAGAGAGCGACCTGCTAATCAGCCACAATATAGTCTTCCAACTGCGTCGCAGGTAGCAGCCATAATTGTTGATGATGACGTTGAAACAATAATTCGTGGGCGAGATATTAAGGTGCAAACTCATGCTGGTAGCCTACGAAGGATTCAGGAATTCGTTGGCTATTACGATCCACTACAATATCCTCTTCTTTTTCCATTTGGAACTCATGGATGGGATATCAATACCCGAAGTCAAAGTGGCGGCAAAGTATCGTGCCGAACATATAATAGTTATATGCTCCAGGTACAAATCTCTATTTCCTACGCAGCATAGACTTCAATAAAATTATGCCAAAAAATTGATCAATGTATTTAATCTTTTTTGCAAATTCTAAAAAATTTGTAGATCCGCACCGATGATCATTCCACCGTATTGCAAGCAGGACGACTACTACAACAATATGTTGTTGATAACTATGTGAAAATTGAAATCGGAAAGTTAAGATGGGTTCGAAATAGACAGAAGAAATTACGGGCTGAATTATACCAAGGTTTACAAGATGCTTTGCACACAGGAGAAACTAATGCAGGTAAACATTGTTGTATCTAATTGTTACTTTGAAAATCATTAAGAATTACCCAAAATAATTATTAAAACTAATAATATTTCTCTATATATTTGTCTTCAGAAAATGTTGGAAGAAAAAGAACAATATTACCATCGTCGTTCATTGGTAGCCGTCGCGACATGACCCAACGATATGAAGATGGAATGGCGATTGTTCTTAAAGAGGGAAAGCCAGATATTTTTCTCACAATGACATGCAATCCATCTTGGACTGAAATAACTTCAGAACTCAACCCAGTTCAAACTCCACAAGATCGTCCAGATCTAACAACAAGAATTTTTCGAGCCAAATTTGAACAGCTGAAAGAGGATGTAATTACTAAGGGTGTCTTGGGAAAGGTGAAGAGCTATATTTATGTCACTGAGTTTCAAAAAAGAGGGTTGCCACATGTACATATATTGCTAATCTTAGAAAACAATGACAAGTTAATTGACCCGGAGCATTATGATAGTTTGGTACGTGCAGAGATACCATCTAAAGAAGTAGAACCACACCTACATGATGCTGTGCTAAAACATATGATTCATGGTCCTTGTGGTACACTTGATCAATCTTCACCCTGCATGAAAAATGGCAAATGTAAACGCAACTACCCAAAAGAGTTCGCAGCAGAAACACGAAGAGGTGACGACTCATATCCGCAATATAGGCGACGATTCGACACTCCAGTACAAATTAACCAAAATGTCACGGTTGACAATAGATGGGTAGTTCCGTACAACCCTTGGCTACTACTAAAGTATGATTTCCATATTAATGTTGAGATATGTAGTAGCATCAAGAGTATAAAGTATCTCTACAAATATTGCTACAAGGGTCCAGACCGGGTTGCAATGGAAGTTCACAACAGTTCTAATGTTGACGAGGTCCAACAGTTTGTTGATGCAAGATGGATTGCTGCTCCAGAGGCATGTTGGAGAATATTTAAATTTAACCTTTACCGAATGTATCCATCAGTGGAAAGGTTACAAATTCATTTGCCAAATCAACATCAAGTGAGCTTTTATGATCACCAAACCATTCCTGAAATACTTAATGATGATTATTTCTCTAGAACAATGCTCACTGAGTTCTTTGCTCTAAATTGTGAGGAGGACCAATGATGAGCGGATATTTTATACGCTTTTTGGGGGTAATTTCATGTAGATTTTAGCATGTTTTAATTAGTTTTCAGTAGAATAATATTAGTTTTTAGGCAAAAATCATATTTCTGGACTTTACTATGAGTATGTGTGTTTTTCTGTGATTTCAGGTATTTTTTGGCTGAAATTGAGGGAGCTGAGCAAAAATCTGAGTTAGGCTGAAAAAGGACTGCTGATGCTGTTGGATCCTGACCTTCCTGCACTCGAAATGGATTTTCTGGAGCTACAGAAGTCCAATTGGCGCGCTCTCAACGTCGTTGGAAAGTAGACATCCAGGGCTTTCCAGCAATACATAATAATCCATACTTTGCGCGAAGATAGATGACGTAACTTGGTGTTGAACACCAAGTACATGCTGCTGTCTGGAGTTAAACGCCAGAAACACGTCATGATCTGGAGTTGAACGCCCAAAACACGTCATAACTTGGAGTTCAACTCCAAGAAAAGCCTCAGCACGTGGATAGCTTTAGTCTCAGCCCCAGCACACACCAAGTGGGCCCCAGAAGTGGATTTCTGCACCAATCATCTTAGTCTACTCATATTCTGTAAACCTAGGTTACTAGTTCACTATTTAAACAACTTTTAAAGATTTATCTTGTACCTCATGACATTTTAAGATCTGAATTACATACTTTTTGATGGCATGAGTCTCTAAACTCCATTGTTGGGGGTGAGGAGCTCTGCAGCGTCTCGATGAATTAATACAATTCCTTTGTTTTCCATTCAAACACGCTTGTTCTTATCTAAGATGTTTATTCGCGCTTAATTATGGAGAAGGTGATGATCCGTGACACTCATCACATTCCTCAATCCATGAACGTGTGCCTGACAACCACCTCCGTTCTACATCAGATTGAATGAGTATCTCTTAGATTCCTTAATCAGAATCTTCGTGGTATAAGCCGGATTGATGGCAGCATTCATGAGAATCCGGAAAGTCTAAACCTTGTCTGTGGTATTCCGAGTAGGATTCTGGGATTGAATGACTGTGACGAGCTTCAAACTCCTGAAGGCTGGGCGTTAGTGACAGACGCAAAAGAATCAATGGATTCTATTCCAACCTGATTGAGAACCGACAGATGATTAGTCGTGCTGTGACAGAGCATAGGAACATTTTCACTGAGAGGATGGGAGGTAGCCATTGACAACGGTGACACCCTATATAGAGCTTGCCATGGAAGGAACCCTGCGTGTGGGAAGAGGACTTCAAGGAAAAGTAGAAATTCAAAGGATAACGCATCTCCAAAACTCCAACATATTTCTCATTATTGCACACCAAGTAACGATTTGATTCTCTCTTATTTTTCTAATAATTTTAAATACTTTGACTCCTTACAATTAAATCCAAATAATTTTATTGGCCTCCTGACTAAGATTAATAAAATAAACATTGATTGCTTCAAACCAATAATCTCCGTGGGATCGACCCTTACTCACGTAAGGTATTACTTGGACGACCCAGTGCACTTGCTGGTTAGTTGTGCGAATCACAAATTCGTGCACCAACCAACAATCTAGGCATCTTTTGTACACGGAAATTCCAGAGTATTACACTTGGCACAACAAGGAAAAGGAATGGCGTCGGCGCAAGACACATAGGAGATCCACTGGTAGAATTTATACTGTATCACCTTCAGAAGGAGAAAAATTCTATTTGCGTATTCTGTTATCTAATGTCAGAGGACCAATCAGTTGGGATGACTTGCTAACAGTGAATGGGATCCAATATTCGTCCTTCAAGCAATCTGCTCAACATCGAGGATTGTTAGAGAGTGACAGTAGCATCCGTGAATGTTTGGTTGAGGCATCTGTTTTACGATTGCCATGTGCTTTGCGAAGGTTGTTTGCAACCATCTTAATATTTTTTGAGCCTACAGATGTAAGAAGCTTATGGGATGAATTTTTTTCATATATGGTGGATGATTATCCGTCAACCAGCACCACAACAGCCTTAGTGTTCACAAATCGGCTACTCAGGGATATAAATGATATACTCCTTCAGCACGGAAAACAGATTACACAATACGATTTGCCAGCTTTAACTCATGAAAATGACAATGACAACTCGATACACAGAGTTATCCAAGAAGAACTGTCTGTCGAAGTACCCCGGGAAGACCTGTGTTCCGTAACAAGATTGAACAATGACCAGTCTAAAGCTTTCAAGTGCATTATGAATACAATTGATCGAAGAGAAAGTGGAGTGTTCTTTGTTGATGGGCCAGGAGGATCAGGCAAAACATTTCTTTACAGAGCTATAATTGCAGAATTGAGAAATAAGGGTCATATTGTCTTGGTAACTGCATCATCAGGAATAGCCGCAACATTATTGCCTGGGGGTCGAACAGCTCATTCTAGGTTTAAGATCCCAATTAATGCAGAACCATCATCCATTTGCAACATAAGCAAACAATCAGATCTTGCAAAGCTGATTAGACAAACAACGGCAATCATCTGGGATGAAGCACCTATGGCAAATAAAGAATCGGTGCAATCATTAGACCGCACTCTGAGAGATATATTAGCAAACGATATGCCATTTGGAGGAAAAGTGATGGTGATGGGAGGAGATTTCCGCCAAGTAATGCCTGTGGTACCGAAAGGTAGTAAGTCACAAATGATTTCAGCTTCTATAGTTAAGTCTCAATTATGGGCTTCCACTAAAATTCTCCATTTGCGACAAAATATGCGATCTTCTAATGATCATGTTTTTGCTGAGTACCTTATGCGCATTGGTGATGGAATTGAACCCACCATACATGAAGACTTTGTACGGATACAAGCAAATATGGCAATTCCGTGGGAGGGTGAAACATCGTTACACAAGTTAATAGAAGAAATATTTCCAAACTTACAATCTCATGGGTGGGACGCTTCTTACATGGTAGAAAGGGCAATATTGACGCCAAAAAATCATGATGTGCAACAGCTTAATGATATAATTATCAACCAGTTTCCAGGAGAAGAACGAAATTTAGTCTCATTTGATGAAGTAGAAGGAGATGCTAATAATTTATATCAACAAGAATATCTTAACTCAGTTTCTACAGGCGGGTTGCCACCTCATGTGTTGAAGGTAAAAAGAGGTGCACCTTTGATGTTATTGAGAAACATAGACCCTAAGGCCGGCTTATGCAATGGTACAAGGTTACTATGTCGTGGAACTTTTCAAAACATGTTGGACGTAGAAATTTTAACCGGTCATCACTGTGGAAGAAGAGCTTTCTTACCTCGGATAAAACACAAAACAACAGAAAATTCAGGACTGCCATTTATCCTTATCCGGAAGCAATTTCCTGTAAGGTTGAGTTTTGCAATAACAATAAACAAATCACAAGGACAGACAATTCCTAAAGTAGGGATCTATCTCCCTAAACATGTATTTAGCCATGGCCAATTATATGTTGCTCTGTCTCGAAGTATTTCTCAGTCAACTACAAAAATTTTAGTCAAAGAAGGAAAAATAGATGGAACAAGTGGTGAATTTACCAGAAATGTAGTTTTCAAAGAAATATTGTTACCTTCCCCACAGGTAATTTATGTTCTTAGTAAGTGTGTGTAGTTACTTCTTGGTACAATTCAGTCTACATATAATTTTAATCTTTAAATCTTTTTCATTGATATATATATCTATGTATACAAACTTTAATTTATTGAGGATTAACGACTAATAATTTTTTAATAGACAATTTGATTTCAAAGGAGCTCATCAATATATGCCAGGAGATAAAGACAACCAACTTGAACATTTGTTTTATGCAACAGGTACGTACTAATTATCATTAACTAAGACATACTATATATATACTAGAAATATATTAACAAATATCAATTACAGGAAGAAGGATTCCAAAATCTCTGGAGTGCATGGAAAGATGAGCAAGCAATTGCATCAATCCAACCAATAGACAATAAAGTAATTTTTTAAATTAATTACTGTCAAAATTGCATTCAATATACATACTTCTATTTCTATGTTAGTAATCATAATCATATGTTATCTAATAGGTTCATTCCCTTCAAATTTATTCTATTGGCTGGGGAGGAACGGTTAAAACAGACAAGACCCAATTCTGGAAGATGATAAAAAAGGAAATACTGCTCCAACAACATACAAGGTAACACAATCATCGTAATCAGAATGTTATTGATATGCCTATTATCTATCCCCTTCTATGTTCTTCTTTTACTAATAAAATATGAAGGAAAAAAGTATATGCCTAAAATATTAAAAGGTTACTCTGAGATTGTAACGGAGATTATGTTTCTCATGTTGAATAAAGTTACAAAAAATAATTTTAAACTACAGATAATAAATTAAACATTTTTCTTTTTCCAGCAACAAACTCATAGGAGCGGAATCAACTGATGTTAGTAAAGAACAACATTGCAGGTACCTATCATTAGATTAAGAAACCACCCAAAATAGAGGTAATATCGGATACTTATAGATTTGAATGCTCTACAGAGGGTTTAATGGCTTCTTTTGTTGTGCATGTGTAGGAAATCCAACCTCAAACAAGAAATTTCAATTTTGCAGGTTTTATATTTTTTATTGTTAACTTTTCGTTCAAATATAATGAAATTTGTATTGGCATATGGTATATTTTATTGATTTCTAAATTTTGTAGTTCTTCAAGGCTCAAGAATCTATTGATAAGGAGATGTATGAGGAATTGCTAAAGATTTTTTCTTGGTACAAATTCAGAAATTACTTTAGATTTATCTTAACGTTTTTACTTATAGTTTGATATATAATCACAAAAAAAAGACATAATTATTTTTCTTTTTTACACTTTTTGTAGGCACAAGAAAGATTCTTCAAATACAGATCCGTACTTTGGTTTACCACTTAAAAAAAAAGGTCCCTAAACAAAGAAAAAAACGTGACTTTTAAATATGGCTCATTTTTTTAAACAATCGTATTTTTCTATTTATTTTTATGACTTTGAGTTAGATAGAAGAAGATAAAATAATATTGTAATAATTATTTTATATGAATTATGTTATTTGTAGATTTGTAGATAGGTGACGTATGTGTTCATTATAATTAAATCATTTTCATATTGTTATTGTTTATAGATAGGTAATATATGATTATTTTAATTTGAACATTTTTATATTATTATAGATTATTCTATATTATTATTTTTATGTTATTCGAATTTAAAATTTTAAAATTCATTGAAATAATTAACTTTAAACCCCATAAAAAAAGCGGCTGAACAGGCACGGTAGTGCCTGTTGAGCCGCTAGTATTATTAATTTGAAAAAAAAATCAATTCAATCCATTCAAATTTTTAGTTAAAATAGACAATTAAAGATAACTAATTAATAAAATGAATAGAATATAATAAAGAATATTTTAGTAGTATAAATAATTAAATTAAATTATTATATACAATTTTTATTTGTTACCTTATTATAATTTAAGTTAACATTAATGGTAAAAAACTAATTTTAAATAGCCTCAATTTATATTTTACAACATAATTAAAGCATAATTCATACTTTTTTGTTTTGTGGTTAATCAATATTTTTAAAAATTTTTTATTAAGTCTTTTGTATTTTATGATTGATAAATTTTTTTTACAAAACACAAATTTATGATGAATTATTACAATTATAATTAATTAAGAAAATAAAAAAACTATAAAAAAATCAAATAAAAGATAAGAAATAGAGTAAAAATTTATTTTAAAACCAAAAATTTATCAATTATAATGTATAATTTAAGAACAATAAGATAAAAAATATCTAAAATTTTATAATAGTATTTGAAATTTTCAATGACGATAATACAAAGAGTTTAAATCTATCAAATAAAATTAATAGTTACCTTTTTGCACATCTTATTTAAATTTAAATTTTAAAATTTAATTTATATCTTTTTTTTCTAATATAAATTATTTTTGACAAAAAATAGAGAAAAAATTATTAGACCAAAAAAATATTTTTTCAAAGAATTATTATAAAGAAATTTATAATTAGAAAAGAAAATAATAAAAATATTAATAATAATAAAAAAATAAAATTCATATTAAAAAATGTTAAAAAAATAATAAAATTCGTATTAATAATAATAATGATAAAAAATAATAAGAAAGAACAGCATTTATTTTTCATTTTTTCAGTAATAATAATAATAAATTCGTATTAATAATAACTAGCGGCTCAACAGGCACTACTACCGTGCCTGTTCAGTTGCTTTTTTTATGGGGTTTAAAGTTAATTATTTCAATGAATTTTAAAATTTTAAATTCGAATAACATAAAAATAATAATATAGAATAATCTATAATAATATAAAAATGTTCAAATTAAAATAATCATATATTACCTATCTATAAACAATAACAATATGAAAATGATTTAATTATAATGAACACATACATCACCTATCTACAAATCTACAAATAACATAATTCATATAAAATAATTATTACAATATTATTTTATCTTCTTCTATCTAACTCAAAGTCATAAAAATAAATAGAAAAATACGATTGTTTACAAAAAATGAGCCATATTTAAAAGTCACTTTTTTTTCTTTGTTTAGGGACCTTTTTTTTAAGTGGTAAACCAAAGTACGGATCTGTATTTGAAGAATCTTTCTTGTGCCTACAAAAAGTGTAAAGAAGAAAAATAATTATGTCTTTTTTTTTGTGATTATATATCAAACTATAAGTAAAAACGTTAAGATAAATCTAAAGTAATTTCTGAATTTGTACTGAGAAAAAATCTTTAGCAATTCCTCATACATCTCCTTATCAATAGATTCTTGAGCCTTGAAGAACTACAAAATTTAGAAATCAATAAAATATACCATATGCCAATACAAATTTCATTATATTTGAACGAAAAGTTAACAATAAAAAATATAAAACCTGCAAAATTGAAATTTCTTGTTTGAGGTTGGATTTCCTACACATGCACAACAAAAGAAGCCATTAAACCCTCTGTAGAGCATTCAAATCTATAAGTATCCGATATTACCTCTATTTTGGGTGGTTTCTTAATCTAATGATAGGTACCTGCAATGTTGTTCTTTACTAACATCAGTTGATTCCGCTCCTATGAGTTTGTTGCTGGAAAAAGAAAAATGATTAATTTATTATCTGTAGTTTAAAATTATTTTTTGTAACTTTATTCAACATGAGAAACATAATCTCCGTTACAATCTCAGAGTAACCTTTTAATATTTTAGGCATATACTTTTTTCCTTCATATTTTATTAGTAAAAGAAGAACATAGAAGGGGATAGATAATAGGCATATCAATAACATTCTGATTACGATGATTGTGTTACTTTGTATGTTGTTGGAGCAGTATTTCCTTTTTTATCATCTTCCAGAATTGGGTCTTGTCTGTTTTAACCGTTCCTCCCCAGCCAATAGAATAAATTTGAAGGGAATGAACCTATTAGATAACATATGATTATGATTACTAACATAGAAATAGAAGTATGTATATTGAATGCAATTTTGACAGTAATTAATTTAAAAAATTACTTTATTGTCTATTGGTTGGATTGATGCAATTGCTTGCTCATCTTTCCATGCACTCCAGAGATTTTGGAATCCTTCTTCCTGTAATTGATATTTGTTAATATATTTCTAGTATATATATAGTATGTCTTAGTTAATGATAATTAGTACGTACCTGTTGCATAAAACAAATGTTCAAGTTGGTTGTCTTTATCTCCTGGCATATATTGATGAGCTCCTTTGAAATCAAATTGTCTATTAAAAAATTATTAGTCGTTAATCCTCAATAAATTAAAGTTTGTATACATAGATATATATATATCAATGAAAAAGATTTAAAGATTAAAATTATATGTAGACTGAATTGTACCAAGAAGTAACTACACACACTTACTAAGAACATAAATTACCTGTGGGGAAGGTAACAATATTTCTTTGAAAACTACATTTCTGGTAAATTCACCACTTGTTCCATCTATTTTTCCTTCTTTGACTAAAATTTTTGTAGTTGACTGAGAAATACTTCGAGACAGAGCAACATATAATTGGCCATGGCTAAATACATGTTTAGGGAGATAGATCCCTACTTTAGGAATTGTCTGTCCTTGTGATTTGTTTATTGTTATTGCAAAACTCAACCTTACAGGAAATTGCTTCCGGATAAGGATAAATGGCAGTCCTAAATTTTCTGTTGTTTTGTGTTTTATCCGAGGTAAGAAAGCTCTTCTTCCACAGTGATGACCAGTTAAAATTTCTACGTCCAACATGTTTTGAAAAGTTCCACGACATAGTAACCTTGTACCATTGCATAAGCCGGCCTTAGGGTCTATGTTTCTCAATAACATCAAAGGTGCACCTCTTTTTACCTTCAACACATGAGGTGGAAACCCGCCTGTAGAAACTGAGTTAAGATATTCTTGTTGATATAAATTATTAGCATCTCCTTCTACTTCATCAAATGAGACTAAATTTCGTTCTTCTCCTGGAAACTGGTTGATAATTATATCATTAAGCTGTTGCACATCATGATTTTTTGGCGTCAATATTGCCCTTTCTACCATGTAAGAAGCGTCCCACCCATGAGATTGTAAGTTTGGAAATATTTCTTCTATTAACTTGTGTAACGATGTTTCACCCTCCCACGGAATTGCCATATTTGCTTGTATCCGTACAAAGTCTTCATGTATGGTGGGTTCAATTCCATCACCAATGCGCATAAGGTACTCAGCAAAAACATGATCATTAGAAGATCGCATATTTTGTCGCAAATGGAGAATTTTAGTGGAAGCCCATAATTGAGACTTAACTATAGAAGCTGAAATCATTTGTGACTTACTACCTTTCGGTACCACAGGCAGTACTTGGCGGAAATCTCCTCCCATCACCATCACTTTTCCTCCAAATGGCATATCGTTTGCTAATATATCTCTCAGAGTGCGGTCTAATGATTGCACCGATTCTTTATTTGCCATAGGTGCTTCATCCCAGATGATTGCCGTTGTTTGTCTAATCAGCTTTGCAAGATCTGATTGTTTGCTTATGTTGCAAATGGATGATGGTTCTGCATTAATTGGGATCTTAAACCTAGAATGAGCTGTTCGACCCCCAGGCAATAATGTTGCGGCTATTCCTGATGATGCAGTTACCAAGACAATATGACCCTTATTTCTCAATTCTGCAATTATAGCTCTGTAAAGAAATATTTTGCCTGATCCTCCTGGCCCATCAACAAAGAACACTCCACTTTCTCTTCGATCAATTGTATTCATAATGCACTTGAAAGCTTTAGACTGGTCATTGTTCAATCTTGTTATGGAACACAGGTCTTCCCGGGGTACTTCGACAGACAGTTCTTCTTGGATAACTCTGGGTATCGAGTTGTCATTGTCATTTTCATGAGTTAAAGCTGGCAAATCGTATTATGTAATCTGTTTTCCGTGCTGAAGGAGTATATCATTTATATCCCTGAGTAGCCGATTTGTGAACACTAAGGCTGTTGTGGTGCTGGTTGACGGATAATCATCCACCATATATGAAAAAAATTCATCCCATAAGCTTCTTACATCTGTAGGCTCACAAAATATTAAGATGGTTGCAAACAACCTTCGTAAAGCACATGGCAATCATAAAACAGATGCCTCAACCAAACATTCACGGATGCTACTGTCACTCTCTAACAATCCTCGATGTTGAGCAGATTGCTTGAAGGACGAATATTGGATCCCATTCACTATTAGCAAGTCATCCCAACTGATTGGTCCTCTGACATTAGATAACAGAATACGCAAATAGAACTTTTCTCCTTCTGAAGGTGATACAGTATAAATTCTACCGATGGATCTCCTCTGTGTCTTGCACCGACGCCATTCCTTTTCCTTGTTGTGCCAAGTGTAATACTCTGGAATTTCCCTGTACAAAAGATGCCTAGATTGTTGGTCCTCCTCACGATTTAGAGCAAAGAACTCAGTGAGCATTGTTCTAGAGAAATAATCATCATTAAGTATTTCAGGAATGGTTTGGTGATCATAAAAGCTCACTTGATGTTGATTTGGCAAATGAATTTGTAACCTTTCCACTGATGGATACATTCGGTAAAGGTTAAATTTAAATATTCTCCAACATGCCTCTGGAGCAGCAATCCATCTTGCATCAACAAACTGTTGGACCTCGTCAACATTAGAACTGTTGTGAACTTCCATTGCAACCCGGTCTGGACCCTTGTAGCAATATTTGTAGAGATACTTTATACTCTTGATGCTACTACATATCTCAACATTAATATGGCAATCATACTTTAGTAGTAGCCAAGGGTTGTACGGAACTACCCATCTATTGTCAACCGTGACATTTTGGTTAATTTGTACTGGAGTGTCGAATCGTCGCCTATATTGCGGATATGAGTCGTCACCTCTTCGTGTTTCTACTGCGAACTCTTTTGGGTAGTTGCGTTTACATTTGCCATTTTTCATGCACGGTGAAGATTGATCAAGTGTACCGCAAGGACCATGAATCATATGTTTTAGCACAGCATCATGTAGGTGTGGTTCTACTTCTTTAGATGGTATCTCTGCACGTACCAAACTATCATAATGCTCCGGGTCAATTAACTTGTCATTGTTTTCTAAGATTAGCAACATATGTACATGTGGCAACCCTCTTTTTTGAAACTCAGTGACATAAATATAGCTCTTCACCTTTCCCAAGACACCCTTAGTAATTACATCCTCTTTCAGCTGTTCAAATTTGGCTCGAAAAATTCTTGTTGTTAGATCTGGACGATCTTGTGGAGTTTGAACTGGGTTGAGTTCTAAAGTTATTTCAGTCCAAGATGGATTGCATGTCATTATGAGAAAAATATCTGGCTTTCCCTCTTTAAGAACAATCGCCATTCCATCTTCATATCGTTGGGTCATGTCGCGACGGCTACCAATGAACGACGATGGTAATATTGTTCTTTTTCTTCCAACATTTTCTGAAGACAAATATATAGAGAAATATTATTAGTTTAATAATTATTTTGGGTAATTCTTAATGATTTTCGAAGTAGCAATTAGATACAACAATGTTTACCTGCATTAGTTTCTCTTGTGTGCAAAGCATCTTGTAAACCTTGGTATAATTTAGCCCGTAATTTCTTCTGTCTATTTCGAACCCATCTTAACTTTCCGATTTTAATTTTCACATAGTTATCAACAACATATTGTTGTAGTAGTCGTCCTGCTTGCAATACGGTGGAATGATCATCGGGGCGGATCTACAAATTTTTTAGAATTTGCAAAAAAGATTAGATACATTGATCAATTTTTTCGCATAATTTTATTGAAGTCTATACTGCGTAGGAAATGGAGATTTGTACCTGGAGCATATAACTATTATATGTTCGGCACGATACTTTGCCGCCACTTTGACTTCGGGTATTGATATCCCATCCATGAGTTCCAAATGGAAAAAGAAGAGGATATTGTAGTGGATCGTAATAGCCAACGAATTCCTGAATCCTTCGTAGGGTACCAGCATGAGTTTGCACCTTAATATCTCGCCCACGAATCATTGTTTCAACGTCATCACCAACAATTATGGCTGCTACCTGCGACGCAGTTGGAAGACTATATTGTGGCTGATTAGCAGGTCGCTCTCTAATGACCAAACTACACTCATGTACATCTGACCGTTGTGCAAGCTGGCGAAACACATGGAGAAAAGGATTATACCGGTGTAGCAATTGTTGTAACTTGAAAACTAATGTTTCATGTAGTTGTGTGTTCTCCAGCATCCTATTCTGCAACTCGTGATCAGTATCATATATGTACAGTTGCAAAAACCGTGGCCGCGTGCCCTGATCCGGATGAAATCCTCCTATACTGTGATATATTGAGCCTTGAGCACGAAATGTATATATACCACGACCTGTTATAGCTAGTTGTTCGTCTATGTGCACACCACACGAAGTGAAGGAAAAAACATGATTGTATCCACGAATATGTTTTCTAAAATGGTTTCCTTCTGCAGAGGGGTCCAAGAAGATTGATGAGCGGATATTTTATACGCTTTTTGGGGGTAATTTCATGTAGATTTTAGTATGTTTTAATTAATTTTTAGTAGAATATTATTAGTTTTTAGGAAAAAATCATATTTCTGGACTTTACTATGAGTTTGTGTGTTTTTCTGTGATTTCAGGTATTTTCTGGCTGAAATTGAGGGAGCTGAGCAAAAATCTGAGTTAGGCTGAAAAAGGACTGCTGATGTTGTTGGATTCTAACCTCCCTGCACTCGAAATGGATTTTTTGGAGCTACAGGAGTCCAATTAGCGCGCTCTCAATGGCGTTGGAAAGTAGACATCCAGGGCTTTCCAGCAATATATAATAGTCCATACTTTGTGCGAAGATAAACGACGTAACTTGGCGTTGAACGCCAAGTACATGCTGCTGTCTGGAGTTAAACGCCAGAAAAACGTCATGATCCGGAGTTGAACGCCCAAAACATGTTATAACTTGGAGTTCAACTCCAAGAAAGGCCTCAACTCGTGGATAGCTTTAGTCTCAGCCCCAGCACACACCAAGTGGGCCCCAGAAGTGGATTTCTGCACCAATTATCTTAGTTTACTCATATTCTGTAAACCTAGGTTACTAGTTTACTATTTAAACAACTTTTAGAGACTTATCTTGTATCTCATGACATTTTCAGATCTGAATTACATACTTTTTGACGGCATGAGTCTCTAAACTCCATTGTTGGGGGTGAGGAGCTCTGCGGCGTCTCGATGAATTAATACAATTCCTTTGTTTTCCATTCAAACACGCTTGTTCTTATCTAAGATGTTCATTCGCGCTTAATTATGGAGAAGGTGATGATCCGTGACAATCATCACCTTCCTCAATCCATGAACGTGTGCCTGACAACCACCTCCGTTCTACATCAGATTGAATGAGTATCTCTTAGATTCCTTAATCAGAATCTTCGTGGTATAAGCCGGATCGATGGCGGCATTCATGAGAATCCGGAAAGTCTAAACCTTGTCTGTGGTATTCCGAGTAGGATTCTGGGATTGAATGGCTGTGACGAGCTTCGAACTCCTGAAGGCTGGGCGTTAGTGACAGACGCAAAAGAATCAATAGATTCTATTCCAACCTGATTGAGAACCGACAGATGATTAGCCGTGCTGTGACAGAGCATAGGAACGTTTTCACTGAGAGGATGGGAAGTAGCCATTGACAACGGTGACACCCTACATAGAGCTTGCCATGGAAAGGACTTTGCGTGTGGAGAAGGATTTCAAGGAAGAGTTGAAGTTCATAGGACAAAGCATCTCCAAAACTCCAACATATTTCTCATTACTGCACAACAAGTAACGCTTTTATTCTCTATTATTAAAGTAATAACTATTTATTTTATGCCCTTTTCTTTATTAAAATACGAGGCTAAAGAATCCTATTGGTATCCTGACTAAGACAAATAAAATAAACATAGCTTGCTTCAATCCAACAATCTCTGTGGGATTCGACCCTTACTCACGTAAGGTATTACTTGGACGACCCAGTGCACTTGCTGGTTAGTTGTGCGAATTACAAATTCGTGCACCAAGTTTTTGGCGCCGTTGCCGGGGATTGTTCGAGTTTGAACAACTAAAGGTTTATTTTATTTCTTAGATTAGGAAGATTTTGGTAATTGGGTCAGAGTCTTTTATTTTCTTTTCAAAAATATTATTTTTCTTTATTAATTTTTAATTTCTCTTGGAGTCTAGTGTCTTATTCTAAGTTTGGTGTCAATTTCATATTTTGTATTTTCTATTTAAAATTTTCGTATTAGTGTCTGTGTTCTTCATTGATCTTCAAGTTGTTCTTGTTTATTTTGCTTGTTTGATCTTGAGTTTTTCTTGTTTTGTGTCTTTTCTTGTTTTTCTTTTGCTTTTTCAAAACAGTAACTTTCAAAAATTTTTACTTATATCTATAAATATAATACATTTTAAAAAAAAAATTCAACTCTGAAGTTGCTGCCCATTTTGCTGGAACTTTAGTAGTTGTTCTTCATAATTGGGTATCTTCTTTGGAATCTTTTTTTTAAAAAAAAAAGAAAAAAAATAATTTTTCTTTTATTGAATCTTGTGCCAAACTCTAAGTTTGGTGTTTTCTTGTGAAGTTTTCTTTAATTTTCGAAAAATTGTCTTGGTTTTCTAAAAATTTTAAGTTTGGTGTTCTTTCTTGTGTTCTTGGTGTTCTTGTGAATCTTCAAAGTGTTCTTGAGTCTTTCTTGTGCTTTGATCTTAAAATTTTTAAGTTTGGTGTTCCTTGGTGTTTTCCCTCCAAAATTTTCGAAAATAAGGAACATTGGATCTAAAAATTTTAAATCTTGTGTCTTTTGCATATTTTTCTCTTTCATCATAAAATTCAAAATTCAAAAAAATTATATACTTTCTAACTAATTTTGAACTACATTTTTCGAAAATTTTATATAAAAATTCAAATTTCAATTTCAAAATATTTTCAATTTCTTTTATTTATTTCGTTTTTATTTTATTTTATAAAAATTAATTTTTATAAAATAAATAATAGCAACATACATATCATCTCTTTTATTCCATCATGGAATTAAGTGGGAATGATCAGTCCAGGAGGACTCTGGGGTCATATGCTAACCCCACTACTGCTTCATATGGGGGTAGTATCTGTATACCCTCCATTGGAGTTAGTAGCTTTGAATTGAATCCTCAGCTCATTATCATGGTGCAGCAAAACTGCCAGTATTCTGGTCTTCCACATGAAGAACCTACAGAGTTTCTGGCACAATTTTTACAATTTGCTGACACAGTACATGATAAAGAAGTGGATCAGGATGTCTACAGATTATTACTATTTCCATTTGCTGTAAAAGATCAAGCTAAGAGGTGGTTAAATAACCAGCCTAAGAACAGCATAAAAACATGGAAACAGCTGTCAGAAAAATTCCTGAATCACTATTTCCCTCCAAAACGGATGACATAGCTAAGGCTAAGCATCCAAGGCTTCAAACAAGGAGATAATGAATCCCTTTATGATGTCTGGGAGAGATACAGAGAGATGCTAAGAAAATGCCCCTCTGAGATGTTTTCAGAATGGGTGCAATTAGACATCTTCTACTATGGGCTTACAGAAAAAGCTCAGATTTCTCTAGACCACTCAGCTGGTGGATCTATACATATGAGAAAAACAATTGAAGAAGCTCAAGAGCTTATTGATACAGTTGCCAGAAATCAACATCTGTACCTAAGCAGTGAATCTTCCATGAAAGAAGAAGCTAAAACAGTAACTGATGAACTCAGTCCTGTAGATCAGGCCAATGAATTCAATCAGCAATTAGACTTTCTAACTCAGCAGCTAGCCGAATTCAAGGAAGTATTACAGGAAACAAGAATGGCTAACAGGAATATGGAAGTGCAATTAACGCAGACAGAAAAGCAACTGTCAAAATAAATAGCAGAAGAATGCCAAGCAGTTCAATTAAGAAGTGGGAAAACATTAAATACCTCACTTCAAAGCAGCAGAAAGCTAAGAAATGAATAGATGTCTACTCAAAATCCCTCTGAGGACAATCAGAGCCCAGAGAGGAATAATGCTGGCGCTGAACGCCCAGATCATGCTCATTCCTGGCGTTCAACGCCAGAAACAAGCATGAATCCGGCGTTGAACGCCCAAAAGGAACATGGTTCTGGCGTTCAAACGCCAATAACAAATGGGGAGATGGCGCCTAACGCCACTTCAGCTTCCACCCCTGGCATTCAAATGCCAGTGGGGGATCAGTCACATACAAGTGCTGATGACAACCCTTCTAAAAAGGCTTCCCAACCCACTTCTGTAGGTAATAAACCTGCAGCAACTAAGGTTGAGGAATACAAAGCCAAAATGCCTTATCCTCAAAAACTCCGCCAAGCGAAACAGGATAAGCAATTTGCCCGCTTTGCAGACTATCTCAGGACTCTTGAAATAAAGATTTCGTTTGCAGAAGCACTTGAGCAAATACCCTCTTATGCTAAGTTCATGAAAGAGATCTTAAGTCATAAGAAGGATTGGAGGGAAACTGAAAAAGTTTACCTCACTGAAGAATGCAGTGCAGTCATTCTGAAAACCTTACTTGAGAAGCTTAAAGATCCTGGGAGCTTTATGATACCATGCACATTAGAGGGTACTTGTACCAAGCAAGCTTTATGTGATCTTGGGGCAAGTATCAACCTAATACCTGCATCTACTATCAGAAAGCTTGGTTTGGCTGAAGAAATCAAACCAACCAGGATATGTCTTCAACTTGCTGATGGCTCCATTAAATACCCATCAGGCGTGATTGAAGACATGATTGTCAAGGTTGGGCCATTTGCCTTTCCTACTGACTTTGTGGTGCTGGAAATGGAGGAGCACAAGAGTTCAACTCTCATTCTAGGAAGACCTTTCCTAGCAACTGGCCGAACCCTCATTGATGTCCAAAAAGGGGAAGTAACCTTGAGGGTCAATGAGGAGGAGTTCAAGTTGAATGTTGTCAAAGCCATGCAACATCCAGACACCCCAAATGACTGTATGAGTGTTGATATTATTGACTCTCTGGTAAGAGAGGTCAATATGGCTGAGAGTCTCGAATCAGAGCTAGAGGACATATTTAAAGATGTTCAGTCTGACCTGGAGGAATCAGAGAGAATAGTAGAACCTCTGAAAAGCCCTCAGGAAGAGGAAAAACCTCCTAAACCCGAGCTCAAACCATTACCACCATCCCTGAAATATGCATTTCTGGGAGAAGGTGATACCTTTCCTGTAATTATAAGCTCTATCTTAGAGCCACAGGAAGAGGAAGCACTAATTCAAGTGCTAAGGACACACAAGACAGCTCTTGGGTGGTCCATCAGTGATCTTAAGGGCATTAGTCCAGCCAGATGTATGCACAAGATCCTATTGGAGGGTGACGCCAAGCCTGTGGTCCAACCACAAAGGCGGCTGAACCCAGCCATGAAGGAAGTGGTGCAAAAGGAGGTCACTAAATTACTAGAGGCTGGGATTATTTATCCTATTTCTGATAGCCCCTGGGTAAGCCCTGTCCAAGTTGTCCCTAAAAAGGGAGGCATGACAGTGGTTCACAATGAAAAAATGAACTGGTTCCTACAAGAACAGTTACAGGGTGGCGTATGTGTATTGATTATAGAAGGCTCAATACAGCCACCAGAAAGGATCATTTTCCTTTACCATTCATAGACCAAATGCTAGAAAGACTAGCAGGTCATGAATACTACTGTTTCCTGGATGGATATTCAGGTTATAATCAAATTGCAGTAGATCCCCAGGATCAGGAGAAAACGGCATTCACTTGCCCATCTGGAGTATTTGCATACAGAAGGATGCCATTTGGCCTGTGCAATGCACCTGCAACTTTTCAGAGGTGCATGCTCTCAATTTTCTCTGATATGGTGGAAAAATTCCTGGAAGTCTTCATGGATGACTTTTCAGTATTTGGAGACTCATTCAACTCCTGCCTTAACCATTTAGCACTTGTTCTAAAGAGATGCCAAGAGACTAACCTGGTTTTAAACTGGGAAAAATGTCACTTTATGGTGACTGAAGGAATTGTCCTTGGGCACAAAATTTCGAACAAGGGAATAGAGGTGGATCAAGCTAAGGTAGAAGTAATTGAAAAATTACCACCACCTGCCAATGTTAAGGCAATCAGAAGCTTTCTGGGGCATGCAGGATTCTATAGGAGGTTTATATAGGATTTTTCAAAAATCGCCAAACCTCTGAGCAACCTGCTAGCTGCTGACACGCCATTTATATTTGATAAAGAGTGTCTGCAGGCATTTGAGACTCTGAAAGCTAAATTGGTCACAGCACCAATCATCTCTACACTAGACTGGACATTACCATTTGAATTGATGTGTGATGCCAGTGACCATGCTACTGGTGCAGTATTGGGACAAAGGCATGACAAGCTTCTGCACGTCATTTACTATGCCAGCCGTGTTTTAAATGACGCACAGAAGAATTACACAACCACAGAAAAAGAGCTACTTGCAGTGGTTTACGCCATTGACAAATTCAGATCCTATTTAGTAGGATCAAAAGTGATTGTGTATACTGATCATGCTGCTCTTAAATATCTACTCACAAAGCAGGATTCAAAGCCCAGACTTATAAGATGGGTGTTGCTTCTGCAAGAGTTTGATATAGAAATAAGAGACAGAAAAGGGACAGAGAATCAAGTAGCAGATCACCTGTCCCGAATAGAACCAGTAGAAGGGGCGTCCCTCCCTCTCACTGAGATCTCTGAAACCTTTCCGGATGAGCAACTCTTTGCCATCCAGGAAGTGCCGTGGTTTGCAGACATTGCAAACTACAAGGCAGTGAGATTCATACCCAAAGAGTACAGTAGGCTGCAATCAAAAAAATTGATCACAGATGCAAAGTACTATCTTCGGGATGAACCATATCTCTTCAAGAGATGTGCAGACGGAGTAATCCGTAGATGTGTGCCTAAGGAAGAAGCACAGAAAATTCTATGGCACTGCCATGGATCACAGTATGGAGGACATTTTGGAAGTGAGCGAACAGCCACAAGAGTCCTCCAATGTGGCTTTTACTGGCCTACTCTCTATAAAGATTCCCGAGCATTTGTACTTAATTGTGACAGCTGCCAATGATCTGGCAACCTGCCTCACAGTTATGCCATGCCTCAACAAGGAATCTTGGAGATTGAGTTGTTTGATGTATGGGGTATTGACTTCATGGGACCTTTCCCACCATCATACTCAAACACTTATATTCTGGTGGCAGTGGATTATGTATCCAAATGGGTGGAGGCTATTGCAACACCCACTAATGACACTAAAACAGTGTTAAAATTCCTCCAGAAACACATCTTTAGCAGATTTGGTACCCCTAGAGTATTAATCAGTGATGGGGGCAGTCATTTCTGCAACAAACAGCTTTACTCTGCTTTGGTTCGTTATGGAGTTAGCCACAGGGTGGCCACTCCATATCATCCACAGACTAATGGGCAAGCTGAAGTCTCAAATAGAGAACTCAAAAGAATCCTGGAACGGACTGTAATTAACCGTAGAAGGGATTGGGCAAGGAGCTCTGATGATGCTCTGTGGGCATACAGAATAGCATTCAAGACCCCTATAGGGACCTCTCCATACCAGCTTGTGTATGGAAAGGCATGTCACTTGCCAGTGGAACTGGAACACAAGGCCTACTGGGCAACCAGATTCCTAAACCTTGATGCCAAGTTAGCTGGAGAAAAACGATTGCTCCAGTTAAATGAGCTAGAGGAATTTAGACTCAATGCTTTCGAGAATGCAAAAATATACAAAGAGAAAGCGAAAAGATGGCATGATAAGAAATTGTCATCCAGAGTCTTTGAGCCGGGGCAGAAAGTTCTGCTATTTAATTCTAGGCTCAAATTATTTCCTGGGAAATTAAAATCCCGGTGGAGAGGTCCATATGTAATTACAAGTGTATCACCATATGGATACGTAGAGCTTCAGGATAATGACTCTAACAAAAAGTTCATTGTTAATGGACAGAGAATTAAACATTATCTTGAAAGTAACTTCGAGCAAGAATGCTCAAAACTGAGACTTGATTAGAGCTCAGTGGTAGTCCAGCTAAAGACAATAAAGAAGCGCTTGCTGGGAGGCAACCCAGCCATTTACAAAGTTTATTTACTAATTAAATAAATTTCTTTTTTTTTTTACAGGTATGAGTCCAAGTATCTTCAAAGGGTAAAAATAGCAATTGATTGAATTCACAGAGTTACAGGGAAATTTGGAAGCTCACTGGCGTGAAAAAGCCAGTAAGAAACATTTTGGGCGTTGAACGCCCAAAAGAAGCACCCACTGGGCGTTCAACGCCAGTAAGGGTAGCCATCTGGGCGTTAAACGCCAGAAAGGAGCATCTTCTGGGCGTTGAACGCCAGAAAGAAGCACCTTCTGGGCGTTTAACGCCACGTTGACAGCGTCTTGGGCGTTCAGAAAAACGCCCAGTGACAAAGGACTTCCTGGCATTCAACGCCAGAAAGAAGCATCAGCTGGGCGTTGAACGCCCAGGAGAAGCAACAATTGGGCGTTAAACGCCCAAAACATGCACCAGTTGGGCGTTTAACGCCAGAATGGTGGGGAGGAGGTAAAATTCGTTTTTCTTCACAAATTTTCTAATTTTATGTTTCAATTCATAATTTCTTGCATAAACATGTTTTAAAATATCATTCTTCAATTCCAAAAACTTTAATCCTAATTTCTAAAAACACTAATTTCTAAAATCCCTTTTTCAAAAATATCAAATATATCTTAATCCATAAACACAAATCTTTTTCAAACTCATCATATCTTTTGAATTTCGAAATAGCCTCTCCTTCTATTCCTCTCCTTTCCTTTCTTTTGCTTGAGGACAAGCAAACCTCTAAGTTTGGTGTGATTTGCCATGATCACTGAGCTAAAACTCATTAAGATCATGGCACCTAAGGGAACAGGAAGAGCAAGGATGTGAACTTAAGGGAGCTGAAGTGTCAGAAATTAATTCTTGAAGGCACCCCACAGACTAGAGGAACATCCACTTCCCAAAACACAGGTCGTTGAGTTCTAATCTTTGCCTTAACTCTGTGATAACTGTTCTTATTAGAAATTTACCTTAGAAGTTATATATTAGTAGTAGTAATTAGTATCTCTACTTTGATTTTAATTCCAATTAAGTTATAATTTATTTTTTTCATCATCATTAAACATGAATAAAATAGTAGATTTTTAGAATAAAGAGGCAATATTTTTTCGAGTTCTTAATAAGAAAAATTCTAATTAATTATATGTGGTGGCAATACTTTTTGTCTTCTGAATGAATGCTTGAACAGTGCATATTTTTGATATTGAATTTTATGAATGTTAAAATTGTTGGCTCCTGAAAGAATGATGAACAAGAGAAATGTTATTGATGATCTGAAAAATCATGAAAGTGATTCTTGAAGCAAGAAAAAGCAGTGAAAAAGCAAAAGCTTGTACGAAAAAAAAAGGAAAAGAATAGAAAGAAAAAGAAAAAGCAAGCAGAAAAAGCCAATAGCCCTTAAAACCAAAAGGTAGGGGTAAAAAGGATCCAAGGCTTTGAGCATCAATGGATAGGAGGGCCCAAGGAAATAAATCCAGGCCTAAGCGGCTAAATCAAGCTGTCCCTAACCATGTGCTTGTGGCATGCAGGTCCAAGTGAAAAGCTTGAGACTGAGTGGTTAAAGTCGTGATCCAAAGCAAAAAGAGTGTGCTTAAGAACTCTGGACACCTCTAATTGGGGACTTTAGCAAAGCTGAGTCACAATCTGAAAAGGTTCACCCAGTTATGTGTCTGTGGCATTTATGTATCCGGTGGTAATACTGGAAAACAAAATGCTTAGGGCCACGGCCAAGACTCAATAAGTAGCTGTGTTCAAGAATCAACATACTAAACTAGGAGAGTCAATAACACTATCTGAATTCTGAGTTCCTATGGATGCCAACCATTCTGAATTTCAAAGGATAAAGTGAGATGCCAAAACTGTTCAGAAGCAAAAAGCTACGAGCCCCGCTCATCTAATAAGAATCTGAGCTTCACTTAAAACTCTGAGATATTATTGCTTCTTAATTTCTTTTCATCCTATTTTATTTATCTAGTTGCTTGAGGACAAGCAACAATTTAAGTTTGGTGTTGTGATGAGCGGATATTTTATACGCTTTTTGGGGGTAATTTCATGTAGATTTTAGTATGTTTTAATTTTTAGTAGAATATTATTAGTTTTTAGGAAAAAATCATATTTCTGGACTTTACTATGAGTTTGTGTGTTTTTCTGTGATTTCAGGTATTTTCTGGCTGAAATTGAGGGAGCTGAGCAAAAATCTGAGTTAGGCTGAAAAAGGACTGCTGATGCTGTTGGATTCTAACCTCCCTGCACTCGAAATGGATTTTTTGGAGCAACAGGAGTCCAATTGGCGCGCTCTCAACGGCGTTGGAAAGTAGACATCCAGGGCTTTCCAGCAATATATAATAGTCCATACTTTGTGCGAAGATAAACGACGTAACTTGGCGTTGAACGCCAAGTACATGCTGCTGTCTGGAGTTAAACGCCAGAAAAACGTCATGATCCGGAGTTTAACGCCCAAAACACGTTATAACTTGGAGTTCAACTCCAAGAAAGGCCTCAACTCGTGGATAGCTTTAGTCTCAGCCCCAGCACACACCAAGTGGGCCCAGAAGTGGATTTCTGCACCAATTATCTTAGTTTACTCATATTCTGTAAACCTAGGTTACTAGTTTACTATTTAAACAACTTTTAGAGACTTATCTTGTATCTCATGACATTTTCAGATCTGAATTACATACTTTTTAATGGCATGAGTCTCTAAACTCCATTGTTGGGGGTGAGGAGCTCTGCGGCGTCTCGATGAATTAATACAATTCCTTTGTTTTCCATTCAAACACGCTTGTTCTTATCTAAGATGTTCATTCGCGCTTAATTATGGAGAAGGTGATGATCCGTGACAATCATCACCTTCCTCAATCCATGAACGTGTGCCTGACAACCACCTCCGTTCTACATCAGATTGAATGAGTATCTCTTAGATTCCTTAATCAGAATCTTCGTGGTATAAGCCGGATCGATGGCGGCATTCATGAGAATCCGGAAAGTCTAAACCTTGTCTGTGGTATTCCGAGTAGGATTCTGGGATTGAATGGCTGTGACGAGCTTCAAACTCCTGAAGGCAAGGCGTTAGTGACAGACGCAAAAGAATCAATGGATTCTATTCCAACCTGATTGAGAACCGACAGATGATTAGCCGTGCTGTGATAGAGCATAGGAACGTTTTCATTGAGAGGATGGGAAGTAGCCATTGACAACGGTGACACCCTGCATAGAGCTTGCCATGGAAGGGACTTTGGGTGTGGAGAAGGATTTCAAGGAAGAGTTGAAGTTCAGAGGACAAAGCATCTCCAAAACTCCAACATATTTCTCATTACTGCACAACAATTAACGCTTTTATTCTCTATTATTAAAGTAATAACTATTTATTTTATGCCCTTTTCTTTATTAAAATACGAGGCTAAAGAATCCTATTGGTATCCTGACTAAGACAAATAAAATAAACATAGCTTGCTTCAATCCAACAATCTCCGTGGGATTCGACCCTTACTCACGTAAGGTATTACTTGGACGACCCAGTGCACTTGCTGGTTAGTTGTGCGGATTACAAATTCGTGCACCAAAGATTTCAAGCAATTCCTGAGGAGCATTTACTCGGGGAAGAGAGACTTTTCCCCCATTACAGCACATCTCGAACGTCTCATGGTGAAATAGACGTGCGCTACAGTAATGACATGTCCTTGGGACTGGTAGTGGAGTTCGAATTATTGTTCCATCCTCTTGAAAATTTCGAGCACAATTATAGGATGCTCGAACATTTTGTCTAATTTCTATACTCGTATTAAATTAACATATATTTGGTTACATTCATAATGAAAATCATAAAATGATGAATTTTGTAACAACTAAAAAAATAGTTCTTTGTTGATTATAAATACAAAAAATTACTTCCATTATAGTAGTCATCATAAAAAAGAGATAAGTAGCTATCAAATATTTAAAGTGATGTTTCAATCATTTTTCTTGACTTTGTTACATTGTATAATATATTGTGATGTTGTTTGACTTTATTTTTTTTAAATTTTGTCATTCAGATGTATTTAACAACTTTAATTATAAAATATTTTATTTTATTCTTTCTAAAGATGTTTTTTATTCGTTAAATAAATGTTTTTATTCTTTTAATTATAAAGAAATATTATTTATTCTGTAGCAATATAGTTTTATTCTTTTTTTAATAAAATCATTTTGTTTAAAACCTTTTATTCGAAACTGTTATAACAAAGTTAAAATCACTTACGATCTATAACAACATTATATTATTCTAAATGTTTATTATTTTCTTGTTCCATTATATATTTTTGTTTATATGGTAACACTATGTTTATCAAGGATTATTTTTTTAGATTAAATAGTCAATACAATATAGATTGAGTCTGAAATAAATAATTTTTTTTTAAAAAAATATTTTCTTTATATATCATAATTTTTTTTTGTATAAAGTTCTCTGTTCATCAATTGTCTTATAGCATTTTTTAGTGAATTATCTTATATAGGATATGACAATTTTTGCCTTTGGCCAAATTTTTTAGCTTCTATGTTTTGTTTCATGTTTTTTAAATGTTTAGATATTACTGGTCGAAATAATACAATACATGACGATAATATTTGTTCATATTTTATTTATTCTATTACTTCTAATAATTTTTATTTTGTATGCTTTCGCCTAAAGTTATCATTTTAATTTTTACTATTTATTTTATTTCTTAAAATATATTTTATTTAATCATTTTATGTTGTCATATTGGTGTGAATTATAATAATAAAATAATTCAACAAAATATAAAATTTTTTAAATTAATTTTTTTTCGTTTTCGCTTAAGTTTCCATATTTTTCATTTTGATTGGCAAATAAATATTTTAAGTATTATATTGGTTTTTATAAATTTTTTTGTGTATAGATTTTAATTTTTTTTGTTAGGCACGGACACTCTTTTTTTATAATTAGTTCTTGTAATGATCTTAAATAAATAAATTTTTTAACATTTTATTTAATTATTTTATTTTGTCATGTTTGTGTGAATTATAACAGAATGATTCAACAAAATATAAAATTTTTTAAATTACCTATTTTATTATTTTTGCTAAAGTTTACATATTTTTTATTTTAATTGGCAAATAAATATTTTAAGTATTTTATTGGTTTTTATAAATTTTTTTTGTGTATAGATTTTAAATTTTTTTTTGTTAGGCACTGGCACTCTTTTTTTATAATTGGTTCTTGTAATGATCTTAAATAAATAATTTTTTTAACACCAATTATGCTCACACTTAATGTTTACTATGAATACATTAATATGCTAACATATAAGGATAAAATAATATTTTTTTTATAAATTTATTTACCTATTAAAATTATGTCACAATAGTAAATATATAAAGAAAAAAAAGTACAATACTAACCAGTTACATTTTCTTCACGTCTACTGTTTTGATCAGATCTATTTCCATGAATTTCTGATAGTATGTAAAAAGAACACATCAACAAAATTATAAAATTTTTCATTAAATTAAGTCTGTACACTATCAGTGGTAATTGAGAGGTTACTTTTAAAGAAACAAATCATACCAAATTAAATTGATTGGAAGTAATAGAAAACGTAGAATACCCATTAATATCATAATTATTCAAACTCTGAATAACTAAAAAAATGGATAGTGACCGTAAAATACAAATACATGATAGGCAGTTAGAGTTCCTGTAAAAAGTCACCATTTGAAAAAAAAATTCAAGTGTAGCCGTATAATAGATTTATTAAGTGAAGAAATTATCATTTATTTTTTACAATGTTATATATATTTATTAAAAATATTTTAACCTTTTTTGTGTATTAAATAAAACGTTTAAAAGAATTGTAGAATATTAAAAAAGATATAAAACATAAAATTCTATTAGATATTAATTGGACCACTATTATTATGAGCATCTGAATAATAGCAATCATATTATTGGAACGACAATAATGTATTTTAAATGATTTTATTTTACGGTGTTTATTTTTTCTTTAGAGATAAATAATTCGTGAATATAAAAATTATATTAAACTGGTAGCATAATAATTATCTTAAAAATAGTAAATTTATCAATTTTAATTTATGTAGTGAAGAAATTAATACTTCTCATATATCTATTTTTGATAAGGAAAAGTATAAAAAAAATATCGAAAATTTAATTATTTTTGTTATATAGTGAAAAAATTTAAGTTACAATTATATTATTAACCACATATATCTTCTAATATAATTTTTTTATAATGATGCGGTGCGAGAACATTTTATTTATTCTTATAATAATATTATATAGGTCAATAATGGAAGGTTTATTGAATCAAAATTTATGAAAAAAGAAATTACTATTAATTAAATAAATATACAGGAGTTCTATCCATATTTATTACCATTTAGTCTATTACTTGAATCAGTTTTGTTTTTATCATGAGTATCTAAATGTTTAAAAAATTTATTATTAACATGAAAATAATGTATGTTGACAATTTAAGAGTACATTCGATAGATAAATTATAAATAAATAGTACTAAGAGTACATTAACATAGAGATATTGTAGAAATAATTCAAATTAAATGGCAAATTAAATTGTAGAAAAAAAATTTTAAAAATACCAGAATTATCTACTAAATTTTAATAATAAATATATATTATTAAACATTGAACATATATATTTTTTTAATAATAATACAATTATAAAAATTGTTTGGCAGTATAATATTATATTAAAAAATTATTAAACTATTTAATAATTGAGATTATAATTATATAAAGTACATTAAGACAATATAATAATATCTATAATAATATTATTTAGGCCAATAATAAAAGATTTATGGAATCAAAATTTAAGAAAAAATAAATAATTATTAAACAAATAGATATAAATATAAATATATAGGATTTCTTCCCATATTTGGACTGTTTGGGAACGACAATAATATATTTTAAATGATTATATTTTACAGTGTATAATTTTTCTTTAGAGATAAATAATTCGTGAATATAAAAATTAATTAAACTGGTAGCATCTATAACTTATAATATTGAAATAGTAAATTTATCAATTTAAATTTATGTAGTGAAAAAATAATCACTTCTGATATATTTATTTTTTAGAAGGAAAAGTATAAAAAAAATATTGAAATTATCAACTAATTTTTTTTGTTATACAGTGAAAAAATTTAAGCTACAATTATAATATTAAACATATATCTAATTTAATTTTTTTATAATGATACGGCGCGAGAAAATTTTAGGACAATAATGAAAGATCTATTGAATCAAAATTTATGAAAAAATAAATTACTATTAATTAAATAAATATACAGGAGTCCTATCCATATTTATTACCATTCGATTTATTACTTGAATCAGTTTCGCTTTTATTATGAGTATCTAAATATTTAAAAAATTTATTCTTAAGATGAAAATAACGTAGGCTGAGAATTTAAAAGTACATTCGGTAGAGTACGGTAACATAGAGATACTGTAGAAATAATTCAAATTAAATGACGAACTAAATTGTAGAAAAAAAGTTAAAAAAATATACCAGAATTATCTATTAAGTTTTTTTTACAGAATAAGAAAATTTAATAACAAATATATTATTAAACAGTGAATATATATATTTTTCTTATAATAATACAGTTATAAAAATTTTATATTTATATGATATTATGTTAAAAAATTGTTAAACTATTTAATAATTGAGATTATAACGATGTAAATTACATTTAAGATAATATAATAATATTATTTAGACCAATAATAAAAGAGTTATTGAATCAAAATTTAAGGAAAAATAAATTATTATTAATTAAATAAATATAAATATAAGATTCATACCCATATTTGAATCGTTTGGTATATTACTTGAACCAGCTCCGGTATTATTGTGAGTATCTTTATATGTAAAAAATTCATTATTAAGATGAAAATAATGTAATTTGATAATTTAAGGGTACACTCAAGAAATAGATTATACATAATTGGTACGTACTAAGAGTCCAGTAACATAGATATATTGTAAAAAATAAATCATATTAAATAATAAACTAACAATATAAATTTAATACTGAGAAGCATAATTTAGAGTACCTGATATATAGTATTGTTGAGGAGGTATATTTGTGATATCTTGTAATGGTGTTGCCATGTTAGTTGGTCCACTTGATGTATCGATTTGTTTTCCTCGTCTAATACTCTCTCGGTAACTGGCACGCCTTCTGGCAAGGTGTTGCTGCCTCTGTTCTTCACTCATATTTTGTCTTCGTTGTCTGGCATAGTCTTGCCAAGTTCGTCGACCACTCCCACGTGAATCTTCCATTGGTATGTTGTCAACTATAATTAATCAAAGAAACATATAAAAACAATTATACACTTTTATTTAATGACAAAAAATAAATTACAGAAGATTTTACATTATATTTAGGCGAAGTGAGAAGAATGCAGCAGAGGAAAAATGAAAGAAATTTTTTCTATTACGGAGAGATATGGAGTAACCAGTGAAGTGAGAGAGATTAAGAAAAAAAATGGGAATAATACAATTGACGGAGTAATTGATGTGAGAGGAATTAACTGATGCAGTAGTGGAGAATTAAGTAGTAGAATTTTGTAACTGATGCAGTAACGTGATGTGAGAGAAATTGACGTGGAGAAGTTATATTGAGGTGAACGTGGATGGAAATGAAATAGCAGAATGTTGTAACTGGAGGTATGTTACTAAAAAGGATAAAAATGGAAAGAAAAATTGGACACCAAAAATGGGTTTTCCCATTGTTATAGATAATTATTGGGACGTTTGCTTTGCTCAGTAATATTTTTAATATATTTAATCTGATTAATCATGTCTTTTTTATTTTATGTTAATTTAACTAATTAAAATTAATGAATTTAAGTTATTTTAATTCTTGCAACTTTTTATTTTAATAATCTATTTCAATTAATGCATTAATACAATTTTAATATTTATATGTCATTACTAATAATCTCATTTTAAAGTGATGTTTTATCCCAATATATATATAATGTTTAATTGTAGAAAATTTACTATTTTTTTATACGATTAGATTAGACATATTTATATTCAATTTATTTGATTACTTAATTAGAATTAGTTATATTAAAATATTAGATTAAGATTATGGTAGAATAATTATATTGTTATTAATTAATTATATTAAAATATTAAGATTATGATAGATTATCATTATTTTATTACTTTTTATTTTGATATTAATTCAGATATTTAGTTTTTTTAATTATTATTTTTATTCTTTTATTCTATGTGTTTATTTTGATAAATCTTGCTAAATTAAACAAGATATTGTATATCTTCTTTTTATTCCTCTTTTATACACATATAAAATTTATTAAATTATTTCTCTTCTGTCTAATAATTTTGTTTCTCTTCTATTTATATTTCTTTCGTTCAATATTTTATTAGTTTTTATTTTTATGAATTTTACTTTATCTTATATATTTATTCTTATTACACCTAATATGTTTTATTTAAGTGTAATATACATTCTTATATATGTTATAGAAATATGATTTTATTCTATTAACTTGCCAAACTCCTGCTCATAAGAAAGAGAAGAGAACAAGAAAATGTGGAATCCTCTATGTCACAGTATGGAGATTCCTTGGGGTGTCAGAGGAAAAGAAAAATAGAAGGCAGAGGTAGAAAATTCGAACTTATCAAGAAAGACGGAGTTCGAATTGTGCATTAAGGAATAGTGTTAGTCCATAAATAGAAGGAGGTGAGAAGAGGGGAAGAAATTTTTGAAAACACTAAGTAAAGGATTTTGAAAATATTTTGAAAAACACTAATTGATTTTCGAAAATAAGAGTGGGAAAGAAATCAAGTGATTTTTGAAAAAGATTTTGAAATTAGAAATTAAAAAGATATGATTGAAAACTATTTTGAAAAGGATGTGATTAGGAAGATATGATTGGTTTTAAAAAAATGTGATTGAGAAGATATGATTTGAAAAATATTTTTAAAAAAGATTTGATTTAAAAAATTAATAACTTGTCTAACAAGAAAAGATATGATTCAAACATTAAACCTTTCTCAACAGAAAAGGCAACATACTTAAAATGTTGAATCAAATCATTAATTGATAGCAAGTATTTTTGAAAATGGAAAGAAATTGATTTTGAAAAAGATTTGATTGAAAAGATTTGATTTGAAAAAGATTTGATTTTGAAAAGATTTTGAAAACTTGAAAAAAAAATTTGCATTAAAAACAAAATCTTCCCTCTTGTGCCATCCTGGCGTTAAACGCCCAGAATGGTGCACATTCTGGCGTTTAACGCCCAAACTACTACCCTTTTGGGCGTTAAACGCCCAGCCAGGTACCTTGGCTGGCGTTTAAATGCCAGTATGTCTTCCTCACTGGGCGTTTTGAATGCCCAGCCTTTTTTGTGCATATCCTCTGCTGAATGTTCTGAATCTTCAATTCTCTGTATTACTGACTTGAGAAGACACAAATTAAAAATATTTTTGGATTTTTAATAGTGAGGAATAATCAAAATGCAACTAAAATCAAATAACAATGCATGCAAGACACCAAACTTAAAATGAGACTCTAGACTCAAACAAGAAATTTTTGGATTTTATGATTTTCTAAATTTTTTTGTGCTTTTTCGAAAATTAAGTGGAAAAAGAAAATAAAGGTATCAAAATTCTTAATGAGAATTCCAGGAATCATGCAATGTTAGTCTAAGACTCCGGTCCAGGAATTAGACATGGCTTCACAGCCAGCCAAGCTTTCAAAGAAAGCTTCGGTCCAAAACACTAGACATGGCCAAAGGCCAGCCAAGCCTTAGCAGATCACTGCTCCAACAGCAAGATTGATAGAAATCAACAAGCTCTTGTGATGATAAGTTGAAACCTCGGTCCAATGAAATTAGACATGGCTTCACAGCCAGCCAGACTTCAACAAATCATCATGAGACTCTAGAATTCATCTTTAAGAACTCCGAAAAAAAATACCTAATCTAAGCAACAAGATGAACCTTCAGTTGTCCATACTCGAACAATCCCCGGCAACGGCGCCAAAAACTTGGTGCAGGAAATTGTGATCACTACAACTTCGCACAACTAACCAGCAAGTGTACTGGGTCGTCCAAGTAATAAACCTTACGCGAGTAAGGGTCGATCCCACAGAGATTGTTGGTATGAAGCAAGCTATGGTCACCTTGTAAATCTTAGTCAGGCAAACTCAAATGGATATGGGTGATATACGAATAAAACATAAAGATAAAGATAGAGATACTTATGTAATTCATTGGTGGGAATTTCAGATAAGCGTATGAAGATGCTTGGTCCCTTCCGTCTCTCTGCTTTCCTACTGTCTTCATCCAATCCTTCTTACTCCTTTCCATGGCAAGCTTATGCAAGGGTTTCACCGTTGTCAGTGGCTACCTCCCATCCTCTCAGTGGAAATGTTCAATGCACCCTGTCACGGCACGGCTATCCATCTGTCGGTTCTCAATCAGGCCGGAATAGAATCCAGTGATTCTTTTGCGTCTGTCACTAACACCCCGCCTTCAGGAGTTTGAAGCTCGTCACAGTCATTCAATCATTGAATCCTACTCAGAATACCACAGACAAGGTTTAGACCTTCCGGATTCTCTTGAATGCCGCCATCAGTTCTAGCTTATACCACGAAGATTCCGGTTAAAGAATCCAAGAGATATCCACCCAATCTAAGGAAGAACGGAGGTGGTTGTCAGGCACACGTTCATAGGTGAGAATGATGATGAGTGTCACGGATCATCACATTCATCAAGTTGAAGAACAAGTGATATCTTAGAACAAGAACAAGCAGAATTGAATAGAAGAACAATAGTAATTGCATTAATACTCGAGGTACAGCAGAGCTCCACATCTTAATCTATGGTGTGTAGAAACTCCACCGTTGAAAATACATAAGAACAAGGTCTAGGCATGGCCGAATGGCCAGCCTCCCAAAGTGATCAAAAGATCTAAAGATCAAAAGATTCCAAAGATCAAAAGATGAAAATACAATAGTAAAAGGTCCTATATATAGAGAACTAGTAGCCTAGGGTGTACAGAGATGAGTAAATGACATAAAAATCCACTTCCGGGCCCACTTGGTGTGTGCTTGGGCTGAGCATTGAAGCATTTTCGTGTAGAGACTCTTCTTGGAGTTAAACGCCAGCTTTTGTGCCAGTTTGGGCGTTTAACTCCCACTTTGGTGCCAGTTCCGGCGTTTAACGCAGGGAATTCTGAGGGTGACTTTGAACGCCAGTTTGGGCCATCAAATCTTGGGCAAAGTATGGACTATCATATATTTCTGGAAAGCCCAGGATGTCTACTTTCCAACACCGTTGAGAGCGCGCCAATTGGGCTTCTGTAGCTCCAGAAAATCCACTTCGAGTGCAGGGAGGTCAGAATCCAACAGAATCTGCAGTTCTTTTTAGTCTCTGAATCAGATTTTTGCTCAGGTCCCTCAATTTCAGCCAGAAAATACCTGAAATCACAGAAAAACACACAAACTCATAGTAAAGTCCAGAAAAGTGAATTTTAACTGAAAACTAATAAAAATATACTAAAAACTAACTAGATCATACTAAAAACATACTAAAAACAATGCCAAAAAGCGTACAAATTATCCGCTCATCACAACACCAAACTTAAATTGTTGCTTGTCCTCAAGCAACTGAAAATCAAATAAGATAAAGAGAAGAGAATATGCAATGAATACCAAAAACATCTATGAAGATCAGTATTAATTAGATGAGCGGGGCTTTTAGCTTTTTGCCTCTGAACAGTTTTGGCATCTCACTCTATCCTTTGAAATTTAGAATGGTTGGCTTCTTTAGGAACTCAGAATCCAGATAGTGTTATTGATTCTCCTAGTTAAGTATGATGATTCTTGAATACAGCTACTTATTGAGTCTTGGCCGTGGCCCAAAGCACTCTGTCTTCCAGTATTACCACCGGATACATACATGCCACAGACACATAATTGGGTGAACCTTTTCAGATTGTGACTCAGCTTTGCTAGAGTCCCCAATTAGAGGTGTCCAGGGTTCTTAAGCACACTCTTTTTGCCTTGGATCACAACTTTATTTCTTTCTTTTTCTTTTTTTTTTCGTTTTTCTCCTTCTCTTTTTTTTTCGAATTTTTTTTTTGTATTCACTGCTTTTTCTTGCTTCAATAATCATTTTTATGATTTTTCAGATCCTCAGTAACATGTCTCCTTTTTCATCATTCTTTCAAGAGCCAACATTCATGAACCACAAATTCAAAAGACATATGCACTGTTTAAGCATACATTCAGAAAACAAAAGTATTGCCACCACATCAAAATAATTAATCTGTTATAAAATTCAAAATTCATGCAATTCGTCTCTTTTTCAATTAAGAACATTTTTCATTTAAGAAAGGTGATGGATTCATAGGACATTCATAACTTTAAGGCATAGACACTAAGACACTAATGATCACAAGACACAAACATAGATAAACATAAGCATAATTTTTTCGAAAAACAGAAAATAAAGAACAAGGAAATTAAAGAACGGGTCCACCTTAGTGATGGCGGCTTGTTCTTCCTCTTGAAGATCCTATGGAGTGCTTGAGCTCCTCAATGTCTCTTCCTTGTCTTTGTTGCTCCTCTCTCATGATTCTTTGATCTTCTCTAATTTCATGGAGGAGAATGGATTGTTCTTGGTGCTCCACCCTTAGTTGTCCTATGTTGGAACTCAATTCTCCTAGGGAGGTGTTTAGTTGCTCCCAATAATTTTGTGGAGGAAAGTGCATCCCTTGAGTCATCTCAGGGACTTGATGATGAGAGGGGTCTCTTGTTTGCTCCATCCTCTTCTTAGTGATGGGCTTGTCCTCATCAATGAGGATGTCTCCCTCTATGTCAACTCCAACTGAATAACAGAGGTGACAAATGAGATGAGGAAAGGCTAACCTTGCCAAGGTAGAGGACTTGTCCGCCACCTTATAAAGTTCTTGGGATATCACCTCATGAATTTCTATTTCTTCTCCAATCATGATGCTATGAATCATGATAGCCCGGTCTATAGTAACTTCGGACCGGTTGCTAGTGGGAATGATTGAGCGTTGGATAAACTCCAACCATCCTCTAGCCACAGGCTTGAGGTCATGCCTTCTCAATTGAACCGGCTTTCCTCTTGAATCTCTCTTCCATTGGGCGCCCTCTTCACAAATGTCTATGAGGACTTGGTCCAACCTTTGATCAAAGTTGACCCTTCTAGTGTAAGGATGTTCATCTCCTTGCATCATGGGCAAGTTGAATGCCAACCTTACATTTTCCGGACTAAAATCCAAGTATTTCCCCCGAACCATAGTAAGCCAATTCTTTGGGTCCGGGTTCACACTTTGATCATGGTTCTTGGTGATCCATGCATTGGCATAGAACTCTTAAACCATTAAGATTCCGACTTGTTGAATGGGGTTGGTAAGAACTTCCCAACCTCTTCTTCGGA
Source organism: Arachis hypogaea (assembly GCF_003086295.3). NCBI lineage: Eukaryota > Viridiplantae > Streptophyta > Magnoliopsida > Fabales > Fabaceae > Arachis > Arachis hypogaea. The sequence goes on along the minus strand of NC_092043.1, from coordinate 23,847,057 downwards.
TCTCATGTCGGATCTCCGGATATTCACTCTTTTTGAGTGAAAAAGGGACCTCGGGGATCACCTTCTTCAAGGCCACAACTTCATAGAAGTGGTCTTGATGCACCCTTGAGATGAATCTCTCCATCTCCCATGACTCGGAGGTAGAAGCTTTTGCCTTCCCTTTCCTCTTTCTAGAGGTTTCTCCGGCCTTGGATGCCATAAATGGTTATGGAAAAACAAAAAGCAATGCTTTTACCACACCAAACTTAAAAGGTTTGCTCGTCCTCGAGCAAAAGAAGAAAGAAGAGAGTAGAAGAAGAAGAAATGAGAAAGAAGGGAATGGCTTTGTGTTCGGCCAAAACGTGAGAGTAGTGGTGTTGATGTTGTGTGAAAATGAAGGAGTGAAGATGGGTTTATATAGGAGTGGGGGGGCTTATGGTTCGGTCATGTATGGGTGGGTTTGGGAGAGAAAGTGGTTTGAATTTGAAGGGTGAGGTAGGTGGGGTTTTATGAAGGATAGATGTGAGTGGTTAAGAGAAAGATGGGATTTGATAGGTGAAGGGTTTTTGGGGAAGAGGTGTTGAGGTGATTGGTGAATGGGTGAAGAAGAGAGAGAGTGGTAGGGTAGGTGGGGATCCTGTGGGGTCCACAGATCCTGAGGTGTCAAAGAAAAGTCATCCCTGCACCAAATGTCATGCAAAAATGCGTTTTGAGCCAATTCTGGCGTTAAACGCCGGGCTGGTGCCCATTTCTGGCGTATAACGCCAAGTGCTTGCCCTTTTCTGGCGTTTAACGCCAGTCTGGTGCCCCTTTCTGGCGTTAAACGCCCATCTGTCACCACGCCCTACAGTCGCGAGTTTGAAGCTTGTCACAGTCATCCCATCCCAGATCCTACTCGGAATACACAGACAAGGTTTAGACTTTCCGGATCTCAAGAATACTTCCAATGGATTCTAGCCTATACCACGGAAGTTCCAATCTCAGATTCAAATGCCCCATTGTCAGAGGGGAGTCGATGTGAATCATTGATTAGAAACCCAAGAGATATACATTCAAGCTTATCTTCATGTAGAACGGAAGTGGTTGTCAATCACGCGTTCATAAGTGAGAATGGTGATGAATGTCACTTAATCATCACATTCATCATGTTCTTGTGTGTGAATGAATATCTTAGAACAAGAATAAGCATGAACTGAATAGAAAACAGTAGTACTTTGCATTAATACTCGAAGAACAGCAGAGCTCCACACCTTAATCTATGGTGTGTAGAAACTCCACCGTTGAAAATACATAAGTGATGATGGTGTAGGCATGGCCATGAAGCCAACCCCCAATGTCTAAGATAGCATAAAACTGATCAAAGATAGATACCAAGATTTATATACAATAGTAAATAAGTCTTATTTATAATAGACTAGTTACTAGGGGTACAGAAATGAGTAGGTGATGCAGAAATTCACTTCCGGGCCCACTTGGTGTGTGCTTGGGCTGAGCATTGAGCTTTACACGTATAGATGCTTCTCTTGGAGTTAAACACCAGCTTTTATGCCAGTTTGGGCATTTAACTCTAACTTGTAACCTATTTTTAGCGCTTAATTTCAGAATATGGCAGAGAATGGGCGTTTGAACACCAGTTTGCGTTGTCTAAACTCAAGCAAAGTGTGGACTATTATATATTTTTGGAAAGCTCTGTATGTATACTTTCTAACGCAATTGAGAGAGTGCCATTTGGAGTTCTGTAACTTTAGAAAATCCACTTCGAGTGCAGGGAGGTTAGAATCCAACGACATCAGCAGTCCTTTTTAGCCTCTGAATCAGATTTTTGCTCAGGTCCCTCAATTTCAGCCAGAAAGTACCTGAAATCATAGAAAAACACACAAACTCATAGTAAAGTTCAGAAATGTGAATTTAGCTTAAAAACTAATAAAAATATACTAAAAGCTAACTAAATCATACTAAAAACTATATGAAAACAATGCCAAAAAGCGTATAAATTATCCGCTCATCACCCATCTATGTGTAGACTCCATGTAGTAAGGTTTTTTGGACTTTTGGTGTATTTGGCAATGAAGTCGGCAAGATATTGTAATTTGATGGCTGCCCGAGTTTCGTATCTTAAATCGAAATCGGACAGTTCTGTTGCCCATTATAAAATTCTCCTAGGCAAGTCCATTTTTTGTAGGATATTTTTCTTTGGTTGATTAGTGTAGACTTTAATGGTATGGGCTTGGAAGTAGGGTCGGAGCCTTCGGGATGTAATAACAAGGGCATAAGCAAACTTCTCTATCTTTTGATAATTCAGTTCTGCTCCTTGTAAGGCTTTGCTGATGAAGTAGATAGATTATTGCCCCTTTTCGTCTTCTCGAACCAGGGCCGAAGCTATGGCCCGACCTCCAATTGATAGGTATAGCACAAGTTCTTCCCCTTTTTTCAGGTCGGATAAGTATGGGTGGTTGCCCTAAGAATGCCTTGAAGTCCTGGAAGGCTTGTTTGCATTCTGGGTGTTCCGAGGGTTACCTGAAACTGAAGGTCGATCTCGGAGGAGATCTATTGTGGTGGTCGGAGTTGTCGTGTCTGGCTTGTTGAGCCTTGAGATGTTGCTGATCCTTGATCACTGGAGGGTGGTGGTACCTGCAAGAGACTCCGATGCTTAAGTTAGCATGGGCTTTAAGCAGGTTTTTTATATAGAATCAGTGAGTGAGCTATACCTGGGTGCTCCAGTGTATTTATAGTAGTGTGGGGTGACCTCCCTTGAGATAAGTTAGTTATCTTATCTTATATTTTGTGGGTGAGTCCCCTTATCTTTGGCTAGCCGCCTTTAGGTGGGCTATGATCTTCTGCTTTGGGCCTACTTGGGCCCCTATAGCAATTTAGTCGAGCTCTTTGGGAAGAGGTTGGTGCCGATCAACCTTTATAAGAGGTCGGTTGTTTCTGGGTTTTGTTTCAATTCCTCTTTACCAACTTCTACCACGAAAATGCATTTTGCTGGATTAAGTCTCATCCCATGCTTTCTTATGGTATTGAACACTTCAGTGAGGTCGGATAGCAACGTTTCCTCCCTTTGTGTCTTTACCAACATGTCATCGACATAAACTTCCATTAGATTCCCAATGTGGTTGGCGAAGACTTTGTTCATCAGTCTTTGGTATGTAGCCCCTGCGTTCTTGAGTCCGAAGGGCATGACTATATAGTAGTAGTTTGCTTTTGGGGTTAAGAATGATGTTTTCTCCTGGTCGGGTTGATACATTGGGATTTGGTTGTATCCCAAATTAGGATTCATGAAGGAGATGTACTAATAGCATGACGAAGTGTCAACTAGTGTGTCTATGTTTGGGAGTGGCTAAGGATCTTTTGGGCAGGCTTTGTTGAGGTTGGTGTAATCAGTCCACATCCGCCATTTCCCATTTGACTTTTTGACCAATACTACATTGGCCAGCCTCAATGGATATTTTACCTCCCATATGAATCCCGCCTCTAGCAAGGCTTGTACTTGCTTCTCTACAGCTTGCAACCTTTTTGGGCCGAGTTTTCTACGTTTTTGTTGTACTGGCCGAGACCCTGGATATACGGCTAACTTGTGGCACATTAGTCCGGGATCAATACCGGGCATGTCGGCGGCTTTCCATGCAAAGAGGTTAGAGTTATCCTTTAGGAGCTTTATTAGCAGTTCCTTTAAGTCTTCTCTCAGATTTGCCCCTATACATGTTGTTTTGTCGTGAGTGTCTCCAATTTGAACTTCTTTGGTTTCACCTTTTGGCTGAGGGCGGAGTTTTTCCTGAGCCTGAATTCTCCCAAGTTCTATAGTATTGGTTTCCTTTCCTCTGGGGTCACCTTTAAGGTTCAGAATTTCGTTATAACAGTGTCGCGTGAGTTTTTGGTCTCCCTTTATGGTAGCGATCCCTTCCAGAGTTGGGAACTTCATGCATAGGTGTGGAATAGAGACCACAGTGGCGAGCTAGTTCAGCGTTGTCTGACCTATTAGAGCATTATAGGCTGAGCTTACATCGACTAAAATGTAGTCTATGCTTAATGTCCTAGACCGAGTTCCATTTTCAAAGGTTGTATGTAGTGGGATGTACCCTAATGGTTGAATGGGGGTGTCTCCTAGCCCAAATAGGCTATTTGGATATGCTCTGAGTTCTTTTTGTTGTAAGTCGAGCTTGTCGAAAGCGGATTTGAATAGTATATCCGCAGAGCTTCCTTGGTTGACTAATGTTCGGTGGAGGTTGGCATTGGAAAGTATTATGGTAACAACCACGGGATCATCATGCCCTGGGATGATGCCCTTGAGTGAAGGTAATAGTGGGAAGGTCGGCCGACCTATCCCCTCCTCCAACGTGGTATACCTCTTTAAGGTGTCTTTTGTGCGACGACTTAGAGATCCCTCCTCTTGCAAATCCTCCATTTATCATGTAGACATGCCTTTCAGGGGTGTGAGGGGGACGTTCAGCTCATCCGACCTTTTTATCCCTTCTTCTCCTCTTCGGTTCATCTCTTTTGTTTGCCATGAATCTATCTAGTCTTCCTTTTCGGGCCAACTTTTCTATAACATTATTTAGGTAATAGCACTCGTTGGTAGGGTGCCCGTAAACTTGGTGGTATTCGCAATACTGTGTCCGACCTCCTCCTCTCTTATGCTTAATTGGACGAGGGGGCGGGATCTTCTCAGTGTTGCATATCTCTCTGTAGACATCCACAAGGGACACCCTAAGGGGAGTGTAGTTGTGGTATTTTCTAGGTTTTTTAATAGGCTGGTCTTCTTTTTTCCTGGATTTTTTATCCTTGTCCCGAGGTGGGTAGGAGAATCCAGATTTTGAGGTTTCTCCTAATCAAGAGTTCTCCGCCATATTAATATACTTTTCTGCCCGTTCTTGTACCTCGTTTAGAGATGTTGGGTGCTTTTTGGATATGGAGTGGCTAAAGGGTCCTTCTCGCAGGCCATTGATGAGACCCATGATGGCTACTTCTGTTGGCAGACTTTGTACGTCCAGACATGCTGATGAGCGGATAATTTGTACGCTTTTTGGCATTGTTTTTAGTATGTTTTTAGTATGTTTTAGTTAGTTTTTATTATATTTTTATTAGTTTTTAGTTAAAATTCACTTTTCTGGACTTTACTATCAGTTTGTGTGTTTTTCTGTGATTTCAGCTTTCTAGCAATTTATAATACTCCATACTTTGCCTGAGATTTGATGGCCCAAACAGGCATTCCAAGTCAGCTCAAGAATTCTGGCGTAAAACGCCGGAACTGGCACAAGAATGGGAGTTAAACGGCCAAACTGGCACAAAAGCTGGCGTTTAACTCCAAGAAGAGTCTCTACACAAAAATGCTTCAATGCTTAGCCCAAGCACACACCAAGTGGGCCCGGAAGTAGATTTTTATGTCATTTACTCATTTCTGTAAACCCTAGCTACTAGTTCTCTATAAGTAGGACCTTTTGCTATTGTATTAGAGGTCTTTTGATCACTTAGGTCTTTTGATCAAGAGAATCTGGAAGGTCTAAACCTTGTCTGTGGTATTCTGAGTAGGATTCATGGATTGAATGACTGTGACGAGCTTCAAACTCACGATTGTGGGGCGTTAGTGACAGACGCAAAAGAATCACTAGATTCTATTCCGACATGATCGAGAACCGGCAGCTGAATAGCTGTGCTGTGACAGAGCGTGTTGAACATTTTCACTGAGAGGACGGGACTGTAGCCACTGACAACAGTGATGCCCAACATACAGCTTGCCGTGGAAAGGAGTAAGAAGGATTGGATGAAGACAGTAGGAAAGCAGAGAGACGGAAGGGACAAAGCATCTCCATACGCTTATCTGAAATTCTCACCAATGAATTGCATAAGTATCTCTATCCTTATTTTACGTTTTATGTTATCCTCCATAACCATTTGAGTCTGCCTGACTGAGATTTACAAGATGACCATAGCTTGCTTCATACCAACAATCTCCGTGGGATCGACCCTTACTCGCGTAAGGTTTATTACTTGGACGACCCAGTGCACTTGCTGGTTAGTTGTGCGAAGTTGTGACAAAGAGTTGAGATTGCAATTGAGCGTACCATGTCGATGGCGCCATTGATGATCACAATTTCGTGCACCAAGTTTTTGGCGCCGTTGCCGGGGATTGTTTGAGTTTGGACAACTGACGGTTCATCTTGTTGCTTAGATTAGGTATTTTTCAGAATTTTTAAGAATGAATTCTAGTGTTTCAAGGTGATGTTCTTATCATCACCAAAGCTTATTGATTTTCATCAATTTAGCTCTTGAATGCAATGTCCTGCTGAAGCTTGGCTAGCCATGTCTAATTTCTTTATACTGAAGCTTTAGACTAACATTGCATGATTCATGGAATTCTTATTAAAAAGTTTGAATCTCTTTATTTTCTTCTCCATATAATTTTCGAAAAAAAACCAAAAAAATTACAAAATCATAAAAACCAAAAATATTTCTTGTTTGAGTCTAGTGTCTCATTTTAAGTTTGGTGTCAATTGCATGTTTCTGTTCTTCTTGCATTTTTCATGTGTCTTCAGTAATCTTCAAGTTATTCTTGATGATTTCTTTACTCTGATCTTTAAATTCTCTTGTCTTGAGTGTTTTGTTGTTTCTCATATGCATTCTCAACTTGTTAGTGTCAGTATTATACAAACTTCTAAGTTTGGTGTCTTGCATGCATTGTTTATTTGATCTTAGTTGCATTTTGATTATTCCTCATTATTAAAAATCCAAAAAAAATTTAATTTGTGTCTTTTCAAGTCAATAATACAGAGAATTGAAGATTCAGAACATTCAGCAGAGGAATTACACAGAAAAAGCTGGGCATTCAAAATGCCCAGTGAAGAAGGAAAACTGGCGTTTAAATGCTAGCTAGGGTGCCTGGCTGGGCGTTTAACGCCCAAAAGGGTAGAGCTTTGGGCGTTAAATGCCAGAATGGATACCATTCTGGGCATTTAACGCCAGGATGGCACAAGAGGGAAGATTTTGTTTTTAATGCAGATTTTTTTTTCAAGGTTTCAAAATTTTTCAAAATCAAATCTTTTTCAAATCATATATTTTCAATCACATATTTTCAAAATCAATTTCTTTCCGTTTTCAAAAATACTTGCTAACAATTAATGATTTGATTCAACATTTCAAGTATGTTGCCTTTTCTGTTGAGAAAGGTTTAATGTTTGAATCATATATTTTCTTGTTAGCCAAGTCATTGATTTTAAAAATCAAATCTTTTTAAATTGTTTTTCAATCATATCTTTTCAATCAAATCTTTTTAAAACCATAACTTTTCAATCATATCGTTTTAATCACATCTTTCTCAAAATGAGTTTTCGATCATATCTTTTTGATTTCTAATTTCAAAATCTTTTTCAAAAATCACTTAATTTCTTTCCCACTCTTAGTTTTCGAAAATCATCAATCAATTTTCAAAATGTTTTTTTTTAAATCTTTTTAATTTATTTCTTCCCCTCTTCTCACATCCTTCTATTTATGGACTAACATGTGCAATTCGAAATCTATCTTTCTAAGTTCGAATTCTTCTACCTCTTCTTTCTATTTTTCTTTTCCTCTGACACCTCAAGGAATCTCTATACTATGACATAGAGGATTCCATATTTTCTTGTTCTCTTCTCTTTCATATGAGCAGGAGCAAAGACAAAAGCATTCTTGTTGAGGCTGACCCTGAACCTGAAAGGACCTTGAAGCGAAAGCTAAGAGAAGTTAAAGCACTACTCTCTGTAGAGGACCTAACAGAAATCTTCAAACAAGAAGAAGACATGGTAGCCGAAAACAACAACAATGCCAACAATGCAAGGAAGGTGCTGGGTGACTTTACTGCACCTACTCCCAACTTCTATGGGAAAAGCATCTCTATCCCTGCCATTGGAGCAAACAACTTTGAGCTTAAGCCTCAATTAGTTTCTCTAATGCAACAGAACTGCAAGTTTCATGGACTTCCATTGGAAGATCCTCATCAGGTTTTAGCTGAATTCTTGCAAATCTGTGACACTGTCAAGACCAATGGGGTTGACCCTGAGGTCTACAGACTTATGCTATTCCCTTTTGCTGTAAGAGACAGAGCTAGGATATGGTTGGACTCACAACCTAAAGAAAGCCTGAACTCTTGAGAAAAGCTAGTCAATGCCTTCTTGGCAAAGTTCTTTCCACCTCAAAAATTGAGTAAGCTTAGAGTGGAAGTCTAAACCTTCAGACAGAAGGAAGGTAAATCCCTATATGAAGCTTGGGAAAGATACAAACAATTGATCAGAAAGTGTCCTTCTGACATGCTTTCTGAATGGAGCATCATAAGTATCTTCTATGATGGTCTGTCTGAACTGTCCAAGATGTCATTGGATAGCTCTGCTGGAGGATCTCTTCATCTAAAGAAGATGCCTACAGAAGCTCAAGAACTCATTGAAATGGTTGCAAATAACCAATTCATGTACACTTCTGAAAGGAATCCTGTGAACAATGGGACGAATTAGAAGAAAGGAGTTCTTGAGATTGATACTCTGAATGCTATATTGGTTCAGAATAAAATATTGACTCAGCAAGTCAATATGATTTCTCAAAGTCTGTCTGGAATGCAAGCTGCACCAGGCAGTACTAAGGATGCTTCATCTGAAAAAGAAGCTTATGATCCTGAGAACCCTTCAATGGAAGAGGTGAATTACATGGGAAAACCCTATAGAAACACCTATAATCCTTCATGGAGAAATCATCCAAATCTCTCATGGAAGGATCAACAGAGACCTCAACAAGGTTTCAACAACAATAATGGTGGAAGAAACAGGTTTAGCAATGGCAAGCCTTTTCCATCATCTTCTCAGCAACAAAGAGAGAATTCTAAGCAGAACTCCTCTGACTTAGCAATTATAGTCTCTGATCTAATCAAAACCACTCAAAGTTTCATGACTGAAACAAGGTCCTCCATTAGAAATTTGGAGGCACAAGTGGGTCAGCAGAGTAAGAAAGTTATTGAACTCCCTCCTAGTACTCTTCCAAGCAATACAGAAGAGAATCCAAAAGGAGAGTGTAAGGCCATAAACATGGTTGAATTTGGAGAGGAGGAAGAGGCAGTGAGCGCCACTGAGGAAGACCTCAATGGACGTCCACTGGCCACCAATGAGTTCCCTAATGAGGAACCATGGGAATCTGAGGCTCACACTAAGACCATAGAGATTCTATTAGATTTACTTCTGCCATTCATGAGCTCTGATGAGTATTCTTCCTCTGAAGAGGATGAAGATGTCACTGAAGAGCAAGTTGCTAAGTACCTTGGAGCAATCATGAAGCTAAATGACAAGTTATTTGGTAATGAGACTTGGGAGGATGAACCCCCTTTGCTCACCAAAGAACTGGATGACCTGACTAGGCAAAGATTACCTCAAAAGAGACAGGACCCTGGGAAGTTCTCAATACCTTGTAAGTAGGCACCATGACCTTCAGGTAGGCTCTGTGTGACCTAGGGTCAAGCATAAACCTCATGCCTCTCTCTGTAATGGAGATGCTAGGGATCTTTGAGGTGCAAGCTGCAAGAATCTCACTAGAGATGGCAGACAATTCAAGAAAACAAGCTTATAGACTTGTAGAGGATGTTCTGGTAAAGATTAAAGACCATTACATCCCTGCTGATTTCATAGTCCTAGAGACTGGGAAGTGCATGGATGAATCCATCATCCTTGGCAGACCCTTCCTAGCCACAACAAAGGCTGTGATTGATGTTGACAGAGGAGAATTGATCATTCAAGTGAATGAAGAATCCCTTGTGTTTAAGGCTCAAGGATTTCCCTCTGTAACCATGGAGAGGAAGCATGAAGAGCTTCTCTCAAAACAGAGTCAAACAGAGCCCCCACAGTCAAACTCGAAGTTTGGTGTTGGGAGGCCACAACCAACTTCTAAGTTTGGTGTTGAACCCCCACATTCAAACTCTAATTTTGGTGTTGGGAGGTTCCAACATTGCTCTGAGTATCTATGAGGCTCCATGAGAGCCCACTGTCAAGCTACTGACATTAAAGAAGCGCTTGTTGGGAGGCAACCCAATGTTATATTTATCTATTTTTCCTTTGTTATTTTATGTTTTTTGTAGGTTGATGATCATAGGAAGTCACAAAATCAATTGAAAAAGCAAAAACAGAATGAAAAACAGAAAGAAAATGGCACACCCTTAAGGAAAACCTGCTAGCGTTTAAACGCCAGTAAGGGCAGCAAATGGGCATTTAACGCTCAGTCTGGCACCATTCTGGGCGTTTAATGCCAGAAAGGGGCACCAGACTGGCGTTAAACGCCAGGAAAGGGAAAGAAGCTGGCGTTAAACGCCAGAAATGGGCACCAGCCCAGCGTTTAATGCCAGAATTGGCATAAAGAGCATTTTTGCTCGCCACTTGGTGCAGGGATGAATTTTTCTTGACACCTCAGGATCTGTGGACCCCACAGGATCCCCACCTACCTCACCATTCAAACTCAAACCACTTTCCCTCCCAAACTCACCCATTATGGCCGAACCACAAAGCCACCTCCATCTCCTCTATTTCTTCTTCTTCTACTCTCTTCTTTCTTCTTTTGCTCGAGGACGAGCAAAACTTCTAAGTTTGGTGTGGTAAAAACATTGCTTTTTGTTTTTCCATAACCATTTATGGCATCTAAGGCCGGAGAAACCTCTAGAAAGAGGAAAAGGAAGGCAAAAGCTTCCACCTCTGAGTCATGGGAGATGAAGAGATTCAACTCAAGGGTGCATCAAGACCATTTCTATGAAGTTATGGCCAAGAAGAAGGTGATCCCCGAGGTCCCTTTCAAACTCAAAAAGGGTCAACTTTGATCAAAGGTTGGACCAAGTCCTCATAGACATTTGTGAAGAGGGCGCTCAATGGAAGAGAGATTCAAGAGGGAAGCCGGTTCAACTGAGAAGGCATGACCTCAAGCCCGCGGCTAGGGGATGGTTGGAGTTTATCCAACGCTCAATCATTCCCACTATCAACCGGTCCGAAGTTACTATAGACCGGGCTATCATGATTCATAGCATCATGATTGGAGAGGAAGTAGAAGTTCATGAGGTTATATCCCAAGAACTTTATAAGGTGGTGGACAAGTCCTCTACCTTGGCAAGGTTAGCTTTCCCTCATCTCATTTGTCACCTCTGTTATTCAATTGGAATTGACATAGAGGGAGACACCCTCATTGATGAAGACAAGCCCATCACTAAGAAGAGGATGGAGCAAACAAGAGATCCAACTCACCATGAAATCCCTGAGATACCTCAAGGGATGTACTTTCCTCCACAAAACTATTGGGAGCAAATCAACACCTCCCTAGGAGAATTGAGTTCCAACATGGGACAACTAAGGGTGGAGCACCAAGAACATTCCATTCTCGTCCATGAAACTAAAGAAGATCAAAGAGTCATGAGAGAGGAGCAACAAAGGCAAGGAAGAGACATTGAGGAGCTCAAGCACTCCATAAGATCTTCAAGAGGAAGAACAAGCCGCCATCACTAAGGTGGACCCGTTCTTTAATCTCCTTGTTCTTTATTTTCCTGTTTTTTGAATTTTTATGCCTATGTTTATCTATGTTTGTGTCTTATGATCATTAGTGTCTTAGTGTCTATGCCTTAAAGTTATAAATGTCCTATGAATCCATCACCTTTCTTAAATGAAAAAAATGTTCTTAATTGGAAAAGAGAAGAATTGCATGAATTTTGAATTTTATAACAGATTAATTATTTTGATGTGGTGGCAACACTTTGACTTCTGAATGTATGCTTGAACAGTACATATGTCTTTTGAATTTGTTGTTCATGAATGTGGGCTCTTGAAAGAATGATGAAAAAGGAGACATGTTACTGAGGATCTGAAAAACCATAAAAATGATTCTTGAAGCAAGAAAAAACATTGAATTCAAAAAAAAGAGAAAAAAGGGGAAAGAAAAAAGAAAAAAATAAAGTTGTGATCCAAGGCAAAAAGAGTGTGCTTAAGAACCCTGGACACCTCTAATTAGGGACTCTAGCAAAGCTGAGTCACAATCTGAAAGGATTCACCCAGTTATGTGTCTGTGGCATGTATGTATCCAGTGGTAATAGTGAAAGACAGAGTGCTTTGGGCCACAGCCAAGACTCATAAAGTAGCTATGTTCAAGAATCATCATACTTAACTAGGAGAATCAATAACACTATCTGGATTCTGAGTTCATATAGAAGCCCATCATTCTGAATTTCAAAGGATAAAGTGAGATGCCAAAACTGTTCAGAGGCAAAAAGCTAAAAGCCTCGCTCATCTAATTAATACTGATCTTCATAGATGTTTTTATAATTCATTGCATATTCTCTTCTTTTTATCTTATTTGATCTTCAGTTGCTTGGGGACAAGCAACAATTTAAGTTTGGTGTTGTGATGAGCGGATAATTTGTACGCTTTTTGACATTGTTTTTAGTTTGTTTTTAGTATGTTTTAGTTAGTTTTTATTATATTTTTATTAGTTTTTAGTTAAAATTCACTTTTCTGGACTTTACTATCAGTTTGTGTATTTTTCTGTGATTTCAGGTATTTTTTGGCTGAAATTGAGGGACCTGAGCAAAAATCTGATTCAGAGGCTGAAAAGGACTGCAGATGCTGTTGGATTCTGACCTCCCTACACTCGAAGTGGATTTTCTGGAGCTACAGATACCCAATTGGCGCGCTCTTAACTGCTTTGGAGAGTAGACATCCTGGGCTTTCCAACAATGTATAATAGTCCATACGTTTCCCGAGATTTGATGGCCCAAACAGGCGTTCCAAGTCAGCTCAAGAATTCTGGCGTAAAATGCCGAAACTGGCACAAGAATGGGAGTTAAACGCCCAAACTGGCACAAAAGCTGGCGTTTAACTCCAAGAAGAGTCTCTACACGAAAATGCTTCAATGCTCAGTCCAAGCACACACCAAGTGGGCCCGGAAGTGGATTTTTATGTCATTTACTCATTTCTGTAAACCCTAGCTACTAGTTCTCTATAAGTTGGACCTTTTGCTATTGTATTAGAGGTCTTTTGATCACTTAGGTCTTTTGATCACTTGAATCTTTTGATCATGTTTTTATGATTGAACCCTCTTTGAGAGGCTGGCCATTCGGCCATGCCTAGATCTTATTCTTATGTATTTTCAACGGTGGAGTTTCTACACACTATAGAATAAGGTGTGGAGCTCTGCTGTACCTCGAGTATTAATGCAATTACTAATGTTCTTCTATCCAATTCAGCTTATTCTTGTTCTAAGATATTCATTCGCACCCATGAACATGATGAATGTGATGATTATGTGACGCTCATCATCATTCTCACTTATGAACGCGTGCCTGACAACCACTTCCGTTCTACAAGCAAACAAGGCTTGAATGTTTATGTCTTGGATTTCTTAATCGGAATCTTCGTGGTATAAGCTAGAATTGATGGCGGCATTCAAGAGAATCCAGAAGGTCTAAACCTTGTCTGTGGTATTCTGAGTAGGATTCAAGGATTGAATGACTGTGACGAGCTTCAAACTCGCGATTGTGGGGCGTTAGTGACAGACACAAAAGAATCACTGAATTCTATTCTGACATGATCGAGAACCGACAGCTAAATAGCCGTGATGTGACAGAGCGCGTTAAACATTTTCACTGAGAGGACGGGACTGTAGCCACTGACAACGGTGATGCCCAACATACATCTTGCCATGGAAAGGAGTAAGAAGGATTGGATGAAGACAGTAGGAAAGCAGAGAGACGGAAGGGACAAAGCATCTCCATACGCTTATCTGAAATTCTCACCAATGAATTGCATAAGTATCTCTATCCTTATTTTACGTTTTATGTTATCCTCCATAAAAATTTGAGTCTGCCTGACTGAGATTTACAAGATGACCATAGCTTGCTTCATACCAACAATCTCTGTGGGATCGACCCTTACTCGCGTAAGGTTTATTACTTGGACGATCCAGTGCACTTGCTGGTTAGTTGTGTGAAGTTGTGACAAAGAGTTGAGATTGCAATTGAGCGTACCATGTTGATGGCGCCATTGATGATCACAATTTCGTGCACCACATGCCTTGTTGATTCTTTCCATGTAGTTGTGGAGGCTTTCTCGATCTCCTTGCTTAATCCCTAACAAGCTAAGGGTATGCTTGGCTTTGTCTTTCTGGATGGAGAATCTAGCTAGGAACTTCTTGGCGAGGTCATCGAAGCTTGCTATTGACCTTGGCGGCAAACTTTCGAACCACTTTATTACCGTCTTGGTCAAAGTGGTCGGGAAAGCTTTGATTAGATTACATCTGAAATTGCTGAGATGATGGCTTGGATCAGACGTACCGTCATACAGAGTCATGTCGGGGGCTTTGAAGTCCTTTGGAACTTTAGCTTTCATGATCTCCTTTGTGAATGGGTCTTGGTCCTTATGGGGGCTATCTTTGTAAGTGGTCTTAGTTTTGAGATCATTTTTGAGCTTTAGGAACTTGTCCTCCAGCACTCGACGCTGTCTTTTTTCTCTACGAAGGTCTCGCTCAGCCTCCCGTTGTCGGTCGACTTTTTGTTCAAGCTATTTTATTCGATGCTGTTGCCCACAGATAGCTTCCAAGATTTTAGTGTTCGGGGGTTGTCTATCTCCTTTATCTTGAGGTGTATCCTTTGGTATGGCATTCGTGTTCTTATGTGGCATTCTGTCTTCCAAGCCAGAGTTGTGATCGTTGTTAAGGTTGTTCTCCATGACGATGGGATGACTTCCAAATTCCCCGGCAACGGCGCCAATATTCCAAGGGTTACGTGAAACTGAAGGTCGATCTCGGAGGAGATCTGTTGTGATGGTTGGAGCTGTCGTGTCCGGCTTGTTGAGCCTTGAGATGTTGCTAATCCTTGATTACCGGAGGGTGGTGGTACCTACAAGATACTCTGATGCTTAAGTTAGCACGGGCTTTAAGCAAGTTTTTTATATAGAATCAGTGAGTGAGTTATTCCTGGGTGCTCCAGTGTATTTATAGTAGTGTGGGGTGACCTCCCTTGAGATAAGTTAGTTATCTTATCTTATCTTTTGTGGGTGAGTCCCCTTATCTTTGGCCAGCCACCGTTAGGTCGGCTATGATCTTCTGCTTTGGGCCTACTTGGGCCCTTATAGCAATTTGGCCGAGCTCTTTGGAAAGAGGTCAGTGCCGATCAACCTTTATAAGAGGTCGGTCATTTCTGTCTTCATCCAACCCGGCTTGCCTAGCTCGACCCATGGTATGAACATTAGGATACATTCAAATTGCTTCCCTTTCCTTAAGATTGACTAGAGAGGAACTGATTTCAAGGCTGATTTTGCTAAGAATCTAGATAGAGCCGCTAACCTTCCATTCAACTGTTGGACTTATTTGATATAAGTCAGATTTTTTATGTTAAGAATAGCTTGGCATTTGTTAGGGTTTGCTTCTATGCCTCTTTGAGTCAACATGAACCCTAAGAACGTCCAGTGTCTACTACAAAGGTGCATTTCAAAAGATTTAATCTCATATCGTGCTTCCTTATAGTGGAGAATACTTCCTGGATGTCGGACAATAGTGTTCCGTTCTCTTTGGTCTTAACGAGCATGTCATCCACGCATACTTCTATGTGTTTTCCTATGTGAGAGGAAAACACTTCATTCATCAATCGCTGGTAGGTAGCTCCTACATTCTTCAATCCAAAAGGCATTACTATGTAGCAATAGTTTTCCTTTGGAGTTATGAATGAGATTTTTTCCTGATCCGGCTTGTACATCGGGATTTGATTGTATCCCGAGTAGGCGTTCATAAAGGATAGGTATCTATAGCCTGACACTGAGTAGACCAAGGCATCTATGCTGGGGAGTGGATAAGGATCCTTAGGACAAGCTTTGTTGAGGTTGGTATAATCAACACAGATTCTCTACTTTTCATTTTGCTTTTTTACCAATACCACATTGGCTAGCAAAGGAGGATACTTCACCTCTTTAATAAATCCTACTTCTAGCAGACCCTGTACTTGCTCTTCTATAAGTTATGCTCACTCTGGTCCGAGCTTTCTACGCATTTGCTGAACAGGTTGGGAACCAAGGTACACAGCAAGCTTATAGCACATCAGGTCGAGATCGATACCAGGCATGTCAGAGGCTTTCCAGAAAAAGGGATCGGAGTTTTTTCTTTAGGCTTTTCTCCAGGTTGGCTCCCTATGCTCGTTGTCTTGTCGAGGTGGTATCCGATTTATATCTCTTCCATTTTGCCTTCTGGAGGGTCATAGTTTTTCTTAAATTCGGACTCCCCCTAACTCGATTGTATTGACTTCTTTCCCTTCCGAGTTACACTTCAAACTAAGGCTCTCGTTATAGCATTTTCTTGCTAGCTTTTGATCTCCTTTGATGGTGGAAATTCCTTCAGCTGTGGGAAATTTCATGTAGAGATGTGGGGTGGAGACGACAACTGCAAGTCGATTCAAAGTCATTCGACCTATTATGGCATTGTAAGCTGAACTTTCATTTACTACAATGTAGTCAACACTTAGTGCATTGACCTGGCACCTTTTCCAAAGGTGGTGACAATGAGATGTAACCCAAAGGTTGGATTAGGGTGTCTCCCAGTCCAAAAAGGCTATCCGAGTATGCCCTCAGATCCTTTTCCTCTAACCCAAGCTTGTCAAAGGCGGGTTTGAACAGAATATCTGCCGAGCTACCTTGATCTACCAAGGTCCGGTGGAGGTTGGCATTTTCTATTATCATAGTTATCACCACTGGGTCATCGTGCCCTGGTACTATTCCTTGATCATCCTCTTTAGTAAAGGAGATAGTGGGTAAGTCGGGTGATTGACTGTCCTCCCCGACTTGATATACTTCCATGAGGTACCTTTTTTGTGAGGATTTTGATATTTCTCCTCCTGCAAATCCACCATTAATCAAGATACATGGGTTCAGCAAACTTTACCTCAAAAGAAACAAGATCCTGGTAAATTCTTAATACCCTGTACCATGGGCACCATGACCTTTGAGAAGGCCCTGTGTGACCTAGGGTCAGGTATAAATCTTATGCCACTCTCTGTAATGGAGAAACTGGGAATCTTTGAGGTACATGCTGCCACATTCTCATTACAGATAGCAAACAAGTCAGTAAGACAAGCTTATGGATTGGTAGAGGACGTGTTAGTAAAGGTTGAAGGCCTTTACATCCCTGCTGATTTCATAATCTTAGACACTAGAAAGGAGGAGGATGAATGCATCATCCTTGGAAGACCATTCCTAGCCACAGCAGGAGCTGTGATTTATGTTAATAGAGGAGAGCTAGTCCTTCAATTAAATGGGGACTTCCTTGTGTTTAAAGATCAAGGATCTTCTTCTGCAACCATGGAGAGGAAGCATGAAAAGCTTCTCTCAATACAAAGTCAAACAAAGCCCCCTCAATCAAACTCTAAGTTTGGTGTTGGGAGGCCACAACCAAACTCTAAGTTTGGTGTTGAACCCCCACATTCAAACTCTAAGTTTGGTGTTGGGAGTCCAAAACATTGACTTGATCACCTATGAGGCTCCATGAGAGCCCACTGTCAAGCTATTGACATTAAAGAAGCGCTTATTGGGAGGCAACCCAATTTTTATTTATCTAATTTTATTTTTATTTTATTGTTCTTTTATGTTTTATTAGGTTCATGATCATGTGGAGTCACAAAACAAATACTAAAATTAAAAACAAAATAAAAAATAAGAAATGAAACAGCACACCCTGGAGGAATACCTTACTGGCGTTTAAACGCCAGTAAGGAGCATCTGGCTGGCGTTCAACGCCAGAACAGAGCATGAATCTGGCGTTGAATGCCAGAAACATGCAGCAATCTGGTTAAACGCCATGATTGCACCCTGAGGAAAGCTGGCGTTAAACGCCAGAAACAAGCATGGAATTGGCGTTCAACGCCTGAAACATGCTGCAGACTGGCGTTGAACGCCCAAAAAAGCATAGAGCTGGCATTTAACGCCAGAAACAAGCATCAATCTGGCGTTAAACGCCAGGATTGCATGAAAGGGGCGTTTTACATGCCTAATTGGTGCAGGGATGTTAAATCCTTGACACCTCAGGATCTGTGGACCCCACAGGATCACCTCAAGATCTGTGGACCCCACAGGATCCCCACCTACCTCAACTCACCTTTTCTCTTCTTCACCAATCACCTCAATCTCTCTTCTCCATCACCTCTTCACCACTCACATCCATCCACTCTTCCACATAAACCCCACCTAACTTCAAATTCAAAATCTCTTTCCCACCCAAACCCACCCTAAATGGTCAAACCAAACCCCTCTCCCTCCACTATATAAATCCTTCCATCCTTCTTCATTCTCACACAACACAACCCTTTCTTCTCCCCCTTGGCCGAATACACATCTCTCTCCCTCTCCTTCATATCTTCTTCTATTCTTTCTTCGTTTGCTCAAGGACGAGCAACATTCTAAGTTTGGTGTGGTAAAAGCATAGCTTTTTTATTTTTCCATAACCACTTATGGCACCTAAGGCTGGAGAAACCTCTAGAAAGAGGAAAGGGAAGACAAAAGCTTCCATCTCCGAGTCATGGAAGATGGAGAGATTCATCTCAAGGGTCCATAGCTCAGTAGTAGAGCATTTGACTGCACATCAAGATAGCCCACTTATGGACCTCAACAAAAGCATGAGGAATTCCCTCATCAAGAAATCCCTGAGATGCCTCAAGGGATACATTTTCCTCCACACAACTATTGGGAGCAACTAAGGATAGGAGCACCAAAATCACTAGGGATCAAGCAACAGAGGCAAGAATGTTTTGAATCTTCATTACATGATCATTAGTGTTTAGTAACTATGTCTTAAGGCTATGAATAATTCCATGAATCCTCCACCTCTCTTAAATGAAAAATGTTTTTAACACAAAAGAACAAGAAGTACATGAATTTCGAATTCATCCTTGAAATTAGTTTAATTATATTGATGTGGTAGCAATACTTTTTGTATTCTGAATGAATGCTTAAACAGTGCATATTTTTTATCTTGTTGTTTATGAATGTTAAAATTGTTGGCTCTTGAAAGAATGATAAAAAAGAGAAATGTTATTGATGATCTGAAAATCATAAAATTGATTCTTGAAGCAAGAAAAAGCAGTGAAAAGAAGCTTGTGAAAAAAATAGAAAGAAAAAGAAAAAGCAAGCAGAAAAAGCCAATGACCCTTAAAACCAAAAGGCAAGGGTAAAAAAGATCCAAGGCTTTGAGCATCAATGGATAGGAGGGCCCAAGGAAATAAAATCCAAGCCTAAGCGGCTAAATCAAGCAGTCCCTAACCATGTGCTTGTGGCATGCCGGTCCAAGAGAAAAGCTTGAGACTGAGTGGTTAAAGTCGTGATCCAAAGCAAAAAGAGTGTGCTTAAGAGCTCTGGACACCTCTAACTGGGGACTTTAGCAAAGCTAAGTCACAATCTGAAAAGGTTCACCCAGTCATGTGTCTGTGGCATTTATGTATCTGGTGGTAATACTGGAAAACAAAGTGCTTAGGGCCACGGCCAAGACTCATAAAAGTAGCTGTGTTCAAGAATCAACATACTCAACTATGAGAATCAATTAACACTATCTGAACTCTGAGTTCCTATAGAAGCCAATCATTCTAAACTTCAAAGGAAAAAGTGAGATGCCAAAACTGTTCAGAAGCAAAAAGCTACAAGTCCCGCTCATCTAATTAGAACTAATATTCATTGATAATTTGGGATTTACAGTATATTCTCTTCTTTTTATCCTATTTGATTTTCAGTTGCTTGGGGACAAGCAACAATTTAAGTTTGGTGTTGTGATGAGCGGATAATTTATACGCTTTTTGGCATTGTTTTTAGGTAGTTTTAGTAGGATCTAGCTACTTTTAGGGATGTTTTCATTAGTTTTTATGCAAAATTCACATTTCTGGACTTTACTATGAGTTTGTGTGTTTTTCTATGATTTTAGGTATTTTCTGTCTGAAATTGAAGGACCTGAGCAAAAATTTGATTTAGGCTGAAAAAGGACTGCTGATGCTGTTGGATTCTGACCTCCCTGCACTCGAAATGAATTTTCTTGAGCTATAGAACTCCAAATGGCGCGCTCTTAATGACGTTGGAAAGTAGACATCTAGAGCTTTCCAGCAATATATAATGGTCCATACTTTGTTCGAGATTAGACATTGCAAACTGGCGTTCAACGCCAGTTCCATGCTGCATTCTGGAGTCAAACGCCAGAAACACGTCACAAACCAGAGTTAAACGCCAAAAACACGTTACAACTTGGCGTTTAACTCCAAAAGAAGCCTCTGCATGTGTAATGCTCAAGCTCAGCCCAAGCACACACCAAAGTGGGCTCCAGAAGTGGATTTCTACACTTAAACTTATTTCTGCAAACCCTAGTAACTAGTCTAGTATAAATAGAACATTTTACTATTGTATTAGACATCTTTGGAACGTCTTTTGACCACATCTTTGGATTGTATTTTGATCCTTTGATCACGTTTTGGAGGCTGGCCATTTGGCCATGCCTGGACCATCACTTATGTATTTTCAACGGTGGAGTTTTTATACACCATAGATCAAGGGTGTGGAGCTCTGCCATACCTCGAGTTTTAATGCAATTACTACTATTTTCTATTCAATTCAGCTTATTCTTATTCTAAGATATTCGTTGCACTTCAACATGATGAATATGATGATCTGTGACACTCATCATCATTCTCACATATGAACGCGTGACTGACAACCACTTCTGTTCTACCTTAGACCAAGCGCATATCTCTTGGATTCCTTAATCAGAATCTTTATGGTATAAGCTAGAATTATTGGCGGCCATTCTTGAGAATCCAGAAAGTCTAAACCTTGTCTGTGGTATTCAGAGTAGGATTCGGGGATTGAATGACTGTGACGAGCTTCAAACTCGCGATTGTTGGGCGTGATGACAAACGCAAAAGAATCAATAGATTCTATTCCGACATGATCGAGAACCGACAGATGATTAGCCGTGCTGTGACAGAGCATTTGGACCATTTTCACAGAGAGGATGGAATGTAGCCATTGACAACGGTGATGCCCTACATACAGCTTGCCATAGAAAGAAATATGAAGAATTGGATGAAAGCAGTAGGAAAGCAGAGATTCAACAGGAACAAGCATCTCTATGCACTTATCTGAAATTCCCATTATTGAATTACATAAGTATTTCTATCTCTATTTTATGTAACACCCTACCATACAGAGTCTTATGCTTAAGTCATAATTCCGAGATGGCAAGGTATTACGATCTCTAAAATAAAAATTTAGTACGTATAGTAGTATGAATGATTGATTATAACTAGGAGCCTTTGTAGAAAAAAAAGGGTAAACAAAAATCGCAACTCGAAAGGGCAACACTCCGATTGATAACGTAACGAACAAGGATAACCAATGCGTGATTATATATATGCAAAGGAGTGTCAGAAATAGGAATATCAAGACTCAAAATCTGGCTGCGAAGATAACCGGTCCGAGCATAGCAATATATACATATGATAAAAATAAGGAAAACCCCAAAAGGAAACCCAAAGGGACACAAATACATAAAACCTATTCTCCAAAATCTCCCATAAGTGGAGTCATCACAGTTGTATTATTTAATGGAGATAAAAGTATCTAAGCAAAACATATAAACCAAAACATAGCCCCGAGAACAAAGGATCTCCGCAATTATAGAAGTCTCCAGCATGCCTCAGCAGGAAACCTCACATCCTGCATCTGAAAACCACAAAATCCGCATGGGTGAGAACCAGAGGTCCCCAGCATGGTAACAGCTTCCACATATATAATACATAATAATAGAGGAAAGTCAAAGGCAATCCTAGAACTTCCTCCAGATTTTTCAAAGCTTATAAACAAGCTAAACCATATAAGGGCATCTGACGAAAGATTCTTCAGTCTAACTAATACTTCCCTTTCCAATTCCTTCTCACCTCCCAACCACCAGCAGGAGTATAATGTAGCAAACACAGTTATATCAGACAAAAAATATACAAATAGGGACAATTAAGGCAATTAGACAATTAGCAAGTAATATGCAGTCAAATAGGCAATCTCAAACAATTCATATAGTATGCATATGATGAATGCCTGTCCCTAGTGGCTGATGATATCATCTGTTGGTTATAGAGCCAACCCGACAAGTCTTGGCAGTTAACCATTGGACTGTCCCTCTGTCGTGTCTCCCCAACTTGAGTCATGCTCATTATAACTTGATCATAATCATGATCCATATCCATCACCCTCACTGGTGAATATTTATCCATCACCATCACTGGTGAATATTTATCCATCACCATCACTAGTGAATATTTTTGGGGGTGAGCTCATCCGGGAATTTCACAGTGCCCGGCCACCCTGACGACATAGGGTCAAAAGAGCTTCAAGTCTCGACCTGGAGCACGTGGTGGCTAGCCACTGCTTTCTCCCAGGGAAACTCTCATCTCCGATAATGGAAGTGCAACATTCAAAATTTATTCAACGACATATATATGCATTTATACATAGCCATAATCATGGCTCCACCGTAACACGGCAATAATCCAGCCATCCGGCTCACGGTTAAATCCATAACCAGCCGTTTCTTTAACAATTACAGCTTTTCGGCCTATGGCATAACAAGCATATCCACCACCATCCTCCGCATCTCACATAATCATGCTTGATCCTCATTGATCATTCATTTTCCCCTTGCTTCACTCGCAAGCTACCACATTCACTAGCCTTTCTTCTCATAGCTAGACATATCATAATGATTTTAGATATAAGTGGTGAGATCGGAGGCTTATAAGTATGAGATTTGGCTTTCAAAACTCAAAAATCAACTTTGGGATGAAAACAGGTCCACGCGTACGCGCACTCCACGCGCACGCGTGGCTGGCCTCAAAAACTCATCGACGCGTAAGCGTCATGCACGCTAACGCGTGGATTGAAAAATAGCCAAGCGACGCGCACGCGTCAACCACGCGTACGCGTGGGTACTCTCGAGCCCCAGGCACAAAGCTGGCACAGTTTTTGCACAACTCTCTGGAAAATGGCTGGGCATTGGGTGCAGCACAATCGGCGCGCCCGCGCACATCACGCGCACGCGTGGATGGCATTTTCTAAAAGAACGGCGCGTACGCACCAAGTGCGCCTAAGCGCGAGGGGTCATTCTGCTAAAAATTTTCTAAGTTAAAAGCTGCAGAATTCACATATTTAAACCCTAATCTTCTAACGGACATAACTTCCTCATTTTAAATCATTTTTCACCCGTTCCTCAAACGGCATGGACATCCCGGATCCAATTTCATTTCTAAATAGATTTGACACAAAACAGAGATCCGTAGTCTAAGTTATGTCCCGTCAAAGTATGCCCAAAAACCATGTTTTTCATAAAAACCACAAAGTGCCATTTTCAAACAGGCCATTTTCAACTCTTTTCAAAACCAATCAAAACATGCCAATTTCATCCCTTTTCTTTGAAATCAATCAATATATATCAAATTCAACATCAAGCCTCCTCAACTCACACATTGAGACTTTACCACAATAAACAAAACCACTATCCCATCATTTTAACCCACTTCACCCAAGTGGCTCAAACCCAAACACGTTGACATATCATATACTCTTCGTCATGCCAATTCTCAACAACACCAATTCCAATAAATCATCATGGTATACAATTAATATCATACTCACCATCAACATGGTTCAACCCACAATTCAACCATAACCAATCATCAAGCATATATCACAACATGCATATTTCTCATACATCATACCATCAAGGCATCATTAATCATCATCACATATATGACCACATCATATATCTCAATCATTCAACAACATCAACAATTCAATGCCTATCTTAGGGCCTCTAGCCTAAGTATTTCCTACCACATTACATATTAGATACGGGAAACCGAAACCATACCTTAGCCGATTTCCCAAGCTCAACCGGAGCACTTCCAAACCACTTATCCACAAGCTCTCAAGGCCTCAATACCTCCAAGAACAGATTTTTCACCACCAAATCCCTTTTTCAAGCTTTTCAAAATCACCAATCAAGCTCCAATATTCACATATACACAACCTAAGCCACAATCATCATACCTATACACAACATCTCAATACCCAAACATCATAGAACAACAAAATACACTAGGGTTGAGAATCTTACCCCACCCAAGGTCCAAGGAGACAAGATTAAGCTTCTCCTTCAAGAGAGTTGGGTCCTATAACATCAAAGAGCCCAAAATCTCAACATTCTTGCTCATAAAACTCGAAAACAAGGCTGGAAATTTCGAAGAACAAAACGTGGCTTACCTCAAGATTAATTGTATGATTTTTGTAGAGCTCTCTGCGGTGAACACGTGGCCATAAACAGTGCGACAATCGGAGCTCTAGATCAAAAGTTATGGTGGTTTGAAGATCAAGTGAGAGAAAGAACTTGAGAGAGTGTTCTTCCCTTCATGGCCTCCATTTTCAGCATGTGAGTGTGTTTAGTGAGGAGAGAGAATACTGAAAACTAGGGTTTTGGCCTAGTTATGTTGGGCCAAGGGCCCACTTTGTGTCCGGTTGTCCCGGTTTGGCCCGTTCGGTCCAATCTTGGTCCGATTTCTATAAAATTGGTACTGAAATTCTCGTCTCAGTCTCTCTCTATCACATTTAGCCATAAAAATCACATTTTGGGCTTTCTAGAATAAATTCTCATTTATGGGTTAATTAGCCGTTAATTAACCGGGTCTTACATTCTACCCACCTAATTGGGAATTTTGCCCACAAAATTCAAATGCAATTACCTGAGAATAAATGCGGATAATCCGTTCGCATCTCCGACTCGAGTTCCCAAGTGTGTTCCTCAATACCGCCTCGACTCCAAGCCACTTTGACTAATGAAACCTCTTTTTCATGCAACCGTTTGATACTAGTATCATCGATTCTGACCGGAGCCATTGGAAGCGTCAAATCTTCCCTTAACTGAACTGACTTAGGTTCCAACACATGGCTAGCATCAGGAGTGTACTTCCGAAGCTGCGACACGTGAAACACGTCGTGCAGATTCAAAAGATGAGGTGGTAGAGCCATCCGATACGCCACCGGTCCAATCCTCTCCAGGATCTGAAATGGACCGATGTATCGAGGATTCAACTTCTTTGCCTTAATCGCCCTACCTACTCCTGTAGTCGGAGTAACCTTAAGGAAAACATGATCTCCTTCCTCAAATTCTAAGGGCTTTCGCCTCTGATCGGCGTAACTCTTTTGACGACTCTGCGCCGTAAGCATCCTATCACGGATTTTCTTGACTTGTTCAGTAGTCTCAGCTATCATTTCTGGCCCTAACAAGCTTTTCTCTCCAGCTTCATACCAACATAGCGGAGATTGACCTTTCCTCCCATACAAGGCCTTATACGGAGCCATTCCAATGCTCGCATGATAACTATTATTGTATGCAAACTCCACCAATGGCATATACCGATCCCAACTCACCGGTTGGTCCAAAACACAAGCTCTCAACATATCTTCTAGTGTTTGGATCGTCCTCTCAGATTGACCATCTGTTTGAGGATGGTAAGCCGTGCTCAAGCTTAATCGGGTTCCAAAAGTTTTCTGAAATGCACCCTAAAACCTTGAAGTGAAATGAGGATCTCTATCAGAGATTATAGTAGTAGGTACTCCATGAAGTCTCACAATCTCCTTTATGTATAACCATGCTAGCTCCTCAAGGGTGTAAGTCATCCGAATGGGCAAAAAGTGAGCTGACTTCGTCAGTCGGTCCACAATCACCCAAATAGCATCAAAACCAGCCCTAGTCCTTGGCAATCCAGACACAAAGTCCATTGCAATACTTTCTCACTTCCTTTGTGGAATCTCTAAAGGTTGCAACATCCCGGAAGGTCTTTGATGTTCAATCTTTACCTTTTGACAAGTTAAGCACTTTGAAACATATTCCGCCACATCATTCTTCATACCCGGCCACCAGAACATTGCCTTTAAATCATGATACATCTTAGTACTTCCCGGGTGAATGGAGAATCCGCTTTTGTGTGCCTCCTTTAAAATATCTTGCCTCAAAGTGCCAACATCCGGCACAATGATCCTACCCTTGAATCTCCATAACCCATCTTTTTCTTCCGACACTCTCCATTGTTTTCCTTGCTCAATAGCCGGTAACACTTTCCATAACGCTTCATCATTTTGATGAGCCTTTAGGAGTTTGGACTTAAAATCACTTGAGATCTCTAATCGGCTCAAACACAAAGTTCCGGATACTTCTCGAGCACCAATTTTTAGACTCTCAAATCCCTTGAGCAACTTCTCCTCTTGAAGCATCATCCAAGCCGCATATAATGACTTCCGACTCAACGCATCTGCCACTATGTTCGCCTTTCTCGGATGGTAATGCAACTCAAAGTCGTAGTCCTTCAACAATTCCATCCACCTTCTTTGCCTCATATTAAGCTCTTTCTGATCAAAGAGATATTTCAAACTCTTGTGATCAGAGAAGACTTGGAATTTAACCCCATAGAGATAATGCCTCCATACCTTCAAGGCAAACACAACTGCAGCGAGTTCCAAATCGTGCGTAGGGTAACTAACTTCATGAGGTCTCAACTGTCGTGAGGCATACGCCACCACATTATGATGCTGCATCAGCACGCACCCTAAACCCTTCAATGAGGCATCACAATACACCTTAAATGGCTCGTTCGGCTCAGGTAACACTAACACAGGTGCAGTGGTCAACTTTTTCTTCAATGTCTGAAAGCTCTCATCGCACTCAGAAGTCCAAACAAACGGAGTGTCTTTGCGGGTTAACTTTGTCATTGGCAAAGCTATCTGTGAAAAGCCCTTGATAAACCTTCGGTAATAGCCAGCTAAACCCAGAAAACTCCTTATCTCTGTTACGGTGGTTGTTGCTTCCAATCCATCACAGCCTCCACCTTAGTTGGATCTACGGCTATTCCCTTCTTACTCACCACATGGCCCAAAAACTTCACCTCACTCTTCCAAAACTCACACTTAGACAGTTTTGCATAGAGTTTCTTCTCCTTTAGAGTCTGCAACAAGGTCCTCAAGTGTTTCGCATGCTCTTCTTCAGTCTTGGAATAAATCAGTATGTCATCAATGAAGACAACAACGACTTTATCCAGAAACGGACGGAAAACTCTATTCATGTAATCCGTGAATACCGCAGGAGCGTTCGTCAACCCAAGAGACATTACAGTGTACTCGTAATTACCATAACGAGTCCTGAAAGCGGTCTTAGGGATATCCTCACCCCTCACCCTTATCTGGTGATAACCGGATCGCAAATCGATCTTGGAGAAAACTCCAGCTCCTTGTAATTGATCCATGAGATCATCAATTCTCGGCAATGGGTACTTATTCTTTATTGTGACCTTGTTTAGCTGCCTGTAATCCACACAGAGCCGCATACTCCCATCCTTCTTCTTCACCAGTAACACTGGAGCACCCCACGGAGAGACACTTGGTCGTATAGAATTCTTTCCCAATAAATCCTCTAACTGAGACTTTAGCTCGTTCATTTCTAACGGTGACATCCTATAAGGAGCACTTGAGATTGGTCCCGCCCCGGGTACCAACTCAATAGCAAACTCAACCTCTCGGTTAGGTGGAAACTCATCAATATTATTAGGAAACACTTCCGAAAACTCACACACAACCGGAATCTGTTCCAACCTTTGATCATCACCCGAAACACCCGCGGTTAACAACAGGATACCCTGACACTTGGTTCCAGAACAGTTCACCATCATTGAATTCAAGTAATAATTATTCACCACGACCGGCCCTTCTGTATCTTCCGGTATAAAGTACACCGACTTTGTAGAATAATCTAGCAGAACATGGTTCTTAGATAACCAGTCCAATCCCAAGATAAGATCAAGACCGATCATCGGCAAGCAGACTAAATTATGAATAAAATCACGTTGCTTGAACCTAAAAGAAAATTCCGGGCATCCTAGCCTAGTTACCATGGCTTCATGGGTAGCATTGTACACTCTTAGATCATAACCTAAAGTTACAATCTTCAGTCCTAACTCATGGGCTTTCTCAAATGCAATGAATGAATGTGATGCTCCCGAATCAAATAAAGCATTTAAAGTTTGACCCGCCATTTCACAGTTACCTCTAATGAGTGTCTCAGATCCCTCAGCTCCTACAGTTGAAATGGTGAACACCCGACCGGTCTGTTGTGCTTTCCCACCACCTTGTTTCTGCTTCTCCGGACAATTTGCGGCTTTTTGCCCCGCCTTTCCACAATTGTAGCACAAACCCCATCCGGCCTTGCATGGTGCTCCCGGATGGTGACTTCCACACCTAGTACAAGCTTGATCATTCTGAGGCTGCTTCCCAAACTTCTTTCCTTGGGAGTTGTTGTTGTTGGGCCTCTTGAAAGAGCTTCCCCTCTTGAAAGACGGACCTCTAGGTGCAAAGTTATTCCCTCGGTTCTATAGGAATGATCCTTTGTGATTCCCTTTCTCAGCAGTTGCCCTTTTCACACACTCTTCAGCAACCCTACACTTGTTCACTAATTCGGAGAAAGTCCTAATCTCCATTGGTCCCACTGAACTGAAAATATCGCTCCGGAGTCCTCCTTCATACTTAACACACTTCCATTCCTCATATTCCACCGGAGTCCCTTGGCACATACGAGAGAACCTGAACAGCTCCTCAAACTTGTTAGTATACTCTGATATGGACATAGTACCCTGCTTCAGCTGTAACAATTCAAGTTCCTTAGCCGTCCTAGCAGAAGTCAGAAAGTACTTCTTATAGAACTCCTCTTGGAAGACATTCCAGGTGATATAGTCATCACCCTGCTGCAAAAGACGTCGGATACCTTGCCACCAATGCGATGCTTCACCTGTGAGCATATAGGTAGCAAACTCGACACACTGCCCTTCAAGTACCACTTGTGCTTGCAGTGCTCGCTCTATAGCCTGAAACCATGTATCAGCCTCAGTCGGACTAGCAGTTCCCTTGAACTTAGGTGGATTAACCTTCAAAAAGTTTGCCAGTGTCATCGGGCCCTGAACTCCACCTCCATCATTACCATGGTTGTTCATCTGTTGACCAAGAGCCTCAGCAGTGGCTTGCATAGCAGCAGCCATGTTCTCCAACGCAGTCATAAAGTTCACCGGGTCATTAGGGTTATTCTCCGATGCACGAGCATTCGTACGACCTCTCACACTACCTCTACCGCGTCCACGAGGCGCCATCTGGTTCCTATACATACCAAACAATCGATATTAAGTTGATCAGTCTCAATATCGGAAGTCTAGTACTTCAAAGTCCCAAATGCATGCTCATGAACGTTTATGCCAATTATATCAAGCAGATATACTAATAGCACATAACACACACACAGAGAATGCACAGAAGCATAGTCAGTCCATCCCTCAGGCTCTACAGGAACGAACTGCTCTGATACCATAATGTAACACCCTACCATACAGAGTCTTATGCTTAAGTCATAATTCAGAGATGGCAAGGTATTACGACCTCTAAAATAAAAATTTAGTACGTATAGTAGTATGAATGATTGATTATAACTAGGAGCCTTTGTAGAAAAAAAAGGGGTAAACAAAAATCGCAACTCGAAAGCGCAACACTCCGATCGATAACGTAACGAACAAGGATAACCAACGCGTGATTATATATATGCAAAGGACTGTCAAAAACAGGAATATCAAGACTCAAAATCCGGCTGCGAAGATAACCGGTCCGAGCATAGCAATATATACATATGATAAAAATAAGGAAAACCCCAAAGGAAACCCAAAGGGACACAAATACATAAAACCTATTCTCCAAAATCTCCCATAAGAGGAGTCATCACAGTTGTATTATTTAATGGAGATAAAAGTATCTAAGCAAAACATATAAACTAAAACATAGCCCCGAGAACAAAGGATCTTCGTAATTATAGAAGTCTCCAGCATGCCTCAGCGGGAAACCTCACGTCCTGCATCTGAAAACCACAAAATCCGCATGGGTGAGAACCAGAGGTCCCCAGCATGGTAACAACTCTCACATATATAATACATAATAATGGAGGAAAGCCATAGGCAATCCTAGAACTTCCTCCAGATAATTCAAAGCTTATAAACAAGCTAAACCATATAAGGGCATCTGACTAAAGATTCTTCAGTCTAACTAATACTTCCCTTTCCAATTCCTTCTCACCTCCCAACCACCAGCAGGAGTATAATGTAGCAAACACAATTATATCAGATAAGAAATATACAAATAGGGACAATTAAGGCAGTTAGACAATTAGCAAGTAATATGAAGTCAAATAGGCAATCTCAAACAATTCATATAGTATGCATATAATGAATGCCTGTCCCTAGTGGCTGATGATATCATCTGTTGGTTATAGAGCCAACCCGACAAGTCCTGGTAGTTAACCATTGAACTGTCCCTCTGTCGTGTCTCCCCAACTTGAGTCATGCTCATTATAACTTGATCATAATCATGATCCATATCCATCACCCTCACTGGTGAATATTTATCCATCACCATCACTGGTGAATATTTATCCATCACCATCACTGGTGAATATTTTTGGGGGTGAGCTCGTCCGGGAATTTCACAGTGCCCGGCCACCCTGACGACATAGGGTCAAAAAAGCTTCAAGTCTCGACTTGGAGCACGTGGTGGCTAGCCACTGCTTTCTCCCAGGGAAACTCTCATCTTTGATAATGGAAGTACAACATTCACAATTCATTCAACAACATATATATGCATTTATACATAGCCATAATCATGGCTCCGCCGTAACACGGCAATAATCCAGCCATCCGGCTCACGGTTAAATCCATAACCAGCCGTTTCATTAACAATTACAGCCTTTCGGCCTATGGCATAACAAGCACATCCACCACCATCCTCCGCATCTCACATAATCATGCTTGATCCTCATTGATCATTCATTTTCCCCTTGCTTCACTCGCAAGTTACCACATTCACTAGCCTTTCTTCTCATAGCTAGACATATCATAATGATTTAAGATATAAGTGGTGAGATCGGAGGCTTAGAAGTATGAGATTTGGCTTTTAAAACTCAAAAATCAACTTTGGGATGAAAACAGGTCCACGCGTACGCGCACTCCACGCGCACGCGTGGCTGGTCTCAAAAACTCATCGACGCGTAAGCGTCATGCACGCTAACGCGTGGATCGAAAAATAGCCAAGCGACGCGCACGCGTCAACCACGCGTACGCGTGGGTACTCTCGAGCCCCAGGCACAAAGCTGGCACAGTTTTCGCACAACTCTCTGGAAAATGGTTGGGCATTGGGTGCAGCACAATCGGCGCGCCCGCGCACATCACGTGCACGCGTGGATGGCATTTTCTAGAAGAACGGCGCGTACGGGCCAAGTGCGCCTACGCGCGAGGGGTCATTCTGCTAAAAATTTTCTAAGTTAAAAGCTGCAGAATTCACATATTTAAACCCCAATTTTCTAACGGACATAACTTCCTCATTTTAAATCATTTTTCACCCATTCCTCAAATGGCATGGACATCCCGGATCCAGTTTCATTTCTAAATAGATTTGACACAAAACAGAGATCCGTATTCCAAGTTATGTCCCGTCAAAGTATGCCCAAAAACCATGTTTTTCATAAAAACCACAAAGTGCCATTTTCAAACAGGCCATTTTCAACTCTTTTCAAAACCAATCAAAACATGCCAATTTCATCCCTTTTCTTTGAAATCAATCAATATATATCAAATTCAACATCAAGCCTCCTCAACTCACACATTGAGACTTTACCACAATATACAAAACCACTATCCCATCATTTTAACCCACTTCACCCAAGTGGCTCAAACCCAAACACGTTGACATATCATATACTCTTCGTCATGCCAATTCTCAACAACACCAATTCCAATAAATCATCATGGTATACAATTAATATCATACTCACCATCAACATGGTTCAACCCACAATTCAACCATAACCAATCATCAAGCATATATCACAACATGCATATTTCTCATACATCATACCATCAAGGCATCATTAATCATCATCACATATATGACCACATCATATATCTCAATCATTCAACAACATCAACAATTCAATGCCTATCTTAGGGCCTCTAGCCTAAGTATTTCCTACCACATTACATATTAGATACGGGAAACCGAAACCATACCTTAGCCGATTTCCCAAGCTCAACCGGAGCACTTCCAAACCACTTATCCACAAGCTCTCAAGGCCTCAATACCTCCAAGAACAGATTTTTCACCACCAAATCCCTTTTTTAAGCTTTTCAAAATCACCAATCAAGCTCCAATATTCACATATACACAACCTAAGCCACAATCATCATACCCATACACAACATCTCAATACCCAAACATCATAGAACAACAAAATACACTAGGGTTGAGAATCTTACCCCACCCAAGGTCCAAGGAGACAAGATTAACCTTTTTCTTCAAGAGAGTTGGGTCCTATAACATCAAAGAGCCCAAAATCTCAACATTCTTGCTCATAAAACTCGAAAACAAGGCTGGAAATTTCGAAGAGCAAAACGTGGCTTACCTCAAGATTAATTGTATGGGTTTTGTAGAGCTCTCCGCGGTGAATGCGTGGCCATAAACGGTGCGGCAATCGGAGCTCTAGATCAAAAGTTATGGTGGTTTGAAGATCAAGTGAGAGAAAGAACTTGAGAGAGTGTTCTTCCCTCCATGGCCTCTATTTTCAGCATGTGAGTATGTTTAGTGAGGAGAGAGAATGCTGAAAACTAGGGTTTTGGCCTAGTTGTGTTGGGCCAAGGGCCCACTTTGGGTCCGATTGGCCCGGTTTGGCCCGTTCGGTCCAATCTTGGTCCGATTTCTATAAAATTGGTACCGAAATTCTCGTCTCAGTCTCTCTCTATCACATTTAGCCATAAAAATCACATTTTGGGGTTTCTAGAATAAATTCTCATTTATGGGTTAATTAGCCGTTAATTAACTGGGTTTTACATTTTATGCTTTATTTATTATTTTTAAAAACCATTATAATCATTATAATCTGCCTGACTGAGATTTACAAGATGACCATAGCTTGCTTCATACCAACAATCTCTGTGGGATCGACCCTTACTCACGTAAGGTTTATTACTTGGACGACCCAGTGCACTTGCTGGTTAGTTGTGCGGAGTTGTGACAAAGTGTGATTCACGTGTGAGAGCACCAAGTTATTGGAGCCATTGTTGATAATCAGAATTTCGTGCACCAAGGCACACCCTCTAAGTGCTCAATGCCCACTCAAGAAAGCCCTCCCCAAGAACCAAAGGAAGCCACATCCCATATAAAGACCATAGAGGTTCCTTTCCATGCGATTCTGCAATGCATGAGTTCTCATGAACACTCATCATCTGATGAGGATAAAGATACTAGGGAAGAGCAAGTTACTCGGTACCTAGGAGCTCTAATGAAGCTGAATACCAAGCTACTTGGTACAAAGCCTTTGGAGGAAGAACCTCCACTGCTTACCAAAGAGCTCAATGCTTTGGTTTAGCAGAAGCTACCTTAGAAGCTTCCAGATCCTGGACGCTTCCTGATTCCTTGCACCACAGGCACCATGACCTTTGAGAAGGCTCTGTGTGACCTAGGGTCAAGCATCAACCTCATGCCACTTTCTGTAATGGAGAAGTTGGGAATCCTTGAGGTACAAGTTGAAAACATCTCATTAGAGATGGCAGACAAGACATTGAAGAAGCCATATGGCTTAGTAGAGGATGTCTTAGTAAAGGTTAAAGACCACTACATCCCTGCAAAATTGATAATCTTGGATATTGGAGAGGATGAGGATGACTTTGTCATCCATGGAAGACCTTTCCTAGCCAGTGCCAATGCTATCAATAATGTGGCTAAGGGAAAACTAACTCTATAACTCGGGGAGGATCACACCTTGTTCAAGATGCCTCATCCCAATTCTCCCTCTGATAAGAAAGAGACAGTGGTGCCACACCTAATGTTCCATCCCTCTCTTTATAAGAAAAGCTTTACAGAGCCCCCAAACATCAATTCTAAGTTTGGTGTTGGGTAGCCATCAACAAGCTCTAAGCACAAAGGTACTAGGAAGAAAGTACCTAAAGGCTGGAGGGACAAGAAAGTCCCGGCTGAAGGCCTTTCACCTGGCATGAGAGTTGTCTTAACCAAAAAACCAGTCATACCACATACAGTGAGTCGTGTCCTATCTCTAGAGCATGTGGAGCTCATTCATGAGAAGACAGGAAGAAAATTCACTATAAGGGGTGAAAATCTGAGCCCATACTCACCTCCGTAAGGAGCTAACCGTCAAGCTAATGACATTAAAGAAGTGCTTGTTGGGAGGCAACCCAACCTTAATTAATTATTTTTATTTTCTATCATTTTGTTTTTTCTTCAGTTATTTTTAGGGTCATGATCATATGCAGCAGTCAGAATAGAGACAGAAATGTTCAGCAGAAAAAATAGAACACTCTGAATGGAGTGTTACTAGCGTTGAACGCCAACCAGGGAGCACTGGCTAGGCGTCCAATGCCCCAAATGGGCAGCATTACTGGCGTTGAACGCCAGCCAGGGAGCAGACCCTGGGCATTCAAACGCCAGTGTAGAGGGCAAGAAATCTGAATTTTCTAGCCTCTCATGACCAGTGGGTCCTACAGCATCTTTACCTACCCTACTTATTCCTTCTTTCTTTCACACTTTCCCATACACACTTCCCGATAAACCCATATCACTTTTCCAATACCATCATAACTCCCACCAACCCCTAACCAATTCAAAATCAAATTTCCCACCCGAAACCCCACCCATGGCCGAACCTAACCCTACCCCACTCCTATAAATACCACACTTCATAACCCTTCATACACACGCCTCTCATACACTCATAAGCCCCACTTGGCCAAAAGCTCTCTCTCCCTCTATCCCCTTCTATTTTCTTCTTCTTCTACTCCATTCTTCTCTTTTCTTTATTTTTGCTCGAGGACGAGAAAAGTTTTAAGTTTGGTGTTGGAAAGGCCTAGCATTTTTCTGTCCATTCCCATTCATGGCACCGAAGGTTGGAGTACCCTCTAGAAAGAGGAAAGAAAAAGTAGTAGCCGCCACCTCTGAATATTGGGAGATGGAGAGATTCATCACCAAAGCCCACCAAGACCACTTCTATGAAGTAGTGGCAGAGAAGAAAGTGATCCCTGAGGTCTCTTTCAAGCTCAAGAACAATGAGTATCCAGAAATCCGAAGAGAGATCCAGAGAAGATATTGGAAAGTCCTAACCAATCCCATCCAAGATGTTGGGATTCTAATGGTGCAAGAGTTCTATGCTAATGCACGGGTTACTAAAAACCATGACACTAGTGTGAACCTAAATCCAAAGAAATGGAGCACCATGGTCTGAGGGAGAATCTTAGATTTTAGCCCAGAAAATGTGAGGTTAGCGTTCAAGTTGCCTTTAATGCAAGGAGATCCACATCTTTACACTAGAAGAGTCAACTTTGATCAAAGATTAGATCAAGTGCTCTCAGACATCTGTGTGGAAGGAGCACAGTGGAAAAGGGATTCCCAAGGTAAGCCCATTCAACTAAGAAGGCTTGACCTAAAGTCCATAGCTAGAGGATGGTTGAAATTCATCTAATGTTCCATCATCCCCACTAGCAACTGGTCAGAAGTGACTGTTCACAGAGCAATCATGATCCATTGTATCATGATTGGAAGTGAGGTGGAAGTAGATAAGGTGATTCCTCAAGAATTGTACAAGATAGCTGAAAAGCCTTCCGCCAATACAAGGTTGGCATTCCCACACCTCATCTGTCATTTATGTAATTTAGCTGGAATTGTCATAGAGAGAGATATCTCCATTTGGGAGGAAAAGCCAATCACTAAGAAGAGGATGGAGCAAACTAGAGAGCATACACAAGAGCCTATGCAGCCGCCTCAGCATGAGATCCCTGAGATGCCTCAAGGGATGTATTTTCCTCCTCAAAGCTATTGGGATCAATGGCAGACTTCTCTTGGAGAATTAAGCACTAACATGGAGCAATTGAGGGTAGAGCATCAAGAGCATTCCACCACCATCAATGAAATAGAGAAGATCGAAGAGCTATGAAGGAAGAACAACAAAGGCAAAGGAGTGACAATGAAGAGATCAAGCACCACATTAGATCCTCAAGGGGGAGCACTAGCCGCCACCATTAAAGGTGGATTCGTTCTCTTTATCTCCTTTTCTTTTATATTTTTTATTTTCTGTTATGTTTTATCTGTTCTCTTGTTCTTGTTGCATGATCATTTGCATTGATGTCTTAAAGTTGTAAAATATTCCATATATCTCTCACCTTGCTTAAAAAGAAAATTTTATATGAAAATAATTGAGAGATACATGAATTTCAAGTTTAAAATAAGAATAGTTCAATTATTTTGATGTGGTGGCATTGCTTTTGTTTTCTAAACGTATGAATAAATAGTGCATATTTGAAGTTGAAATTTCAGAATGTTGGCTCTTGAAAGAATGATGAAAAAGGAAAAGTATTATTGGTGATCTGAAAAATCCAAAAAATGATTCTTGAAGCAAGAAAAAACAGCAAAAAGAAAAAGAAAAGCATGTTGCAAAAGAAAAAAAATTAATGCATGCGAAAAAGAAAGAAAAAAATGGCAAAAAAAATAATAAATAAAAAGAAAAATCCATTACTATCAAAAAATGCAGGAAAAGGAGGGCGGATTGAAAAAGCCAATAACCCTTTAAACCAAAAAGCAAGGGTAAAAGGATCCAAGGCTTTGAACATCAATGGATAGGAGGGCCTAAAGGAATAAAATCCTAGCCTAAGCGGCTCAACCAAGCTGTCCCTAACCATGCGCTTGTGGCATGAAGGTGTCAAGTAAAAAGCTTGAGATTGAGCGGTTAAAGTCGTGTACAAAGTAAAAAGAGTGTGCTTAAGAACTCTACACACCTTTAACTGGGGATTCTAGCAAAGCTGAATCACAATCCAAAATGGTTCACCCAGTTAAAGTGTTTGTGGCATTTATGTATCCGGTGGTAATACTGCAAAACAAAGTGCTTAGGGTCACGACCAAGACTCTGAAAGCTGTGTTCAAGAATAAAAAAGAACTGAACCAGGAGAGTCAATAATATCATCTGGATTCTAAGTTCCTAAAGAGACCAACATTTCTGAGTTTCAATGGATAGTGAGATGCCAAAACTATTCAAAAACAAAAAGCTACTAAGTCCCGCTCATCTAATTATAACTGAGCTTTATTGGAAACTTTGAGATTTATTGTATCTTAATCTTCTTCTTATCCTACTGTGTTTTCAGTTGC
The DNA here is from genome assembly GCF_003086295.3 of Arachis hypogaea. Lineage (NCBI taxonomy): Eukaryota > Viridiplantae > Streptophyta > Magnoliopsida > Fabales > Fabaceae > Arachis > Arachis hypogaea. Next base: position 23,809,771 of record NC_092043.1, on the reverse strand, counting down.
TTGGGGACAAGCAGCAGTTTATGTTTGGTGTTGTTATGAGCGGATATTTTATACGCTTTTTGGCATCCTTTTCATATAGTTTTTAGCATGTTTTGTTTAGTTTTTATAGGTTTTAGTGTAAAATTCACATTTTTGGATTCTACTTTGAGTTTTTGTGTTTTTGTACAAATTCAGGTATTTTTTGGCTAAAATTGAGGAGCTGGAGCAAAAGTCTGATTCAGAGACAGAGAAAGCACTGCAGATGTTTGGATCTAACCTCCTTACACTCGGAAGTGCTTTTCTGGAGATAAAGAAGTCCAAATGGAGCATTCTCAACTGCTTTAAAAATCTGACTTCTAGAGCTTTCCATAAATGTATAATAGTCTATACTTTGCTTCAGATTAGAAGACCCAAAACTGGCATCCAACGCCAGCCTCTTGCCACCTTCCAGGTGTCCAGCGCCTAAGGAAAAGAGACTAGCATCCAAATGCCCAAAGAGGATCCTCTAGCCAGTGTTCAATGCTCTAGAAGCCTCATAGCATGTGGAGCTCATCAAAGCTCAGACCAAACACTCACCAAGTGGGTCCCAGAAGTGGATTTTAATACTAAAAAGACTGTTTTACCCTTAATAGTCATTAGTTTAGTATTTAAGGGATTAGATTTATGTTATTTGCACATCATCAGCCACTTTTGCACCATATTTCATTTTTATCATTGTATTTTCTTATCAGTGTGAGTTTCTAAACCTCTTAGGTTGAGGGGAGGAGCCATGCTGAGTTCTATGAATTAATAAAAGTACTATTGTTCTTCTTTGATCCGTGTTTGATTCAATTCTAAGATGTATATTCGTTCTTCAACATGGTGAATGGGATGGCCGGTGACAACCAGCTCCGTTCATCATACTAGGACCACGTGCCTGACAACCACCCGTGTCTACTTGGATTCGTGTGACTACGTGACTGGAAAGTATGAACTGCCAGCCTGATTATACATCTCTCAGACGGCTAATCCACGACCTCGTTGGGGACTTCTCGAGACTCTAGTTCAGCCAAGGTATGGGGAGATTAGGGTCTCTGTGGTAGAGGCTAGAATCCAAAGGTGCAACATTCTCTGATCCGGAAGATCTGATTTTGTCTGTGGCGTTTTGAGTAGGATCATTAAGGAGAATAGACTGCAGAGCTTCACCCTCAATAAAACTAGATACGCATTAACCCTGGTGTTCAGATTTGGAGGAGCATTTGTGACCTCTCAAGAAAGGCGTTGATCACATACAACCTGCCATTGAAGGAATCATTCATAAGCAAAGAAGAGAGTAAGACCAGAGTTAATCCAGAAGGACAAAGCAACTCCAAGCCTCATCCATCTAAGTTTTAAGATTATCATTGTAAACATATCAACCTAATTCCATCTTCTAAATCAAAACCAACAACTTCTTGATTTCGCATGACTAAAACCTGCAAGATAACCATAGCTTGCATCAAACCACAATGCTCGTGGGATCAACGCTGACTTGCTCAGGTATTACTTTGACAACCCAGTGCACTTGCTGGTTGATAAACCACAATTTTACGGTTTATCTTGTGCTCAATTGAGTGGATTTTATCAATCTTTCATACACTTGTTCATACAAAATGCATGGCTGTACATACTCCTTCCTGATTTTGTGCTATGATTGAAAACATGCTTCTTTGGCCTTATATTTGCTAATATTAATCCTCTCTTATTACCATTCGATGCCATGATATGTGTGTTAAGTGATTTTAGGGATTACATGGCAGGAATGGCTTAGAGGATGGAAAGGAAGCATGCAAAAGTGGAAGGAATACAAGAAACTGAAGGAACTGCTAAAGCTGTCCAGCCTGACCTCTTGATACTAAATCGACCATAACTTGAGCCATAGAGGTCCAAATGACGCGGTTCTAGTTGTATTGGAAAGCTAACATCTGGGGCTTCGCAAAAATATATAATTTTCCATAGCTGCTTCGAAAACAGGTGACGCGAACGTGTGGATCACGCGGACACGTGACTTGGCAAAAACCCAATCCATGCTAACACGTGGACGACGCTTCTACGTGACTCTGCAGCGACCTGTATGAATCAGAAATTGCTGGGGGCAATTTCTAGGCTATTTCTGACCCAATTTTTGGCCCAAAAAATACAGATTAGAGGCTATAAAGTGGAGGAATACATCCATTCAACCATTAACTTACATTCACACAATTTTAGGATTAGATGTAGTTTCTAGAGAGAGAGGCTCTCTCATCTCTCTTAGGTTTTAGGATTTAGGATTTCTTTTAGAATTAGGATTTCTACTTCTCAATTTCTAGGTTCAATATTCCTTTATTTTGACTTTTCTTCTACTTTTAGATACTATAATGCTTTTATTTATTAATGACTTATGTTGCCAAATTGGCTTATAAACTTTTCCATGTTAGATTTGATTTCTTTTATTAATGCAATTTAATGTATTTCAGATATATGATTTTTATTTAGCTTTCTATATTCTTGGCTTTGGTTGAGAATTAGAGACTCTTGAGTTATCAAACTCTTTTGTTGAGTGATAATTGAAAGTTGCTAATTGACTTGAATTCCACTAACTCTAGTCTTTCTTTGGAGATTGACTAGGACTTGAGGATTCATATTGATTTATCCACTTGACTTACCTTCATAGTTAGAGGTTGACTAAGTGGGAGCAATGAGCAATTCTCATCACAATTGATAAGGATAACTAGGATAGGACTTCTAATTTTCATACCTTGCCAAGAGTTTTCTTAGCTATTGATTTATTAATTCCTGCAATTTATTTCTCTTATTCAAACCTTTCAAAAAAAGGATGGCCCATTGACTAAGCAACTGCACGCCCTTGCCCAGCAACTACTGGAATTGCAAGAGGATTTATGAAAAACTCAAGCTTCTAACAGGAATGTAGAAGCCCAGTTGACTCAAACAAGGCAGCAGTTATCTAAGCAAATAACAGAAGAATGCTAGGCTATTCAACTGAGGTGTGGGAAATCCTTAAACACCCAACCTCAATACAGCAAGAGATCAAAGGAAATTAAGCCAACAGAGGAACACCAGACTAATGTCCATGACGTCTCTGAGGGCATTAAATGCCCAAAGAGGAATGTCATTGGCATTCAACGCCAAGAAGGAGTGTCAATCCCTAGTGTTGAATGCCCCATTAGGGACACCAACAAGGGCATTGAATGCCCTAAAGGAAATAGTATTCCTAGCATTGAACGCCAAGAAGAGGGCACCCCAGGCATTGAATGCCAGCCCAAGGGAAACCAGACACGCGTAAGTGTTGGGAACACTTCTCCTAAGAAGGTTTGTGACCCTTCTTTAGGCTCTATAGATACTCACCCTGCACCACTCATGGCCCTTGAGTACAAGGCCAAGTTATCATACCCTCAAAGACTCCAGAAAGCAGAAAGAGATAGGCAATTTGCCAAATTCTTAGAAGCTTTTAGCTGGAGATCAAAATCCCCTTTGCAGAGGCTCTTGAATAAATGCCTTCATATGCTAAGTTCATGAAGGAGATACTGGAAAACAAGAGGGATTGGAGGGAACTAGAGACAGTAGCTCTTACTAAGGAGTGCAATGCAGTCATTTATAGGAACCTTCCTCAAAAACTACAGAGACACCCTAACACTCTTCTCAGAGACACATAATTGAATCCAAGAGAAGAGTGTCTGGCCCTTATTAGCACCAAGGAGGCTGAGCCTCAAATGGTACACACTATTGAGGAACTAAATGAAGAAGGGTCAAAAGAACAGGCGGGGAGCACATTGTTGCATGCCCCTCTTTTGGGAAGAAAGCCTAGAGTACAACACCCTCAGCTGCCCCAAAAGGAGACCAAGGATGAGCAATGCTCACAATCCTTGGAAGGCTCTAAAAAGATGCAAATCAATATTTCTTTTGTTAAGGTTATGGAACAATGGTCTCTATCTACTGGAAGAAACCTCTTTGATGCTGAAAGAGGCGAATTAGTGATGAGGTTACAAAAGGATTACATGGTTATCAAGGTCCTTCAACCTCTATTACCCCCTTACAAAGGAGGTACTTCCATGCAGATTACAATACTGGAGCCTCCTCCCCTGGTGAAAACTCATACAGTTTTCCCAGACATCAAACTTAAGTTTGGTGTTGGGCTGCCATCACCCACCAACGAGGAAGGTCCCAAGAGGAAAATACATAGGGGATGGAGAAATAATAAGCCCTACCCTAACAAGCAAGGAGAATGAAGCTCATCACACTAAAAGAAAGCTCGTTAGGAGGAATTCAAATCTGAGGGCACTAATTTCCTCCTCTTCTCGCATGGAGTCATTTCTGTTAACCAACTGAAAGAAGAGGAAGAAAGTTAGCAATCAAGTGTCAAGCGAATGACATTAAAGAAGTGCTTGTTGGGAGGCAACCCAACCATGAGTAAAGTATTTCTGTTCTTATTTCTTTTGCTTATTTTTATTTGAGTTAATTTTTTTTATAGATTTCCCTTGCTTTTTAATGTTTGCGATCATGTGCGGAAGTCAAAACAGAGAACAAAAAGGTTCAGCAATGAAAAACGAACACTCTAGATGGAGTGTCTTGCTAGTGTTGAACGCCAGCCACGGAGCCAGGCTGGGCGTTCAACTTCCAAGGAAGCAGAAGACCTAGCGTTGAATGCCAAGAAGGAGTCCCTCCTGGGCGTTCAACACCACAAATAGGAGGAAAGCTGGCGTTGAACACCAGCCATGGGGTAGTAGCTAGGCATTCAACGCCCATATGGAGGGCAGGGAATTCAATTGCCCTAGCCTCTCAAGACCAGTAGGTCTCATAGAATTCCCACATTTCCCACCTTCTTCTATGCTATTCTTCCCCATTGTTCATATTTGCTAGAAGACGAGCAAAACCCTTAAGTTTGGCGTTGCAAAAGCTTTACTTTTTGACTTCTACCACTCCTAAAGGGCTATGAGGAAAAAACAACAGAGACAAGGGCATTGATGAGCGGATAATTTATACGCTTTTTGGCATTATTTTAATATGTTTTAGTTAATTTTTATTATATTTTTATTAGTTTTTAGTTAAAATTCACTTTTCTGGACTTTACTATGAGTTTTTGTGTTTTTCTGTGATTTCAGGTATTTTCTGGCTGAAATTGAGGGACTTGAGCAAAAATCTGATTCAGAGGCTGAAAAGGACTGCAAATGCTGTTGGATTCTGACCTCCCTGCACTCGAAGTAGATTTTCTGGAGCTACAGAGGCCCAATTGGTACGCTCTCAATTGCGTTGGAAAGTAGATATCCTGGGCTTTCCATAAATGTATAATAGTCCATACTTTGCTCGAGATTTGATGGCCCAAACAGGCGTTCTAAGTCAGCTCAAGAATTTTGGCGTTTAACGCCGGAACTGGCACAAGAATGGGAGTTAAACGCCCAAACTGGCACAAAAGCTGGCGTTTAACTCCAAGAAAAGTCTCTACACATAAAAGTTTCAATGCTCAACCCAAGCACACACCAAGTGGGCCCGGAAGTGGATTTTTATGTCATTTACTCATTTCTGTATACCCTAGGTTACTAGTTCACTATTAATAGGATCTTTTGACATTGTATCTGTACCTCATGACACTTTACATGTTTCTCATTGTATCTTCTACAGCATGAGTCTCTAAACCCCATGGTTGGGGGTGAGGAGCTCTGCTGTGTCTTGATGGATTAATGCAATTACTACTGTTTTTCATTCAATCACGCTTGCTTTTATTCTAAGATATCACTTGTTCCTAAACTTGATGAATGTGATGATCTGTGACACTCATCATCATTCTCACCTATGAACGTGTGCCTGACAACCACCTCCGTTCTACCTTAGATTGAGTAGATATCTCTTGGATTCCTTAATCAGAATCTTCGTGGTATAAGCTAGAACTGATGGCGGCATTCAAGAGAATCCGGAAGGTCTAAACCTTGTCTGTGGTATTCTGAGTAGGATTCAATGATTGGATGACTGTGACGAGCTTCAAACTCCTGAAGGCTGGGCGTTAGTGACAGACGCAAAAGAATCACTGGATTCTATTCCAACCTGATTGAGAACCGACAGATGAATAGCCGTGCCGTGACAGGGTGCGTTGAACATTTTCACTGAGAGGATGGGAGGTAGCCATTGACAACGGTGAAACCCTACATACGGCTTGCCATGGAAGGAGCCTTGCGTGCTTGAAGAAGAAGACAGTAGGAAAGCAGAGATTCAGAAGATAGAGCATCTCCAAAACCTCAACCTGTTCTCCATTACTGCAAAACAAGTACTTATTTCATGTTCTTTTACCTTTCACAATCAACCCTGATAATTATTGATATCCTGACTAAGAGTTACAAGATAACCATAGCTTGCTTCAAGCCGACAAATCTCCGTGGGATCGACCCTTACTCACGTAAGGTATTACTTGGACGACCGAGTGCACTTGCTGGTTAGTTGTGCGGAATTGCAAAAGTGTGATTGCAATTTCGTGCACCAAGTTTTTGGCGCCGTTTCCGGGGATTGTTCGAGTTTGGACAACTGACGGCTTATCTTGTTTCTTAGATTAGGACTATTTTATTTTTGTTGGTTTAGAGTCTTTTAGTTGAGTCTAGTTTCATATTTTAAGTTTGGTGTCAATTGCATGCTTTTGTTTTTCTTTTAATTTTCGAAATTGCATGTCCTTAGTCCCTTTTTGATCCTTAAAAATTCTAAGTTTGGTGTCCTCTTTGTGTTTTTCCTTAAAATTTTCGAAAAAATTAGTGTTTGATTTTCTAAAAATTTTAAGTTTGGTGTCATTTTGTTGTTTTTCTCTTTCCTCTTTTCAAAAAAAAATCAAATCTCTTTCAAAATAATTTTCAATCATATCTTTTCTATTACTATTTCCAAAATCTTTTTAACTAATTAATTGATTTAGTTTTCAATTTGCTTTGATCTTATTTTCTTTTAGTTTTCGAAAATTTATTTTATTTTCCTTTTGTTTTATTTTGATTTTTCGGTCAATTCAAAAAAAAATAATATATATTTTACTTGTGAATTCATATCATATTCCCTTTATCCATCATGGACTCAAGTGGAATTGAGCAGTCCAGAAGGACTCTGGGGTCATATGCTAACCCCATTACAGCTGCATATGGGAGTAGCATCTGTACACCTCCCATCAAAGCAAGCAGCTTTGAGCTAAATCCTCAACTCATTATCATAGTGCAGCAAAATTGCCAGTATTCCGGTCTTCCACAGGAAGAACCTACTGAGTTTCTGGCACAGTTCTTACAAATTGCTGACACAGTACGTGATAAAGAGGTGGATCAGGATGTCTACAGACTATTACTGTTTCCATTTGCTGTAAAAGATCAAGCTAAGAGGTGGTTGAATAACCAACCTACAGCAAGCATAAAGACATGGAAACAGTTATCAGACAAATTCCTGAATCACTTTTACCCTCCAAAGAGGATGACACAGCTAAGGCTGGACATACAAGGCTTTAAACAAGAGGATAATGAATCCCTTTATAATGCCTGGGAGAGGTATAGAGGTATGCTAAGAAAATGCCCCTCTGAAATGTTTTCAGAGTGGGTACAGTTAGACATCTTCTACTATGGGCTTACAGAAAAAGCTCAGATGTCTTTAGACCACTCAGCTGGTGGATCTATACACATGAAGAAGACAATTGAAGAGGCTCAAGAGCTTATAGACACTGTTGCTAGAAATCAACATTTGTACTCTAGCAATGAGTTCTTTACAAAAGAGGAAGTCATGGCAGTAGCCACTGATCCTAATCCTCAAGAACAGATGATTGAGCTTAATCAACAATTGCACCTGATGACAAAACAATTAGCAGAATTTAAAGAGATGCTCCAAGAAACTAAAATTGCTAACAAGAACATAGAACTGCAATTGAATCAGGCAAAATAGCAGATATCTAAACAGATAACAGAAGAATGTCAAGCAGTTCAACTGAGGAGTGGGAAGACATTGAATAACACTGCTCAAAGTAGCAAAAAGCCAAATAAGGAACAATTGACAGAGGATAACCAAACCACTGTTCAAAAGCCCTTTGAGGACAGTAAGAGCCCAGATAGGAGCACTTTTGGCGTTCAAACGCCAGAAAAGGGGGGAAAGCTGGTGTTAAACGCCCATTCCCTGCCCAGTTCTGGCGTTCAAACGCCAGAGAAGGGAGAGAAGTTGGCGTTAAACACCCAATCTTCACCCAATTCTGGCGTTCAGATGCCAAGGGAGGATCAGACACTTGAGAGTGCTGATAGTAATCCCTCTAAAAAGGCCTCTTCAACCACTTCTGTAAGGAATAAACCTGCAGCATATAAGGTTGAAGAATATAAAGCCAAGATGCCTTATCCTCAGAAACTCCGCCAAGCGGAACAGGATAAGCAATTTGCCCGCTTTGCAGACTATCTAAGGACTCTTGAAATAAAGATTCCGTTTGCAGAGGCACTTGAGCAAATACCTTCTTATGCTAAGTTCATGAAAGAGATCTTAAGTCATAAGAAAGATTGGAGAGAAACTGAAAAAGTATTTCTCACTGAAGAATGCAGTGCAGTCATTCTAAAAAGCTTACCAGAAAAGCTTCAAGATCCAGGAAGCTTTATGATACCATGCACATTAGAAGGTGCTTGCACCAAGACAGCCCTGTGTGATCTTGGAGCAAGTATCAATCTAATACCTGCATCCACTATCAGAAAGCTTGGGTTGACTGAAGAAGTCAAACCAACCCGGATATGCCTCCAACTTACTGATGGCTCCATTAAATATCCATCAGGCATAATAGAGGACATGATTGTCAAGGTTGGGCCATTCGCCTTTCCAACTGACTTTGTGGTGCTGGAAATGGAGGAGCACAAGAGTGCAACTCTCATTCTAGGAAGACCTTTCCTAGCAACTGGACGAACTCTCATTGATGTACAAAAAGGGGAAGTAACCCTGAGAGTCAATGAGAATGAGTTCAAGTTGAATGCTGTAAAAGCTATGCAGCATCCAGACACACCAAATGACTGCATGGGCGCTGAAATTATTGACTCTTTGGTGGAAGAGATCAATATGACTGAAAATCTAGAATCAGAGCTTGAGGACATCTTCAAGGATGCTCAGCCTGATCAAGAAGAACCAGAGGAAACAAAGGAATTTTCAAAAATTCCTCAGGAGGAGGATAAGCCTCCCAAACCTAAACTCAAACCACTACCACCATCCCTGAAGTATGCATTTCTGGGAGAGGGTGACACTTTTCCAGTGATTATAAGCTCTGCTTTAAATCCACAGGAAGAGGAAGCACTGATTCAAGTGCTAAGGACACACAAGACAGCTCTTGGGTGGTCCATAAGTGATCTTAAGGGCATTAGCCCAGCTAGATGCATGCACAAGATCCTGTTGGAAGATAATGCCAAACCAGTGGTCCAACCACAAAGGAGGCTAAATCCAGCCATGAAGGAGGTGGTGCAGAAAGAGGTCACTAAATTACTAGAGGCTGGGATTATTTATCCTATTTCTGATAGCCCCTGGGTGAGCCCTGTCCAAGTTGTCCCCAAAAAGGGAGGCATGACAGTGGTTCATAATGAAAAAAATGAACTGGTTCCTACAGGAACAGTCACAGGGTGGCGTATGTGTATTGACTACAGAAGGCTCAATACAGCCACCAGAAAGGATCATTTTCCTTTACCATTCATAGACCAAATGCTAGAAAGACTAGCTGGTCATGATTATTACTGCTTTTTGGATGGCTATTCAGGTTACAACCAAATTGCAGTAGATCCTCAAGACCAAGAGAAAACAGCATTTACTTGCCCTTCTGGCGTGTTTGCCTACAGAAGGATGCCTTTTGGTCTGTGTAATTGATGAGCGGATAATTTATATGCTTTTTGGCATTGTTTTTAGGTAGTTTTTAGAAAGTTTGAGCTACTTTTAGGGATGTTTTCATTAGTTTTTATGTTAAATTCACATTTCTGGACTTTACTATGAGTTTGTGTGTTTTTCTGTGATTTCAGGTAATTTCTGGCTGAAATTGAGGGACTTGAGCAAATCTCTGAAAAAAGGCTAACAAAAGGACTGCTGATGCTGTTGGAATCTGACCTCCCTGCACTCGAAATGGATTTTTTGGAGCTACAGAACTCCAATTGGCACGCTCTCAACGGCGTTGGAAAGTAGACATCCAGAGCTTTCCAGCAATATATAATAGTAACTTGGCGTTGAACGCCAAGTACATGCTGCTGTCTGGAGTTAAACGCCAGAAAAACGTCATGATCCGGAGTTGAACGCCCAAAACACGTCATAACTTGGAGTTCAACTCCAAGAAAAGCCTCAGCTCGTGGATAGATCAAGCTCAGCCCAAACATACACCAAGTGGGCCCCGGAAGTGGATTTATGCATCAAATACTTACTCATGTAAACCCTAGTAGCTAGTCTAGTATAAATAGGATAAGTTACTATTGTATTAGACATCTTTTGGTCTCAGTTTTGTTTTATTCTTCATCTTAAGAGACTATTGATCACATTCAGGGGGCTGGCCATTCGGCCATGCCTGAACCTTTTACTTATGCATTTTCAACGGTGGAGTTTCTGCACACCATAGATTAAGGGTGTGGAGCTCTACTGTACCTCAAGTATTAATGCAATTCTATTTTCTTTTATTCAAATCTCTCTTATTCTTATTCCAAGATATTCATTCGTACCCAAGAACATGATGAATGTGATGATTATGTGACGCTCATTATCATTCTCACTTATGAACGCACGTGATTGACAACCACTTCCGTTCTACATGCAACAGAGCTTGAATGTGTATCTCTTAGATTCCCCAACAGAATCTTCGTGGTATAAGCTAGATAGATGGCGGCATTTATGAGGATCCGAAAAGTCTCACCTTGTCTGTGGTATTCCGAGTAGGATCCTGGGAATCCGGAAAGTCTAACCTTGTCTGTGGTATTCCGAGTAGGATTCTGGTAATGAATGACTGTGACGTGCTTCAGACTCGCAAGTGCTGGGCGTTAGTGACAGACGCAAAAGAATCAAGGGATTCTATTCCAGTAGGAGCGGGAACCAACCAGTGATTAGTCGTGCTGTGACAGAGCGCGTGAGCGTAGTTTTCACTGCGAGGATGGGATGTAGCCTTCGGCCAGTGTGATGCCTCCAGACGATTAGCCATGCGAGTGACAGCCGCAGAGGACCATTTTCCCGAGAGGATTCAAAGTAGCCATCGTCGAATGGTGAACCCCTATACACAGCTTGCCATGGAAAGGAGTAAGAAGGATTGAGTTGAAGCAGTAGGAAAGTAGGCGTCCGTGAGCCATACAGTATCTCCATATGCTTATCTGAAATTCCCACCAATGAATCTGCATAAGTATCCCTTTTATTATTTCCTTTTATTATTTGATTTTCTAAATTCCATAATTTTATCTGCCTAACTGAGATTTACAAGGTGACCATAGCTTGCTTCATACCAACAATCTCTGAGGGATCGACCCTTACTCGCGTAAGGTTTATTACTTGGACGACCCAGTACACTTGCTGGTTAGTTGAACGGAGTTGTGTCCACTCGTGCCAATTTCAAATTCCATAAAAGTACAACTTAAAGAATAGTGATCACAATTTCGTCCACCAAGTTTTTGGCGCCGTTGCCGGGGATTGTTCGAGTATGGACAACTGACGGTTCATCTTGTTGCTCAGATTAGGTAATTTTCTTTTCAAAAATCTTTTTCAAAATTTTTCTTTTCTTTTTCATTTTGCTAACCATGTTTTTCGAAAAAATTAAAATAAAAATACAAAAAATTATAAAATCATAAAAATCAAAAATATTTTGTGTTTCTTGTTTGAGTCTTGTGTTAATTTTTAAGTGTGGTGTCAATTGCATGCTTTTAAAATTTTTCTTGCATTTTTCGAAAATCTCATGCATTCATAGTATTCTTCATGATCTTCAAGTTGTTCTTGACAAGTCTTCTTGTTTGATCTTGATGATTTCTTGTTTTGTGTCTTTTGTTGTTTTTCATGTGTATTTTTGCATTCATATTTTCCAAGCATTAAAAATTTCTAAGTTTGGTGTCTTGCATGTTTTCTTTGCATCAAAAAATTTTTCAAAATTATGTTCTTGATGTTCATCATGATCTTCAAAGTGTCTTGGTGTTCATCATGACATTCATAGCATTCTTGCATGCATCTTGTGTCTTGATCCAAATTTTTCATGTTTTGGGTCATTTTTGTGTTTTTCTTTAAAAATTCAAAAATCAAAAAAAATATCTTTTCCTTATTTCCCTCCAAAATTTCGAAATTTTGGGTTGACTTGGTCAAAAATTTTTAAAAAAAATTAGTTGTTTCTCACAAGTCAAGTCAAAATTTCAATTTTAAAAATCTTATCTTTTTAAAATCTTTTTCAAAAATCACATCTTTTTTCATTTTTTTTATCATTTTCGAAAATTTCAAAATTATTTTTCAAAATATTTTCAAAAATCTTTTTCTTATCTTTATATCAAATTTTCGAAAAATTAGCTAACAAGTAATGTGATTGATTCAAAAATTTGAAGTTTGTTACTTTCTTGTTAAGAAAGGTTCAATCTTTAAGTTCTAGAATCTTATCTTGTGGTTTCTTGTTAGTTAAGTAATTTTAAAAATTAAATCTTTTTCAAAATATCTTTTTCTTAAAAATCTTATCTTTTTATCTTATCTTTTTCAAAATTTGATTTCAAAATATCTTATCTAACTTCTTATCTTCTTATCTTTTCAAATTTGATTTTAATATCTTTTTCAATCAACTAACTAACTTTTTGTTTGTTTCTTATCTTTTTCAAAACCACCTAACTACTTTTCCCTCTCTAATTTTCGAAAATATCTCATCTCTTTTTTAAAAACTCTTTTTAATTGTTTTAAATTTTAACTTTAATTATATATTATCTTTAATTTTCGAAAATCACTAACCACTTTTTCAAAACTATTTTTGAAATTTCCCTCTCTTTTCTTCTTCTATTTAATTATTTATTTACTAACACTTCTCTTCACCTCTCTTCATCTAAGAATCCGAACTTCTTATATCCCTTGTATTTGGATTCTTCTACCCCTTTCTCCTTCTACTAACATAAAGGAATCTCTATACTGTGACATAGAGGATTCCTCTTTCTTTTCTTGTTCTCTTCTCTTTCATATGAGCAGGAACAGGGAAAAAGACACTCTTGTTGAAATTGATCCAGAACCTGAAAGGACTCTGAAGAGAAAACTAAGAGAAGCTAAATTACAACAATCCAGAAATAACCTTTCAGAAATTTTCGAACAAGAGAAGGAGATGGCAGCCGAAAATAATAATAATAATGCAAGGAGAATGCTTGGTGACTTCACAAAGCCAACGTCCAAATTTGATGGAAGAAGCATCTCCATTCCTGCCATTGGAGCCAATAACTTTGAGCTGAAACCTCAGCTAGTTGCATTAATGCAAGAAAACTGCAAGTTTTATGGACTTCCATCTGAAGATCCTTATCAGTTTTTAACTGAGTTCTTGCAGATCTGTGAGACTGTAAAGACGAATGGAGTTGATCCTGAAGTCTACATACTCATGCTTTTCCTTTTTGCTGTAAGAGACAGAGCTAGAATATGGTTGGATTCACAACCTAAGGATAGCCTGGACTCCTGGGATAAGCTGGTCACTGCTTTCCTGGATAAATTCTTTCCTCCTTAAAAGCTGAGCAAGCTGAGAGTGGATGTTCAAACCTTCAAACAAAAAGATGGTGAATCCCTCTATGAAGCTTGGGAAAGATACAAGCAGCTGACCAAAAGATGTCCATCTGACATGTTTTCAGAATGGACCATATTAGATATATTCTATTATGGTCTCTCTGAATTTTTGAAAATGTCACTGGACCATTCTGCATGTGGATCTATTCACCTAAAGAAAACGCCTGAAGAGGCTCAAGAACTCATTGACATGGTTGCAAACAACCAATTCATGTACACTTCTGAGAGGAATTCCGTGAATAATGGGATACCTCAGAAGAAAGGAGTTCTTGAAATTGATGCTCTGAATGCCATATTGGCTCAGAACAAAGTGTTAACTCAACAGGTCAACATGATCTCTCAAAATCTGAATGGACTGCAACATGCATCCAACAGTACTAGAGAGGCAGCTTCTGAAGAAGCCTATGATCCTGAAAACCCTGCCATGGCAGAGGTTAATTACATGGGTGAACCTTATGGAAACACCTATAACCCATCATGGAGAAATCATCCAAATTTCTCCTGGAAAGATCAACAAAAGCCTCAACAAGGCTTTAACAATGGTGGACGCAATAGGCTAAGCAATAGCAAGCCATATCCATCATCTTCTCAGTAACAGACAGAGAATTATGAACAAAACACTTCTAATCTAGCCAATATAGTCTCTGATCTGTCAAAGGCCACTTTCAGTTTCATGAATGAAACAAGATCCTCCATTAGAAATTTGGAGGCACAAGTGGGCTAGCTGAGTAAGAAAGTCATTGAAACTCCTCCCAATATTCTCCCAAGCAACACAGAAGAGAATCCAAAAGGAGAGTGCAAGGCCATTGATATACTCAACATAGCCGAATGCACAAGGGAGGAGGAGGACGAAAATCCTAGTGAGGAAGACCTCCTGGGACGTCCCTCAAGCAAGAAGGAGTTTCCTATTAAGGATCCAAAGGAATCTGAGGCTCATACAGAGACCATAGAGATTCCATTAAATCTCCTTCTGCCATTCATGAGCTCTGAAGACTATTCATCCTCTGAAGAGGATGAAGATGTGACTGGAGAGCAAGTTGCTCAATATTTAGGAGCTATCATGAAGTTGAATGCCAAGTTGTTTGGTAATGAAACTTGGGAAAGTGAACCTCCCTTGCTGATTAGTGAACTAGACACTTGGATTCAGAAAACTCTACCTCAAAAGAAACAAGATCCTGGCAAGTTCTTAATACCTTGTACCATTGGCACCATGAGCTTTGAAAAAGCTCTATGTGATCTAGGGTCAGGGATAAATCTTATGCCACTCTCTGTAATGGAGAAGCTAGGGATCATTGAGGTACAACCTGCCTTGTTCTCATTGCAATTGGCAGATAAGTCATTGAGACAAGCTTATGGAATAGTAGAGGACGTGCTAGTAAAGGTTGAAGGCCTTTACATCCCTGCTGATTTCATAATCTTAGACACTAGGAAGGAAGAGGATGATTGCATCATCCTTGGAAGACCTTTCCTAGCCACAGCAGAAGCTGTGATAGATGTCAACAGAGGCGAGTTAGTCCTTCAATTGAATGGGGACTACCTTGTGTTTAAGGCACATGGCCATCCCTATATGACAGAAGAGAGTAAGCATGAAGAGCTTCTCTCAGTTCAGAGTCAAGAAGAACCCACACAGTCAAACTCTAAGTTTGGTGTTGTGAGGCCACAACCAAACTTTAAGTTTGGTGTTAAGACCCCATATCCAAACTCTAAGTTTGGTGTTGGGACTACACTAACATTGACCTGATCACCTTGTGGCTCCATGAGAGCCACTGTCAAGCTATTGACATTAAAGAAGCGCTTGTTGGGAGGCAACCCAATTTTATTTATCTAATTTTTATTATATTGTTATTTTGTGTTTTATTAGGTACATGATCATGAGGAGTCACGAAAAAATAAAAAAAATTAAAAACAGAGTCAAAAACAGAAGAAAAAATTTTCACCCTGGAGGACGCACAGGCTGGCGTTCAACGCCAGTAAGATGCATCTGGCTGGCGTTCAACGCCAGAACAGAGCACCATTCTGGCGCTGAACGCCAGAAACAAGCAACATCTGTGCCCAGAGAAGAAAAGCTGGCGCTGAACGCCAGCAACAAGCATGAAACTGGCGTTCAACGCCAAAAACATGCTTTACATGGGCGTTGAACGCCCAGAACGTGCACCAATGGGCGTTTAAACGCCAGTTTGGTGTGCAAAGGCATTTTACATGCCTATTTGGTGCAGGGATGGAATTCCTTGACACCTCAGGATCCTGTGGACCCCACAGGATCACCTCAGGATCTGTGGACCCCACAGGATCCCCACCTAATATATTCCCACCTTACCTTTTAATCCTAATCACACTCTCCTAATCCTATTTTACTCTTCCCCATATCACACTTCCCAAAAACCTTTACCAATCACCTCAATTCCTCTTCCCAACTACCCCTTCACCACTCACATCAATCCACTCTTCCCCATAAACCCCACCTACCTTCATAAAATTCAAAATCAATTCCCCACCCATTCCCACCCAAAATGGCCGAACACCCACCCTCCCCTCTCCCTATAAATACCCTTCCATTCTACTTCATTTTCACACCACACTAACCCATCTTCTCCCCCTTAGCCGAACCTACCTCTCTCCCTCTCTACCATATTTTCTTCTTCTTCTTCTTCTCTTCTTTTCTTTCTTGCTCGAGGGCGAGCAAAATTTTAAGTTTGGTGTGGTAAAAGCATAAGCTTTTTGTTTTTCCATTACCATCAATGGCACCTAAGGCCGGAGCATCCTCTAAAAAAGGGAAAGGGAAGACAAAAGCTTCCACCTCCGAGTCATGGGAGATGGAAAGATTCATCTCCAAGAGCCATCAAGACCACTTCTATGATGTTGTGGCAAAGAAGAAGGTGATCCCCGAGGTCCCTTTCAAGCTCAAAAAGAATGAGTATCCGGAAATCCGACATGAAATCCAAAAAAGAGGTTGGGAAGTCCTAACCAACCCCATGCAACAAGTCGGAATATTGATGGTTCAAGAGTTCTATGCCAATGCATGGATCACTAGGAACCATGATCAAAGTATGAACCCGAACCCAAAGAACTATCTCACAATGGTTCGGGGGAAATACTTAGATTTTAGTCCGGAAAATGTAAGGTTGGCGTTTCACTTGCCCATGATGCAAGGAGATGAACGCCCCTACACTAGAAGGGTCAACTTTAACCAAAGGTTGGACCAAGTCCTTATGGACATATGTGTGGAAGGAGCTCAGTGGAGAATAGATTCCAAAGGCAAGCCAGTTCAACTAAGAAGACTGGATCTCAAGCCTGTGTCTAGAGGATGGTTGGAGTTCATTCAACGCTCCATCATTCCTACTAGCAACCGATCTGAAGTCACTGTGGATCGGGCCATCATGATCCATAGCATCATGATTGGAGAGGAAGTAGAAGTTCATGAGGTCATCTCCAATGAACTCTACAAAATAGCCGATAAGTCCTCCACCATGGCAAGGCTAGCTTTTCCTCACCTTATTTGCCATCTGTGTTACTCAGCTGGAGTTATCATAGAAGGAGATACCCCCATTGAAGAGGATAAGCCCATCACCAAGAAGAGGATGGAGCAAGCAAGAGAGACCATGCACGGTTCTCAAGAAGTGCACGAGGAAGCTCATCATCAACAAATTCCTGAGATGCCTCAAGGGATGCACTTTCCTCCCAACAACTATTGGGAGCAACTCAACACCTCCTTAGAAGATTTGAACCACAATGCGGAACAATTAAGGGTGGAACATCATGAGCACTCCATCATTCTCCAAGAAATAAGAGAAGATCAAAGAGCAATGAGGGAGGAGCAACAAAGGCAAGGAAGGGACATAGAAGAGCTTAAGGACATTGTTGGTCCTTCAAGAAGAAGACGCCACTAAAGGTGGATTCATTCCTTCTTCTTTATTTCTTTATGTTTTCGGTTTTTAATATTGTGTTTATCTATGTTTTGTGTCTCTACTTCATGATCATTAGTATGTAACCATGCCTTAAAGCTATGAATAAAATCCATTAATCCTTCACCTCTCTTAAAAGAAAAATGTTTTAATTCAAAAGAACAAGAAGTACATAAATTTCGAATTTATCACTGAATTTAATTTAATTATATTGATGTGGTGACAATACTTTTTGTTTTCTGAATGAATGATTGAACAGTGCATATGTCTTTTGATATTGTTGTTTATGAGTGTTAAAATTGTTGGCTCTTGAAAGAATGATGAACAAAGAGAAATGTTATTGAGGATCTGAAAAAAATCATGAAATTGATTCTTGAAGCAAGAAAAAGCAGTGAAAAGTAAAAGCTTGTGCGAAAAAAAAAATGGCGAAAAAAAATATATAGAAAGAAAAAGAAGGAGCAGTAGAAAAAGCCAATAGCCCTTAAAACCAAAAGGCAAGGGTAAAAAGGATCTAAGGCTTTGAGCATCAATGGATAGGAGGGCCCAAGGAAATTAGATCCAGGCCTAAGTGGCTAAATCAAGCTGTCCCTAACCATGTGCTTGTGTCATGAAGGTCCAAGTGAAAAGCTTGAGACTGAGTGGTTACAGTCGTGATCCAAAGCAAAAGAGTGTGCTTAAGAGCTCTGGACACCACTAACTGGGGACTCTAGCAAAGCTAAGTCACAATCTGAAAAGGTTCACCCAGTTATGTGTCTGTGGCATTTATGTATCCGGTGGTAATACTGGAAAACAAAATGCTTAGGGCCACGGCCAAGACTCATAAGTAGCTGTGTTCAAGAATCAACATGCTTAACAAGGAAAGTCAATAACACTATCTAAAATTCTGAGTTCCCAGAGACGCCAATCACTCTGAACTACAAAGGAAAAAGTGAGATGCCAAAACTATTCAGAAGCAAAAAGCTACAAGTCCCGCTCATCTAATTATAATTAATATTCATTGATATTCTGGAATTTATAGTATATTCTCTTCTTTTATCCTATTTGATTTTCAGTTGCTTGGGGACAAACAACAATTTAAGTTTGGTGTTGTGATGAGCGGATAATTTATACGCTTTTTGGCATTGTTTTTAGGTAGTTTTTAGAAAGTTTGAGCTACTTTTAGGGATGTTTTCATTAGTTTTTATGTTAAATTCACATTTCTGGACTTTACTATGAGTTTGTGTGTTTTTCTGTGATTTCAGGTAATTTCTGGCTGAAATTGAGGGACTTGAGCAAATCTCTGAAAAAAGGCTGACAAAAGGACTGCTGATGCTGTTGGAATCTGACCTCCCTGCACTCGAAATGGATTTTCTGGAGCTACAGAACTCCAACTGGCCCGCTCTCAACGGCGTTGGAAAGTAGACATCCAGAGCTTTCCAGCAATATATAATAGTTTATACTTTGTTCGGAAATTGACGACGTAACTTGGCGTTGAACGCCAAGTACATGCTGCTGTCTGGAGTTAAACGCCAGAAAAACGTCATGATCCGGAGTTGAACGCCCAAAACACGTCATAACTTGGAGTTCAACTCCAAGAAAAGCCTCAGCTCGTGGATAGATCAAGCTCAGCCCAAACATACACCAAATGGGCCCCGAAAGTGGATTTATGCATCAAATACTTACTCATGTAAACCCTAGTAGCTAGTCTAGTATAAATAAGATAAGTTACTATTGTATTAGACATCTTTTGGTCTCAGTTTTGTTTTATTCTTCATCTTAAGAGACTATTGATCACATTCAGGGGGCTGGCCATTCGGCCATGCCTGAACCTTTTACTTATGCATTTTCAACGGTGGAGTTTCTGCACACCATAGATTAAGGGTGTGGAGCTCTACTGTACCTCAAGTATTAATGCAATTCTATTTTCTTTTATTCAAATCTCTCTTATTCTTATTCCAAGATATTCATTCGTACCCAAGAACATGATGAATGTGATGATTATGTGCCGCTCATTATCATTCTCACTTATGAACGCACGTGATTGACAACCACTTCCGTTCTACATGCAACAGAGCTTGAATGTGTATCTCTTAGATTCCCCAACAGAATCTTCGTGGTATAAGCTAAATAGATGGCAGCATTTATGAGGATCCGGAAAGTCTCACCTTGTCTGTGGTATTCCGAGTAGGATCCTGGGAATCCGGAAAGTCTAACCTTGTCTGTGGTATTCCGAGTAGGATTCTGGTAATGAATGACTGTGACGTGCTTCAGACTTGCAAGTGCTGGGCGTTAGTGACAGACGCAAAAGAATCAAGGGATTCTATTCCAGTAGGAGCGGGAACCAACCAGTGATTAGCCGTGCTGTGACAGAGCGCGTGAGCGTAGTTTTCACTGCGAGGATGGGATGTAGCCTTCGGCCAGTGTGATGCCTCCAGACGATTAGCCATGCGAGTGACAGCTGCAGAGGACCATTTTCCCGAGAGGATTCAAAGTAGCCATCATCGAATGGTGAACCCCTATACAAAGCTTGCCATGGAAAGGAGTAAGAAGGATTGAGTTGAAGCAGTAGGAAAGTAGGCGTCCGTGAGCCATACAGTATCTCCATATGCTTATCTGAAATTCCCACCAATGAATCTACATAAGTATCCCTTTTATTATTTCCTTTTATTATTTGATTTTCTAAATTCCATAATTTTATCTGCCTAACTGAGATTTACAAGGTGACCATAGCTTGCTTCATACCAACAATCTCTGAGGGATCGACCCTTACTCGCGTAAGGTTTATTACTTGGACGACCTAGTACACTTGCTGGTTAGTTGAACGGAGTTGTGTCCACTCGTGCCAATTTCAAATTCCATAAAAGTACAACTTAATGAATAGTGATCACAATTTCGTCCACCAGTAATGCTCCTACAACCTTTCAGAGATGCATGCTATCCATCTTCTCTGATATGGTGGAGAAATTCCTGGAAGTCTTCATGGATGACTTCTCAGTATATGGAGACTCATTCAGCTCCTGTTTTGACCACCTAGCACTTGTCCTGAAAAGGTGCCAAGAGACTAACCTGGTTTTAAACAGGGAGAAATGTCACTTTATGGTGACTGAGGGAATTGTCCTTGGGCACAAAATTTCAAGCAGGGGAATAGAGGTTGATAAGGCAAAGGTAGAGGTAATTGAAAAATTACCACCACCTGCCAATGTTAAGGCAATCAGAAGCTTTCTGGGGCATGCAGGATTCTACAAAAGGTTTATAAAGGATTTTTTGAAAATTGCAAAACCTTTGAGCAACCTGCTAGCTGCTGACACACCATTTGTGTTTGACACACAGTGTCTGCAGGCATTTGAGACCCTGAAAGCCAAGCTGGTCACAGCACCAGTCATCTCTGCACCAGACTGGACATTGCCATTTGAACTAATGTGTGATGCCAGTGACCATGCCATTGGTGCAATGTTGGGACAGAGGCATAACAAGCTTCTGCACGTCATTTATTATGCCAGCCGTGTTCTAAATGATGCACAGAAGAATTACACAACCACAGAAAAAGAATTACTTACAGTGGTCTATGCCATTGACAAGTTTAGATCCTATCTAGTGGGATCAAAGGTGATTGTGTACACTGACCATGCTGCTCTTAAGTACTTACTCACAAAGCAGGATTCAAAACCCAGGCTTATAAGATGGGTGTTGCTTCTGCAAGAGTTTGATATAGAAATAAGAGACAGAAAAGGGACAGAGAACCAAGTAGCTGATCATCTGTCCCGAATAGAACCAGTAGCTGGGGCGTCCCTCCATTCTACTGAGATCTCTGAGACTTTCCCAGATGAGCAACTCTTTGCCATTCAGGAAGCTCCATGGTTTGCAGATATTGCAAATTATAAAGCTGTGAGGTTCATACCCCAGGAAGGATTCTTTTGATCTCTCTGTTAGAGACCTCAGCTTGCCCATTTGTCTGTGGGTCATACGGAGTTGCTACTTTGTGGCTAATTCCATATCTAACCATAGCAGAGTACAGTTGTTTATTGCAGAAATGAGTGCCCCCATCACTGATCAGTACTCTGGGAACACCAAACCTGTTGAAGATGTGTTTCTGGAGGAATTTCAGTACGGTCTTGGTATCATTATTGGGTGTGGCAATTGCTTCCACCCATTTAGATACATAGTCTACTGCCACTAGAATATAAGTGTTTGAGTATGATGGTGGGAAGGGGCCCATGAAGTCAATTCCCCATTCATCAAACAATTCAATCTCTAAGATCCCTTGTTGAGGCATGGCATAACCATGAGGCAAGTTACCAGCTCTTTGGCAACTGTCACAGTTACGCACAAATTCTCGGGCATCTCTATAGAGAGAAGGCTAGTAGAATCCGCATTGGAGGACCTTGGTTGCTGTTCGCTCACCTCCAAAGTGTCCTCCATATTGTGATCCATGGCAATGCCACAGGATTCTTTGTGCTTCTTCTCTGGGTACACATCTGCGGATTATTCCGTCTGCACATCTCTTAAAGAGGTATGGCTCATCCCACAGGTAGTACTTGGCATCTGAAATCAATTTCTTTCTTTGCACCCTGCTGTACTCTTGGGGTATGAACCTCACAGCTTTGAAATTTGCAATATCTGCAAACCATGGAGCTTCCTGAATGGCGAAAAGTTGCTCATCTGGAAAGGTCTCAGAGATCTCAGTAGGTGGGAGGGACGCCCCAACTACTGGTTCTATTCGGGACAGATGATCAGCTACTTGGTCCTCTGTCCCTTTTCTGTCTCTTATTTCTATGTCAAACTCTTGCAGAAGCAACACCCATCTTATAAGCCTGGGTTTTGAATCCTGCTTTGTGAGTAAGTACTTAATAGCAGCATGGTCAGTGTACAAAATTACCTTTGATCCCACTAGATTGGATCTAAACTTGTCAGTGGCATAGACCACTGCAAGTAACTCTTTTTCTGTGGTTGTGTAATTCTTCTGTGCATCATTTAGAACACGGCTGGCATAATAAATGACGTGCAGAAGCTTGTTATGCCTCTGTCCCAACACTGCACCAATGGCATGGTCACTGGCATCACACATTAGTTCGAATGGCAATGTCCAGTCTGGTGCAGAAATGACTGGTGCTGTGACCAGCTTGGCTTTCAGGGTCTCAAATGCCTGCAGAAATTGTGTGTTAAACACAAATGTGTGTCAGCAGCTAGCAGGTTGCTTAAAGGTTTTGCAATTTTCGAAAAATCCTTTATAAACCTTCTGTAGAATCCTACATGCCCCAGAAAGCTTCTGATTGCCTTAGCATTGGCAGGTGGTGGCAATTTTTCAATTACCTCTACCTTTGCTTTATCCACCTCTATTCCCTTGCTTGAAATTTTGTGCCCAAGGACAATTCCTTCAGTCACCATAAAGTGACATTTCTCCCAGTTTAAAATCAGGTTAGTCTCTTGGCACCTTTTCAGGACAAGTGCTAGGTGATTAAGACAGGAGCTGAATGAGTCTCCATATACTGAGAAGTCATCCATGAAGACTTCTAGGAATTTCTCCACCATATCAGAGAAGATGGATAACATGCATCTCTGAAAAGTTGCAGGAGCATTACACAGACCAAAAGGCATTCTCCTGTAGGCAAACACGCCAGAAGGGCAAGTGAATGCTATTTTCTCTTGGTCCTGAGGATCTACTGCAATTTGGTTGTAGCCTGAATAGCCATCCAAAAAGCAGTAATAATCATGACCAGCTAGTCTTTCTAGCATTTGGTCTATGAATGGTAAAGGAAAATGATCCTTTCTGGTGGCTGTATTGAGCCTTCTGTAGTCAATACACATACGCCACCCTGTGACTGTTCTTGTAGGAACCAATTCATTTTTTTCATTATGAACTACTGTCATGCCTCCCTTCTTAGGGACAACTTGGACAGGGCTCACCCAGGGGCTATCAGAAATAGGATAAATAATCCCAGCCTCTAGTAATTTAGTGACCTCTTTCTGCACCACCTCCTTCATGGCTGGATTTAGCCGCCTTTGTGGTTGGACCACTGGTTTGGCATTATCCTCCAATAGGATCTTGTGCATGCATCTTGCTGGGCTAATGCCCTTAAGATCACTTATGGACCACCCAAGAGCTGTCTTGTGTGTCCTTAGCACTTGAATCAGTGCTTCCTCTTCCTGTGGATTTAAAGCAGAGCTTATAATCACTAGAAAAGTGTCACCCTTTCCCAGAAATGCATATTTCAGGGATGGTGGTAGTGGTTTGAGTTCAGGTTTGGGAGGCTTATCCTCCTCCTGAGGAATTTTCAAAAATTCTTTTGTTTCCTCTGGTTCTTCCTGATCAGGCTGAGCATCCTTGAAGATGTCCTCAAGCTCTGATTCTAGACTTTCAGTCATATTGATCTCCTCCATCAAAGAGTCAATAATGTCAGCGCCCATGCAGTCATTTGGTGTGTCTGGATGCTGCATAGCTTTTACAGCATTCAACTTGAACTCATCCTCATTGACTCTCAGGGTTACTTCCCCTTTTTGTACATCAATGAGAGTTCGTCCAGTTGCTAAGAAAGGCCTTCCTAGAATGAGAGTTGCACTCTTGTGCTCCTCCATTTCCAGCACTACAAAGTCAGTTGGAAAGGCGAATAGCCCAACCTTGACAATCATGTCCTCAATTATGCCTGATGGATATTTAGTGGAGCCATCAGCAAGTTGGAGGCATATCCGGGTTGGTTTGACTTCTTCAGTCAACTCGAGCTTTCTGATAGTGGATGCAGGTATTAGATTGATACTTGCTCCAAGGTCACACAGGGCTGTCTTG
Source organism: Arachis hypogaea (assembly GCF_003086295.3). Taxonomy (NCBI): domain Eukaryota; kingdom Viridiplantae; phylum Streptophyta; class Magnoliopsida; order Fabales; family Fabaceae; genus Arachis; species Arachis hypogaea. The sequence continues at coordinate 23,785,420 of NC_092043.1, read as the reverse complement.
GTGCAAGCACCTTCTAATGTGCATGGTATCATAAAGCTTCCTGGATCTTGAAGCTTTTCTGGTAAGCTTTTCAGAATGACTGCACTGCATTCTTCAGTGAGAAACACTTTTTCAGTTTCTCTCCAATCCTTCTTATGGCTTAAGATCTCTTTCATGAATTTAGCATAAGAAGGTATTTGCTCAAGTGCCTCTGCTAACGGAATCTTTATTTCAAGAGTCCTTAGATAGTCTGCAAAGCAGGCAAATTGCTTATCCTGTTCCGCTTGGCGGAGTTTCTGAGGATAAGGCATCTTGACTTTATATTCTTCAACCTTAGTTGCTGCATGTTTATTCCTTATAGAGGTGGTTGGAGAAGCCTTTTTAGAGGGGTTACTATCAGCACTCTCAGGTGTCTGATCCCTCATTGGCGTTTGAACGCCAGGATTGGGTGAGGAATGGGCGTTTAACGCCAAGTTTTCCCCCTTTTCTGGCGTTTGAAAGCCAGAACTGGGCAGGGAATGGGCGTTTAACGCCAGCTTTCCCCCCTTTTCTGGTGTTTGAACGCCAAGAGTATTCCTCTCTGGGCTCTTACTGTCCTCAGAGGGATTTTGGACAGTGGTTTGGTTATCCTCTGTCAATTGTTCCTTTGTTGGCTTTTTGCTACTTTGAGCAGTGTTATTCAATGTCTTCCCACTCCTCAGTTGAACTGCTTGGCATTCTTCTGTTATCTGTTTAGATAACTGCTGTTTTGCCTGATTCAACTGTGATTATATGTTCTTGTTAGCAATTTTACTTTCTTGGAGCATCTCTTTAAATTCTGCTAATTGTTTTGTCATCAGGTGTAATTGTTGATTAAGCTCAACCATCTGTTCTTGAGGATTAGGGTCAGTGGCTACTGTCATAACTTCTTCTTTTATAGAGGACTCATTGCTAGAGTACAAATGTTGATTTCTAGCAACAATATCTATAAGCTCTTGAGCCTCCTCAATCGTCTTCCTCATATGTATAGATCCACCAGCTGAGTGCTCTAGAGACATCTGAGCTTTTTCTGTAAGCCCATAGTAGAAGATGTCTAACTGTACCCACTCTTAAAACATTTCAGAGGGGCATTTTCTTAGCATACCTCTATACCTCTCCCAGGCATTGTAAAGGGATTCATTATCCTCTTGTTTAAAGCCTTGGATGTCTAGCCTTAGTTGTGTCATCCTTTTTGGAGGGTAAAATTGATTCAGGAATTTGTCTGATAACTGTTTCCATATCTTTATGCTTGCTGTAGGTTGGTTATTTAACCACCTCTTAGCTTGATCTTTTACAGCAAATGGAAACAGAAATAATCTATAGACATCCTGATCCACCTCTTTATCACGTACTGTGTCAACAAGTTGTAAGAATTGTGCCAGAAACTCAGTAGGTTCTTCCTGTGGAAGACCGGAATACTGGCAATTTTTCTACACCATGATAATGAGTTGAGGGTTTAGCTCAAAGCTGCTTGCTTTGATGGGAGGTATACAGATGCTACTCCCATATGCAGCTATAATGGGGTTAGCATATGACCCCAGAGTCTTTTTGGACTATTCATTCCCATTTATGTCCATGATGGAGAAAAGGGAATTGATGTGAACAGTAAACAAGATATATATGTATATATATTTTTTTGAAAAGAGGAAAGATAAAAACAACAAAGAGACACCAAACTTAAAACTTTTCAGAAAATCAAACATAAATTTTTGAAAACCTAAAGAAAAACATAAAGAAGACACCAAACTTAGAATTTTTAAAGATCAAAAAGGGACTAAGAACAAGTAATTTCGAAAATTTAAAAGAAAAACAAAAGTATGCAATTGACACCAAACTTAAAATATGAAATTATACTCAAATAAAAGACTCTAAACCAACAAAATAAAACAGTCCTAATCTAAGCAACAAAATAAACCGTTAGTTGTCCAAACTCGAACAATCCCCGGCAACGGCGCCAATAACTTGGTGCACGAAATTGCAATCACACTTTTGCAATTCCGCACAACTAACCAGCAAGTGCACTGGGTCATCCAAGTAATACCTTACGTGAGTAAGGGTCGATCCGACGGAGATTGTTGGCTTGAAGCAAGCTATGGTTATCTTGTAACTCTTAGTCAGGATATCAATAATTATCAGGGTTGATTGTAAAAAGTAAAAGAACATGAAAATAGTACTTGTTTTGCAGTAATGGGGAACAGGTTGAGGTTTTGGAGATGCTCTATCTTCTGAATCTCTGCTTTCCTACTGTCTTCTTCTTCAAGCACGCAAGGCTCCTTCCATGGCAAGCTGTATGTAGGGTTTCACCGTTGTCAATGGCTACCTCCCATCCTCTCAGTGAAAATGTTCAACGCGCTCTGTCACAGCACGGCTAATCATCTGTCGGTTCTCAATCGGGTTGGAATAGAATCCAGTGATTCTTTTGCGTTTGTCACTAACGCCCAGCCCTTAGGAGTTTGAAGCTCGTCACAGTCATTCAATCCTTGAATCCTACACAGAATACCACAGATAAGGTTTAGACCTTCCGGATTCTCTTGAATGCCGCCATCAATTCTAGCTTATACCACGAAGATTCTGATTAAGGAATCCAAGAGATATTCACTCAATCTAAAGTAGAACGGAGGTGGTTGTCAGGCACACGTTCATAGGCGAGAATGATGATGAGTGTCACGGATCATCACATTCATCAGATTGAAGAACAAGTGATATCTTAGAATAGAAGCAAGCGTGATTGAATGAAAAATAGTAGTAATTGCATTAATCCATCAAGACACAGCAGAGCTCCTCACCCCCAACCATGGGATTTAGAGACTCATGCTGTAGAAAATACAATGAGAAACGTGTAAAGTGTCATGAGATGTAGATACAATGTCAAAAGATCCTATTAATAGTGAACTAGTAACCTAGGGTATACAGAAATGAGTAAATGACGTAAAAATCCACTTCTGGGTCCACTTAGTGTGTGCTTGGGCTGAGCATTGAAGCTTTCATGTGTAGAGACTTTTTCTGGAGTTAAACGCCAGCTTTTATGCCAGTTTGGGCGTTTAACTCCAATTTTTATGCCAGTTCCAGCGTTAACCGCTGGGAATTCTAAAGCTGATTTGCAACGCCGGTTTGGGCCATCAAATCTCTGGCAAAGTATAGACTATTATACATTGCTGGAAAGCCCAGAATGTCTACTTTCTAACGCCGTTAAGAGCGCGCCAATTGGGCTTCTGTAGCTCCAGAAAATCAACTTTGAGTGCAGGGAGGTCAGAATCCAACAGCATCTGCAGTCCTTTTCAGCCTCTGAATCAGATTTTTGCTCAGGACCCTCAATTTCAGCCAGAAAATACCTGAAATCACAGAAAAACACACAAACTCATAGTAAAGTCCAGAAAAGTAAATTTTAACTAAAAACTAATAAAAATATAATAAAAACTAATTAAAACATACTAAAAACATACTGAAAACAATGCCAAAAAGCGTATAAATTATCCGCTCATCAATTTACAAGATGACCATAGCTTGCTTCATACCAACAATCTCCGTGGGATCGACCCTTACTCACGTAAGGTTTATTACTTGGACGACCCAGTGCACTTGTTGGTTAGTTGTGCGAAGTTGTGATATAGAGTTGAGATTGCAATTGAGCGTACCATGTTGATGGCGCCATTATTGATCACAATTTCGTGCACCAAGTTTTTGGCGCCGTTGCCGGGGATTGTTCGAGTTTGGACAACTGACGGTTCATCTTGTTGCTTAGATTAGGTATTTTTCTTCAGAGTTCTTAAGAATGAATTCTAGAGTTTCAAGGTGATGTTCTTATCATCACCAAAGCTGATTGATTCTTATCAATTTAGCTCTTGAATGTAATGTCCTGCTGAAGCTTGGCTAGCCATGTCTAATTTCTTTAGACTAAAGCTTTAGACTAACATTACATGATTCTTGGAATTCTCATTAAGAAATTTGATATCTTTATTTTCTTTTCCACTCAATTTTTGAAAAATCCAAAAAAAAATTATAAAATCTGAAAACAAAAAAAATATTTTTATGTTTCTTGTTTGAGTCTAGTGTCTCATTTTAAGTTTGGTGTCAATTGCATGTTTCTGTTCTTCTTGCATTTTTTGAATTCATTCATGTGTCTTCATTGATCTTCAAGTTGTTCTTGATGATTTACATGCTCTGATCTTTAAATTCTCTTGTTTTGTGTGTTTTGTTGTTTCTCATATGCATTCTCAATTTGTTAGTGTCAGTAGTATACAAACTTCTAAGTTTGGTGTCTTGCATGCATTGTTTATTTGATTTTAGTTGCATTTTGATTATTCCTCATCATTAAAAATCCAAAAAATTTTCAAAAGTGTGTCTTTTCTAGTCAATAATACAGAGAATTGAAGATTCAGAACATACAGCAGAGGAATCACACAGAAAAAGCTGGGCGTTCAAAATGCCCAGTGAAGAAAGAAAACTGGCATTTAAACGCCAGCCAGGGCACCTGGCTGGGCGTTTAATGCCCAAAAGGGTAGCATTTTGGGCGTTAAATGCCAGAATGGATACCATTCTGGGCGTTTAACGCCAGGATGGCACAAGAGGGAAGATTTTGTTTTTAACTCAAATTTTTTTTTAAGTTTTCATAATTTTTCAAAATCAAATATTTTCAAATCATATATCTTCAATCATATATTTTCAAAATCAATTTCTTTCCATTTTCAAAAATACTTGCTAACAATTAATGATTTGATTCAACATTTCAAGTATGTTGCCTTTTCTGTTGAGAAAGGTTTAATGTCTGAATCATATCTTTTAAATTTCTTGTTAGTCAAGTCATTAATTTTCAAAATCAAATCTTTTTAAATTGTTTTTCAAATCATATCTTCTCAATCATATCTTTTTAAAACTATATCTTTTCAATCATATCTTTTTAATCACATCTTTTTCAAAATAGTTTTCAATCATATCTTTTTGATTTCTAATTTCAAAATCTTTTTCAATTTCACTTAATTTCTTTCCCAATCTTAGTTTTCGAAAATCAATTACCATTTTTCAAAATTTCTTTTAATTAATTCACCTTAATTTTCGAAAATTTCTTCCCCTCTTCTTACATCCTTCTATTTATGGACTAACACTCCTCCTCAATGCACAATTCGAACTCTATCTTTCTTGATAAGTTCGAATTCTTCTACCTCTTCCTTCTATTTTTCTTTTCCTCTGACACTTCAAGGAATCTCTATACTGTGACATAGAGGATTCCATATTTTCTTGTTCTCTTCTCTTTCATATGAGCAGGAGCAAAGACAAAAGCATTCTTGTTGAGGCTGACCCTGAACCTGAAAGGACCTTGAAGCAAAAGCTAAGAGAAGCTAAAGCACAACTCTCTGTAGAGGACCTAACAGAAATCTTCAAACAAGAAGAAGACATGGCAGCCGAAAACAACAACAATGCCAACAATGCAAGGAAGGTGCTGGGTGACTTTACTGCACCTACTCCTGACTTCTATGGGAGAAGCATCTCTATCCCTGCCATTGGAGCAAACAACTTTGAGCTTAAGCCTCAATTAGTTTCTCTAATGCAACAGAATTGCAAGTTCCATGGACTTCCATTGGAAGATCCTCATCAGTTTTTAGCTGAATTCCTGCAAATCTGTGACACTGTCAAGACCAATGGGGTTGACCATGAGGTTTACAGACTTATGCTATTCCCTTTTGTTGTAAGAGACAGAGCTAGGATATGGTTGGACTCACAACCTAAAGAAAGCTTGAACTCTTTGGAAAAGCTAGTCAATGCCTTCTTAGCAAAGTACTTTCCACCTCAAAAATTGAGTAAGCTTAGAGTGGAAGTCCAAACCTTCAGACAGAAGCAAGGTGAATCCCTCTATGAAGCTTGGGAAAGATACAAACAATTGATCAGAAAGTGTCTTTCTGACATGCTTTCTGAATGGAGCATCATAGGTATCTTCTATGATGGTCTGTCTGAACTGTCCAAAATGTCATTGGACAGCTCTGCTGGAGGATCTCTTCATCTGAAGAAGACACCTGCAGAAGCTCAAGAACTCATTGAAATGGTTACAAATAACCAATTCATGTACACTTCTGAAAGGAATCCTGTGAACAATGGGACAATTCAGAAGAAAGGAGTTCTTGAGATTGATACTCTGAATGTCATACTGGCTAAAAATAAAATATTGACTCAGCAAGTCAATATGATTTCTCAAAGTCTGTCTGGAAGGCAAGCTGCACCAGGTAGTACTAAGGACGCTTCATCTGAAGAAGAAGCTTATGATCCTGAGAACCCATCAATGGAAGAGGTGAATTACATGGGAGAACCCTATGGAAACACCTATAATCCTTCATGGAGAAATCATCCAAATCTCTCATGGAAGGATCAACAAAGACCTCAACAAGGTTTCAACAACAATAATGGTGGAAGAAACAGGTTTAGCAATGGCAAGCCTTTTCCATCATCTTCTCAACAACAGACAAAGAATTCTAAGCAGAGCCACTCTGACTTAGCAACCATGGTCTCTGATCTAATCAAAACCACTCAAAGTTTCATGACTGAAACAAGGTCCTCCATTAGGAATTTAGAGGCACAAGTGGGACAGCTGAGCAAGAAAATTATTGAACTCCCTCCTAGTACTCTTCCAGGTAATACAGAAGAGAATCCAAAAGGAGAATGTAAGGTCATTAACAAGACCCACATGGCCGAATTTGGAGACGAGGAAGAAGCAGTGATCTCCACTGAGGAAGACCTCAATGGACGTCCACTGGCATCCAATGAGTTCCCTAATGAGGAACCATGGGAATCTGAGGCTCACACTGAGACCATAGAGATTCCATTGGATTTACTTCTGCCATTCATGAGCTCTGATGAGTATTCTTCCTCTGAAGAGGATGAAGATGTCACTAAAGAGCAAGTTGCTAAGTACCTTAGAGCAATCATGAAGCTAAATGACAAGTTATTTGGTAATGAGACTTGGAAGGATGAACCCCCTTTGCTCACCAAAGAACTAGATGACTTGACTGGGCAGAGATTACCTCAAAAGAGACAGGACCCTGGAAAGTTCTCAATACCTTGTACCATAGGCACCATGACCTTTGAGAAGGCTCTGTGTGACCTAGGGTCAAGCATAAACCTCATGCCTCTCTCTGTAATGGAGAAGCTAGGGATCTTTGAGGTACAAGCTGCAAGAATCTCACTAGAGATGGCAGACAATTCAAGAAAACAAGCTTATGGACTTGTAGAGGATGTTCTGGTAAAGGTTGAAGACCATTACATCCCTACTGATTTCATAGTCCTAGAGACTAGGAAGTGCATGGATGAATCCATCATCCTTGGCAGACCCTTCCTAGCCACAGTAAAGGCTGTGATTGATGTTGACAGAGGAGAATTGATCATTCAAGTGAATGAAGAATCCTTTGTGTTTAAGGCTCAAGGATATCCCTCTATTACCATGGAGAGGAAGCATGAAGAGCTTCTCTCAAAACAGAGTCAAACAGAGCCCCCACAGTCAAACTCTAAGTTTGGTGTTGGGAGGCCACAACCAACTTCTAAGTTTGGTGTTGAACCCCACATTCCAACTCTAAGTTTGGTGTTGAGAGGTTCCAACATTGCTCTGAGTGTCTGTGAGGCTCCATGAGAGCCCACTGTCAAGCTACTGACATTAAAGAAGCGCTTGTTGGGAGGCAACCCAATGTTATATTTATCTATTTTCCTTTGTTATTTTATGTTTTCTGTAGGTTGATGATCATGTGAAGTCACAAAATCAATTGAAAAAGAAAAAATAGAATGAAAAAAAAAGAAAAACAGCACACCCTGGAGGAAAACTTGCTGGCGTTTAAACGCCTGAGAAGACAGCAAATGGGCGTTTAACGCCCAGTCTGGCACCATTCTGGGCGTTTAACGCCAGAAAGGGGCACTAGACTGGCGTTTAACGCCAGGAATAGGCACCAAGCTGGTGTTAAACGCTAGAAATGGGCACCAGCCCAGTGTTTAACGCTAGGATTGGCAGAAAGAGCAATTTTGCTCGCCACTTGGTGCAGGGATGAATTATCCTTGACACCTCAGGATCTGTGGACCCCACAGGATCCCCACCTACCCCACCACTCTCTCTCTTCTTCACCCATTCACCAATCACCTCAACACCTCTTCCCCAAAAACCTCTCGCCTATCAAATCCTACCATTCTCTTCACCACTCACATCCATCCTTCATAAAACCCCACCTACCTTACCATTCAAATTCAAACCACTTTTCCTCCCAAACCCACCCATAATGGCCGAACACTAGCCCTCTCTCCACCCCTATATAAACCCATCTTCACTCCTTCATTTTCACACAACCTACACACTACTTCTCCCCCTTGGCCAAAAAACAAAGCCACCTCCATCTCCTCTATTTCTTCTTCTTCTACTCTCTTCTTTCTTCTTTTGCTCGAGGACGAGCAAACCTTCTAAGTTTGGTGTGGTAAAAGCATTGCTTTTTATTTTTCCATAACCATTTATGGCACTTAAGGCCAGAGAAACCTCTAGAAAGAGGAAAGGGAAGGCAAAAGCTTCCACCTCCGAGTCATGGGAGATGGAGAGATTCATCTCAAAGGGTGCATCAAGACCACTTCCATGAAGTTGTGGCCATGAAGAAGGTGATCCCCGAGGTCCCTTTTCAAACTCAAAAAAGTCAACTTTAATCAAAGGTTGGACCAAGTCCTCATAGATATCTATGTGGAAGGAGCTCAATGCAAACAGGAGATCCCACTCATAGAGATGAGCATGAGGAAATTCCTCATCATGAAATTCCTGAGATGCCTCAAGGGATGCACTTTCCTCCACAAAACTATTGGGAGCAAATCAACACCTCCCTAGGAGAATTGAGTTCCAACATGGGACAACTAAGGGTGGAGCACCAAGAACATTCCATCATCCTCCATGAAATTAGAGAAGATCAAAGAATCATGAGAGAGGAGCAACAAAGGCAAGGAAGAGACATTGAGGAGCTCAAGCACTCCATAAGATCTTCAAGAGGAAGAACAAGCCGCCATCACTAAGGTGGACCCGTTATTTAATCTCCTTGTTCCTTATTTTTCTGTTTTTCGAAAATTATGCTTATGTTTATCTATGTTTGTGTCTTATTACATGATCATTAGTGTCTTAGTGTCTATGCCTTAAAGTTATGAATGTCCTATGAATCCATCACCTTTCTTAAATGAAAAATGTTTTTATTACAAAAGAACAAGAAATACATGATTTCAAATTCATCCTTAAAACTAGCTTAATTATTTTGATGTGGTGACAATACTTTTTGTTTTCTGAATGTATGCTTGAACAGTGTATATGTCTTTTGAATTTGTTGTTCATGAATGTTAAAATTGTTGGCTCTTGAAAGAATGATGAAAAAGGAGACATGTTACTGAGGATCTGAAAAATCATAAAAATGATTCTTGAAGTAAGAAAAAGCAGTGAATAAAAAAAATAAAAAAAAGGCAAGCAGAAAAAGCCAATAGCCCTTTAAACCAAAAGGCAATGGGTAATAAAAAGGATCCAACGCTTTGAGCATCAGTGGATAGGAGGGCCTACAGGAATAATATCCTGGCCTACGCGGCTAAACCAAGCTGTCCCTAACCATGTGCTTGTGTCGTGAAGGTGTCAAGTGAAAACTTGAGACTGAGCGGTTAAAATCATGATCTAAAGCAAAAAAGAGTGTGCTTAAGAACCCTGGACACCTCTAATTGGGGACTCTAGCAAAGCAGAGTCACAATCTGAAAAGGTTCACCCAGTTATGTGTCTGTGGCATGGATGTATCCGGTAGTAATACTGGAAAACAGAGTGCTTTGGGCCACGGCTAAGACTCATAAAGTAGCTGTGTTCAAGAATCATCATACTTAACTAGGAGAATCAATAACACTATCCGGATTCTAAGTTCCTATAGAAGCAAATCATTCTGAACCTCAAAGGATAAAGTGAGATGCCAAAACTGTTCAGAGGCAAAAAGCTACTAGTCCCGCTCATCTAATTGGAGCTAGGTTTCATTGATAGTTCGGAGTCTATAGTATATTCTCTTCTTTTTATCTTATTTGATTTTCAATTGCTTGGGGACAAGCAATAATTTAAGTTTGGTGTTGTGATGAGCGGATAATTTATACGCTTTTTGGCATTGTTTTTAGTATGTTTTAGTTAATTTTTATTATATTTTTATTAGTTTTTAGTTAAAATTTACTTTTCTGAACTTTACTATGTGTTTGTGTGTTTTTCTATGATTTCAGATATTTTCTGGCTAAAATTGAGGGACCTGAGCAAAAATCTGATTCAGAGGCTGAAAAGGACTACAGATGCTGTTGGATTCTGACCTCCCTGCACTCGAAGTGGATTTTCTGGAGCTACCGGAACCCAATTGGCGCGCTCTCAATTGCTTCAGAAAGTAGACATCCTGGGCTCAAACAGGCGTTCCAATTCAGCTCAAGAATTTTGGCGTTTAATGCCGGAACTGGCACAAGAATGGGAGTTAAATGCCCAAACTGGCACAAAAGCTGGCGTTTAACTCCAAGAAAAGTCTCTACACATAGAAGCTTCAATGCTCAGCCCAAGCATACACCAAGTGGGCCCGGAAGTGAATTTTTATGTCATTTACTCATCTTTGTAAACCCTAAGCTACTAGTTCTCTACAAATAGGACCTTTTACTATTGTATTCTCATCTGGGTAGCTATCTTTGAGTAGTCTTATGCTATCTTAGATCATGGGGCTGGCCTCACGGTCATGTCTAGACCTTGTTCTTATGTATTTTCAACAGTGGAGTTTCTACACACCATAGATTAAGGTGTGGAGCTCTGCTGTACCTCGAGTATTAATGCAATTACTATTGTTCTTCTATTCAATTCAGCTTGTTCTTGTTCTAAGATATCACTTGTTCCTCAACTTGATGAATGTGATGATCTGTGACACTCATCATCATTCTCACCTATGAACGTGTGCCTGACAACCACCTCCGTTCTACCTTAGATTGAGTGGATGTCTCTTGGATCCCTTAATCAGAATCTTCGTGGTATAAGCTAGAATATATGGCAGCATTCAAGAGAATCCGGAAGGTCTAAACCTTGTCTATGGTATTCTGAGTAGGATTTAAGGATTGAGTGACTTTGACGAGCTTCAAACTCCTGAAGGCTGGGCGTTAGTGACAGACGCAAAAGAATCACTGGATTCTATTCCAACTTGATTGAGAACTGACAGATGATTAGTCGTGCTGTAACAGAGCGCGTTGAACATTTTCACTGAGAGGACAGGACTGTAGCCATTGACAACGGTGATGCCCAACATACAGCTTGCCATGGAAAGGAGTAAGAAGGATTGGATGAAGACAGTAGGAAAGCAGAGAGACGGAAGGGACAAAGCATCTCCATACGCTTATCTGAAATTCTCACCAATGAATTACATAAGTATCTCTATCTTTATTTTATGTTTTATCCATAAATCATCCATAACCATTTGAATCCGCCTAACTGAGATTTACAAGATGACCATAGCTTGCTTCATACCAACAATCTCCGTGGGATCGACCCTTACTCGCGTAAGGTTTATTACTTGGACGATCCAGTGCACTTGCTGGTTAGTTGTGCGAAGTTGTGATAAAGAGTTGAGATTGCAATTGAGCGTACCATGTTGATGGCACCATTGTTTATCACAATTTCATGTACCAGGCGTGACATTGAAGAGATCAAGCACTACATTGGATCTTCAAGGAGGAGTAATAGCCGCCATCACTAAGGTGGATTCGTTCTCTTAATTCCCTTTTCTCATGTTACTTTTTTTTCTATTTTCTATTATATTTTATTGTCTGTTCTCTTATTCTTGTTGCATGATCATCTATGTCTTATGGTTATAAAATGTTCCATATATCCCTCACCTTGCTTAAATAAAATTTTTAATTGAAAAAGAATTGAGAATACATAAATTTCAAGTTATAAATTAAGAATAGTTCAATTATTTTGATGTGGTGGCATTGCTTTTGTTTTCTGAATGTATGAATAAACAATGCATATTTGAAATTGATATTAAGAATGTTAGCTCTTGAAAGAATGATGAAAAAGGAAACGTATTAATGGTAATCTGAAAAATCCAAAAATTGATTCTTGAAGCAAGAAAAAGCAGCAAAAAGAAAAAGAAAAAGCATGTTGCAAAAGAAAAAAAAATAATATATATATATGCATGCGGAAAAAAATAAAAAATAATAAAAAGCATAAAAAGCCAATAGCTCTTTGAACCAAAAGGCAAGAGCAAAAAGCCAATAACCCTATAAACCAAAAGGCAAGGGTAAAAGGATCCAAGGCTTTGAGCATCAATAGTTAGGAAGGCCTACAAGGAATAAAATCCTAGCCTAAGCGGCTCAACCAAGCTGTCCCTGACTATGTGCTTGCGGTGTGAAGGCGTCAAGTGAAAAGCTTGAGATTGAGCAGTTAAAGTCGTGATCCAAAGCAAATAGATTGTACTTAAGAACTCTGGACATCTCTATATAGGGATTCTAGCAAAGCTGAATCACAATCTGAAAAGGGTTCACCCAGTTAAAGTGTCTATGGCATTTATGTATCCGGTGGTAATACTGGAAAACAAAGTGCTTAGGGTCGCGACCAAGACTCTAAAAGCTATGTTCAAGAATAAAAAAGAACTAAACTAGAAGAGTCAATAATATCATCTGGATTCTAAGTTCCCAAAGAAGCCAACACTTCTGAGTTTCAATGGATAGTGAGATGCCAAAACTATTCAGAAGCAAAAAGCTACTAAGTCCCGCTCATCTAATTGAAACTGAGCTTCATTGAAAATTCTGAGATTTATTGTATCTTACTCTTCTTTTTATCCTACTGTGTTTTTGGTTTCTTAGGGACAAGCAACAGTTTAATTTTGGTGTTGGGATGAGCGGATATTTTATACGCTTTTTGGCATTATTTTCATATAGTTTTCAGCATGTTTTGTTTAAGTTTTATTAAGATTTCATAGGTTTTAGTGTTAAATTCACATTTTTAGATTCCACTTTGAGTTTTTGTGTTTTTGTTCAATTTCAGGTATTTTTTGGCTGAAATTGAGGAGCTGGAGCAAAAGCCTGATTCAAAGACAGAGAAAGCACTGTAGATGTTATCCGGATCTGATCTCCTTGCACTCGAAAGAACTTTTCTGGAGATACAAAAGTCCAAATAGAGCGTTCTCAACAGCTATAGAAATCTGACTTCTAGTGCTTTCCATCAATGTACAATAGTCTATACTTTTCTTCAGAATAGAAGGCCTAAAACCGACATCCAACGCCAGCCTCTTGCCCCATTCCAGGCATCCAATGCCCAAAGGAGGAAACCAACGTCCAAATGACTAAGGAGGACCCCCTAGCCAGAATTCAATTCCCTAGAGGCCTCATAGTACATGGATCTCATCAAAGCTCAGCCCAAACACTCACCAAGTGGGCCCTAGAAGTGGATTTTAGCACTAAAAGATTATTTTACCTTTCTTATGTAATCTTCAGTCACTAGTTTAGTATTTAAGGGATATTTTACATAATCATACGAACCTCTATGCCATATTTTCGTTTATCAGTGCATTTCCTATTAGTATGAGTTTCTAAACCTCTTAGGTTCAGGGGAGGAGCCCTGCTGAGTTCTATGAATTAATAAAAGTATTACTGTTTCTTTTCAATCTGTATTTAATTCAATTCTAAGATGTATCTTTGTTCTTCAACTTGATGAATGAAATTACCTGAGACAATCATCTCCGTTCTTTATACTAAGACCGCATGCCTGACAACCACCCGTGTTCTTCTTAGGTTTGTGTGAATACGTGACTGGAAAGCATCGAACTGCCAGCTTGATTATACATCTCATAGACGACTAATCCATAACTCCATTGGGGACTTCTCAAGACACCAGTTCAACCGGGTATGGGGAGATTAGGATCTCTTTGGTAGAGGCTAGAACCCAAAGGCACAACATTCTCTGTTCCGGAAGATTCGACCTTGTCTGTGGCATTTTGAGTAGGATTATCATTAAGGAGAATGGACTGCAGGAGCTTCACCCTCAATCAGAATGGATCCACACTAACCCTGAGGTTCAGATCTGGAGGAGATTGGTGACCGCAACCGTACGGCATTGATCACATACAGCCTACCATAGAAGAAATCATTCACAATTGAAGAAGATAGTAACACTAGTGTTAATCCAGAAGGACAAAGCATCTCCAAGCCTTAACCATTTTCTTAACATTATAAACAGGTCAACTTAGTTTATATCTCATTATTCCTTTTATGCTTTTGAACCAAATTTAAACCAACAACTCTTCTATCCGCCTGATAAGATCTGCAAGATAACCATAGCTTACTTCAAACCACAAACCTCGTGGGATCCACCCTGACTCGCTCAGGTATTACTTGGACAATCCAGTGCACTTGCTGGTACAATTGTACGAAGTATGGGGATTCGTGCACCACTCCGCCCGATTATTCCTTCTTTCTATATCAGCTTCAAGCTTCCGTAGCTTGCCCTCTAACTCCTTTCGTCTCCTTACTTCTTTTTGCAATTCTCGTTCTGCTTCCTGTTGGCATTTGGCCTCATGTTTGAACTGTTGTAGTTGATCCCTTTGGCCATGAACGAGATCTAGGATCTCGATTTCATGAGGTTGATCCTCAGCCTCGGGATGATGGACCTCAGATTGGATCCTCCTTGTTTGAGGATTTCCTTAGGTCCCTTCCTCATGGGCAGTGGCGGAGCTTGAAACGAAATTTTGGGGGGGCCAGATAGAAGATAATTGTCAAGATGCTTTTGATATGAATCTCATTTAAGATAAGCTCGTCTAACCTCATCTTTCTGATTTGGGTAATATTGCCAAATTTAAAACCATTTTTCAGGGTATCGTTCTAAAGAATTAAGGTCAAACTCATCAGTCGTAACTCTTTAAACTTTTGAAGGTTGTATCTTACTTTCTTCGTGATTCATTAAAGTAGAAGAACTATCTACAAATGTTGATATTATAAAAGTTATATGTTTTCCTTTTTGAATATTAGCCTTCCTCTTAAAAAATGCATCATCAACTCTTTGATTTTTTATAACTATTTTATATAAAAATTTGAATATATATCCAGTAAAATATGTAAAAAAGAAATTAGAAGAACAAATATTAAAATTTATAATATTTATTGAATTTTTTTTATCAATTTATACGCATACAATAATATCAATACTTATTGAATATTCTAATATTTTTTATCATATAAAAAATTAAATTAAATAAATGGTAAAATATAAAATAATATTAAATTACATAAATAAAAAATACCTAATTTTTTATATTTGAACTCAAAGGTAAAGGGAGTGTTGCTTATTGAATAGAGAGCTGCGAAATGCGAATACACTCAATTCATTCCAAATCCAATATATTTTGAATGTTTAAAACTAAAAATTATTGTGCAATAAAAGCAAGAGATGAAGATTAAACTTTGGTATTTTAAGTCATAATAAAATATTTGAGCCAACTGAACTATTTTTTATTTTTTAAAAAAGTATTACTAATTTTTTTAATAAAAGTTTGGGGGGGGGGGGGGCCATGGCCACCCCTTGTCTGAACTAAGCTCTACCACTGCTCATGGGGGCCATGGTGCAGTGGTGGAGGCGGAAGCAAGAGGGCTTGGTCTTCTGGCTGATCTTCTGGTTCAGACTCAGATGTCGTATAGCCATCTCTGTGCTCATGATCCACCATTTGTCAGAGGGCGATTCTCAGGTCCCCGGCAACGGCGCCAATGTTCTGAGGGTTACCTGAAACGTTGATTTGGGCTAGAACGTGAGGTCCAGATCCTTTACTATAGCATCGTCTGACCTCTTTGGTGCCGAGGTGTCGCTTGTCCGAGTTTCTCATGAGGAGATGGAGGGTGGTACCTACATGACATTCCAATGCTTAAGTTAGCAAGGTTTTTAAGCAGGTTTTTAGTAGATTGGAGCGTGAGTTATACTTGGGAGTTCTAGTGTATTTATAATAGAGTAGATAACCACCGTTGTTAGAGTAGTTCTATCTTTTCTGATAGATAAGCGTTCCCTTTATCTTGGAAGTTTGTTGGGATCTACCTTCTAGATGAGGTAGAGATAGTAGGAGATACTTGTTAGATCAAGTAAAGGGCCACTTTATTAGTGGACCTTTTTGTCTTCTTAGACTTGGCTTTTGTTTATTGAGCTAGGGTATGAAAAAAAATTAAGTGAACCAACAAAGATTCCTTTTTGTGGAACTTTTTAAATATCTTTTTCTAGCAAAAAAATATTCAATTAAAGAACCAACAAATATAAAATAGTACTAAATTAAGTGAGTTAAAAACTTACCCGATTTCACAAAGATGATGTGAAAAGATATCATTACTTGAATCCAGAACTTAGCTTGAAAAACTAAAACTTCTTAAGTTGTAATTTGCAAATTTTTTTATCAATTTATAAAAATATAATTATATCAATACTTATTGAATATTCTAATATTTTTGTATAACATAAAAAACTAAATTAAATAAACAAAAAAGATACATATAATAGAACTAAACTGAATAAATAAAAAATACCTAATTTTACTGCAACTAATCATTCCACAACCCATCACTGTATAATGCTGTTCTTGAGAGCTGAAAAAAAGGGATTTAATCTTATCTTTTCTTTCGTTACTGAATATTTTATAGGATATTGTTTTTAACTCATTTTAGCCTAAATCTAAGGACTAACATGTTTATGTTTGAAACCAAAAGTATTTGAAGAAATGCAATAGATGAGATTTGAACATGGTAACTCCAATAGGAGGCTGGAAGAATTAAGTCAAATAATATATATTTATTACTTTACACATGTACTATTAATTTTTTTAGAAAAACATTGCAAAAAAAAAAAAACCTTTTTTCGTCCAACGACCCTTATTCTCTTTTTCTTTTTGTCACTTATCCTATTTTATGTAAATCTTTCTTTCTTTTGATTCTTTTCTTTCAAAATCATTATGGGTCATCTGCTTCTTTATTTGCTCCTCAAAACCAGGTAAATAGAGAGGTGCAGAGATTCCCATTCTCCATATTTTCTTGGGATAAATTCATACCTTCCTTTTAAACACATTGTGTCGCTTCGCTTCTTGGATCATTATAAAAGCACATTTGAGTTTTTTGTACTATTTCCTCAGTAACTCTATTCTCACTTATACATTTAGTTGAATTTAAATTCCTTTCCTGATTAACATGTTCTATCCATTGCAACTCTAGGAAATATATCATTTCATCATCTTCTTCCTCCTCCCGAGGCACCATTAAATTAATTTTTCTAATTGAACCATCCACCATAATATTTTTCTTGGAACTCCTTCACCTCTTATCCTTATTGTCATCTTTTTCTAAGTTAAAACTATCCTCAAAGATCTGCCAATCGTTAATGTTTAATACTATTCCCCAAACTACTGCAACGTTGAGGAAGCTTCCATATTCCATGCATGCAACTACATTCCATACATCATAATCCAAGTTCTCCTTGTTTCATTAGCTTCTCTAGTGGTCAAACTCCTTCTTTCTTCGAAGTAATTAATTAAGAAGGATGAGTGTAGGCTTCTTCCATGTTGAGGACTGAATCAAACATGAGAACTATTTTTAAACTATCAAACATTTTACTTTCTCAAGGGTATGCCAATCCTTAAAGAAGCACGGGAAGGATTAATGGAATAACTGATTCTTCTATAATGCTTCTATCTAGTTTCTCCTTCATGGCTTGATCAATACTATGTTTAACTTTTCACAATATTTTCAGCTCTCTATTTCTCCTAGGTACCTCTTGCCTGACTTTTGCTTCTGGATCCACCAATAAAGTGTTCTTATACATTCTCTATTTCCTATTTTGCTCTAGGTATCCTTGTACTCATGTTGTCTATTTTCTCCCCTCTATGGATATATTTAAACTTTGATCTAACATTTTGCATTGAACACTTCTTTTATATGGTTTAACTACCCCTCTACTTTTATATTTTGATTCTGATATCTTCAGTGAAACCTCAAATACCAACCATCTATCCAAGTTCTAGATTACTCTCTCACATGGTTCTTCAAGACAAAGATCACGAACGCATACTTTTTTTTGGTTAGTATTATCTCTATTTTTTCTTGGTTAAAAATGTCAATCACTTATCCTTCTTTACTGAAGATCTTTTAGAACCATTGGATTGTTATTTTTTCTACCAGATTATCCACAAACACCATGAATGTCTGCTACTCTAACCTTCTAAAACTTTCCACTTCCACTTTGTTTCTTCGAATCATCAAGTTTAATCCATGTGAAGTCCCTTGATGGAGTTCCTGAACTAATCCTAATGGTTTCTAGTATTTTTTATTTTCACCTTTACCTGTTGTGCATCTACACAAACTTTGTAGTTTTCTCTCTTTTCTCATGGATTACTTAAAAGTAAATTTGGATTTGAATTGGTTGAAATTCAGAAAAAAATTTACAATTATACATGTGTGTGGATCCTTCCACCATATAATTTCTAATTAGACAACTTATATTCTCAATAGATACGTATATAAGCCCAGCATACATATGTTTATTATGGACTTGCAATATGAAATTTGCGAGATTACTTGCGTAAGTAATTAATCTAAAAATAAAAATGTGTTATAATAATACTATCAAAAATTTTTATTTTGTTAATGTTGTTGAAACTATTTTTAATGTTTGTTATATGACCAATGCTAAAAAATGTTAACACCTAATAATTTAAGTTTATACACAAAATAAACCACTATTATTGTGTATACGATATCTCAAAGTTATTGCTACTCTAGTTATGAGGATGAATCCACAAAGTTATTTTTATTTGAGCACACATTATTGTAGCACTTGAATCTGTATGTTTCCTTTTCAATAATAAGACATTAGAATGGAATCAAAAAAAATTCATATCTTTATAAAACAACTGATTTGGAACTATTTATCTACATGAATCCACATCATAATTAGTTGGCTATGCAGATGCAGAATATTCATTTGTTCCATATAAAAGTAAATATCAAACTAGTGATCTATTTACATATGGTAATATAGCTACATCATGGAAGTCCATAAAATAGAAATACTTGTGATACATGAAGCAAGTCGCAAGTGCTTTTAACTTAGTGGTTTGATTTAGTATATTCAATCATCATGTGGATTATCTAATAAGAAAATATCTTTAACTACTTTGTATGAAGATAATGTAGCATGCAATTCTGGTCTTAAGGATGGATACATCGAAGATGATAGGATGAAACATATTTCTCCTATGTTATTTTTTACCAATGAATGATCGATATTCAATAAAGCTACTTTCAGAGTCCTCATTTAAAAGATTGGCATCCTAGATCAGAATGCATTAATTTCGAAACCTTAAATGATTTTGCCAAGAGAGAAAAACTGTACTCTTTTTTTTCTTGGTCAGGATTTTGTTCTTATTAACTTTTTTTAGACAACATTTTGTCTTTATTTAAAGGATATTGTACTATTTTTCTTTCACAAATATTTTTTTCATGAAATTTCTCTTTAGTATGATTTAAAAGCATGAACACTAATAGAACTTCTTGATTACAAGAGAAAATCTGAGTATATTATTATTGAGAGTGTGATAGAAAACCTTAGAGAGATATATTTGAGAATATTAAAACTAAAATTTATTTTATCATTTTGGTAACTTTCTCATTTTAAAAAGTCTTGCTCAAGAAAATTTTTGTTTTAGTTTTACACATCTCTTATATTATGATAATTAAAAATATTATTTGTACACCAAAATCAACCATTACGTATTTATGTAAATATATATGTATTATTTAACTCATGTTTAATGTGTATTTTATATTTTAATATGTATTTTATATTAGTGGCTATTTTTTGTATTGATTTTAGTGTAAACCTAACATAGTTGTATGGGTTAAATACTTTTGTTGTCCCTAAGATCTTCAATGAAAATAAATATCATCCCTAAGGTATTTTTGCGTTTAAAATCATCCCTAATATTTAATTTTATTTTAAAATAATCTTTTTTTTCTAACTTTTAGACCAAAATATCCTTAATCCCAAATTCACCCTCATTCCTTCTTTTACTTTCAACAACCACAAATGCACAAATTGAAGGGGAGGGAGAGCAAGAAAAAAAGAAAAGAATAAGGAAAGAGGTAGAGAATGAAAAGAAAAAAGAAGAGAAGAAGAGGAAGAAAAAGGCATCGCTAGCACATAAGGGTGTCGCTGCACGTTGACGTTCTTTTTCGGAGGTAACTCCATCCCATTCTGACAATGACGATAACCACCATCTCATCCCGTAGTTGCAACACTTTCAACGAACACAAGCAAGATAATAAATGACAAACAGGGTCGAGTTATAGCACAACAACGGCCTTCAACAACAACAATGACGATGACAATACACAATTTGTAACACCCTAATTACCTTAAGCCTTACCTCTAGCTGTAAAGCAAAGGTTAATCAGAGGTTATAACAATTCTAAGGCATATACATATTTATATAGAAGGAAATAATATATTCTAGAAACCCGATGAAGGATTAAGCTCAAAAACTGAATTACAAAAAAAAGTGTGAAACGTTCCCACGAAGCTAACGTACAAGACACAAGGTATAGATGCAAGAGAATAGAACATATATATATGTATATATCACACTCGAAAAGGGTGGACAATTAGCTAGAGCAGCAGGTGCTGTAGCGAAGCTGATTGCAAAAGAGGGGAAATCGGCCACATAAAAATTACCTTCTGGGGAGGTCCGTTTGATATCCAAAAACTGCTCAGCAACAGTCGGACAAGTGGGGAATGTTGGGGTAAACCAAAAAACTTTGGATAGAGCCGGATCTAAATGCTAGCTTGGTAAGCGTCCTGTAGTAAGAGGAGTAGTTATGAACCCTGTAGATCATCCCCATGGGGGTTGTAGACGATCATAACATGAGTGATTCGGCGGATTTGGATTCCTATATATCCACTCATGCGGTACTTCATTGTGTGATATATATAAGATCCATCTGTATAGATATCATCATCTACATCCAGAAAGCCGTATGCTTTGGAAGAAGCTTATACAGTTTGGGAAGGGTTTTTGATTGATAAAAAAAAAAAGAATCCACTTCAACCGATATGCCCTTTATATATATATATATATATATATATATATATATATATATAAGAGTATAATAATCATAGAGAACTAGCCGCAGCTTGCAGAGTTTAAGCCGACTAGTTACAAATAGAAAAATACAGATTTTTGGAGTTAAAACAGCTTATACAACTTATCTCTCAAGTAAGCCTCTAAGGCCATAAAAATAAATAAACAAAGAGATGTGAGAGTAACTATAACAAAGTAAAATAGAAATAAACCAAGGAGGAACCATACTCCGCTCTGTTACCATATCCGTAATCTCACCGAAGTGAATTTGTAACCTGCGTCTGAAAAATAACAACAAAGTATGGAATAAGAACCGGATGTTCTCAGTATGGTAATAGTGCCAAGTATGTAAGATGTAAGGCTCCGGGACGCCGAAGGCAATCCTAGAGTTTCACACCGATACCGATATTCATGCTTAGAATAAAATAAATAAATAAAGAACTTAAACCGTAACCAGGGTTATCTAAACTTAGGAAATTTCTAACTAATACTAATCACACTGTTGTATCCCACAACCTTCACCAACCTAACCTCCGTGCGATCCTATCGCCACTTCCTACCTAACCTCCTCAGCACTAGACAATCACAATTAATGCAAACAAGTAATACACAAGTAATAATCATATATCACAATTAATTCAAGAAACAAGTAGGCATATTATACAATTAGGCAAACTCAAGTAATCAAAGCAAACAAGCACATAAAAGATGTATATGATGAATGCTTGTCCTATTGGCTCGTGATATCACTAGTCGATCCGTAAATGCCAACCTGACACATCCTCCTGGATGTAGCCTTTTCTACCACGCCAGGGATATAGTGCCCTACACACTCATGCAGCAGCGAATCTGCTACGCCAGAGATATAGTGCTGATGTTAGAAATTTATCGTTGATCTAGATTTTCACAAAGTAGAATTCCATCGTTGAAAGTATAGTTTAGACCAACAATTAACTCCCAAATCAAATATTTTAAATCCAAATTATAATAACCGAGATCGAGAATACTTCAACCTCGGGTCATTCTCCCTAGGAGTTGCAATAAAATGTACATTTATTGGCTATGAGAGAGAGCATGGGGAATTGGGAAAGCAAGAAAGCAAGAAATATAAATAGCAAGGAAGCAAATAAACATGCAAAGAATGTAAATGGCAACTCTTGGTGAGAATTGGGTAATTAAGGATTCCTATCCTAGTTATGGACCACAAACATGGCAATTGTGTGGAATCAATCCAAATTAGTCAATCCTCTTTGAGAATTAGTCAAAAGAGCGTAATTGATCTCAATCCATAAGTCCTAGTCAACTCACTAATTACTTAGTGAAAGACTAGCGTCAATGGAAACCAAACCAATTAACTATTCTCACACAATGCGGAATGGACATCCACAACTCAATTCCACCAAAACACCCAATTTCTCAACCAAGAGTGTGAAAAGTAAGCATGCAAGAAATTAAATGAAAAGCAATAAATGTCAAAGCAATTAAATGCAAGGAAAGGAAAATTCAAATGCAAGAAAATATCTTGGCATGTAATTGAGAGCTAAGGTTACCTATCCTAGCCATTGACCACAAACAGATGATGATTATGAAGAGTTAATCCTACTTAGTCAACCTTACATCGAAGATAAATCAAGTAGGCATAGTTGATTTCAATCCCTAAGTCCTGTCAAGGGAGACAAAATCAACTAACTATTCTAATGTATTAAACAATAATAGACATAAATGACTCAAGGATCACCAAAACCAACAATTTCAAGCCAAGAGTGAAGAAAAATTAAGTAGAAACTAAGCCAACCATTTTATCAAATACTTGGTGTGCATGGAAATAAAATAACATTAAATTGCATTAAAAATAAAAGTTAACTACCAAAAGCAAGAAAATGACAATAACAATTAAAGAAAGCATTAAATGAGCATAAAACATAAATTGCATTAATTGAAAATTAAAATAACAAGAGTGTGCATAAACATGAAAATGACAAAATAAAGGAAAATAACAAGAGAAATGAAGAAGAACAAAGATGCAATAACAATAAATGACAAAGAAAAGTAAATGAAAACAAGAATTAAAAGTAGAAATTACAAGAAATTAAACTAAAGAACCTTAATTCTAGAGAGAGGGGGGAGCTCCTCTCTTTTGAAAACTACACTAAAACATGATAAAAGCTAAACCTAATTTCCCCCTTCATTCCTCTTCACTTTGGCCTTAAATAGCTTCAGAAAATGAGTTGGACTGGGTTTTGGAGGCCCAGAATTCGCCCCCAGTGATTTGCATTAATGACCTCACGCATATGCACGCATGCGTATGCACGACTTACGGTGTGTATGCACAGTTGCAAAGAATTCCCATCGTGGGTACGCACAACAATTGGTGTGTATGCATCCTTGCACGAAGTCACCGTTGTACGTACGCACGCATCACTATGCGTACGCACCTTTGTAGCAGCTTCCAAACTTCATTTTTTTCATTATTTCTCCCTTTTGCATGCTTTTCTCTTCACTTCTTCAATCCCATACTTGCTTTGGAAATCTGAAATCACTCAACAAATACATCAAGGCACCAAATGGGATTAAAGTGAATTAATTATAGCTATTTTAAGGCCTGAAAAATATGTTTTCACAATTAAGCACAAATCTAGGGAGAATTACAAAACTATGCTATTTAGATAAATAAATGTGGGTTTATGTGATAAAATCCACTCAAATCAAACCAAAATATATTGTAAAATATGGATTCATCAAGTGCCCTGCACACTCATGTAGTAGGAAGTCTACTACGCTGGGGATATAGGCCCCACACACTTTATGCAGCAGAGAAGGAAACAACCACAACAAATCATGCAACAGAAAAATCTGCTACACTAGGGATATAGGCCCTGCACACTCTCAACAACATCTGCTCATGCAATAGAGAAATCTGCTATGCCAGGGATATAGGCCCTGCACACTCTCATATAATCCAACAAGTTCATCGACCTTAAATCATCACCAGTCATCATCATTCCTCATCTCAAATCACTTTCAATTATCAATTCTCATATTCCAAGGACATAGTGCCTGGCACACTTTCCTTCAATATCCATCAAGCTCATAATAACCATCATCAGTTCTTAATTCCGTTCCGAACTCATTAGTTCATCAGTTTCTCAACTCATTGTCAATAATCACCAAGTTCACTACTCTTATTTCTCTCTCAACCAAACTCATCCTTAGTACACAAGAAACCTAAACCTCCGTTCTCTAACTTTTCAAAGTGAAACCCAAATTAAACCTCCTAGGACCCTTCCCATGCTTTGATACCCAAAAATAAGCCAAAGAGTTTTAAAATGGTGCCACAAAAGTTTACAAGCTTGTTGGGAAGGTGATATAGTTCAAAACAAAGTTTTAGTTGTTAAACAGGGCATGTGCGTACACACAGGGGTGTGCGTGCACACGCGCAAAGAAATTTTCAAAAGGTGTGCGTATGCATAGAGGTGTGCGTACGCACAAGTGCGAATTTCCACAATTCTGTTTGCTCGCACAAGATGTGCTAGCACCCTCAACAGACTGCCCTTCCCAACGTGTGCGTGTGCATAGAGTTGTGTGTGCGCACAGGTTGTAAAATTCCATTGGTTTTATGTGCGCACATGTTGTGCTAGCGCCGCCAACCGAAGGCCTTCCCCTGTGTGTGCGTACACACAAGGGTGTGCGTGCGCACAGGTTTGAAAAATCATAAAGGTGTGCATGCGCACAAAACTGTGCGTTCGCACATGCCAGAAATTACCGAAATTCTGCAACTTTGCAGAATTTCATATTTTGACACGAAACTTTGAATGATCATAACTTCTCCTACAAAAGTCCAAAATTTACAAACTTTATATCAATTTGAAGAGTTCTCAATGGACTTTAATTTTAAACAAATTTCAACAACTTTTGAAAACTGAGGCTCAAGTGATGATCCATCAAAATTCACCAAAAATTTGTTTTTACTAAAAATCTTAAAAACTTATTTTCACAAAAACTCTCATTTTAAAACCAAACTACTCACAATCCAATTACTACCAAAACAACACAAAGTCCATACCACTCATTCCTCAAACGCAACCATCAATAACCTCCCATTTGCACTAATCCACACCATCAAAATCATTAATCTCCAACAAATAAAATCATCATAAACACTCCTAATTCTTCCTCATTCCTCAATAAAATTTTCATGATTCATTATCTCTCATCAACAATACCAACAACTCTCAACAACCATAATAATTCTCAACATTCATCATCAAATCATTAAGCTCCCAAACATTTCACATTAACATTACACATCAATAATTTCTCATACATAAATACTTCACTTACCACCCATCATCATCATAATTATCATCCACCATCAATCATAGCTCAACATAAATAATGTATCCTCATGCAATATTAACTCAAAATCAACATCATTCAATATCATCACCAACCACAAGACTCAAAACCCACATTCATCATCATAATATATCATCACACATCATAATCATCAATATCTTTTATTCCAACCCACCACACACATTTACATTAACTTATTACCTTAAATTCTCATAATCCTCATCAACCACAATAATCCAATACAACCAACAATTTAATGTCAACTCACATATAATTATTCATACGCCAACAAAATTCGATCCTATCTTAAGGTCAACTAGCCTAAGTGTCTAGAAACATTACATATTACATAAAGAAAACCGAAACTATACCTTGGCCGATTTCCAAATGCACCAAACACCAAAACGAAGCCACCAAGCTTGATCCAAAGCCTCAACCAACTCCAACAAATACCAAAACTCAATCTAACATCATATATATATATATATATATATATATATATATATATATATATATATATATATATATCAAAATCAAAACTAAGATACACAAAACAACTAAACACAAGGGTTTAGTGAAACCTTACCTTACCCAACGAGATTAGGGGTAAAATCCAATAATTATCCACTACTAGAGATCACCTAAACATGCAAAATCACAAAATCTACTCAAAAACCATAACCAAAAACATACAGAATCAAGGACAGGAAACTGGGGTGTGAGCTTCAAGTTCTTAGCAGATTTTTTTGGATAAAAAGGAAGAGCTCGTCGAGAGCTTTGCGTGGCCATAAATGGCTCGTCAATCGGAGTTTCGTAGCTCAAGTTATGCCTCCCGGAAGGTAGAGGTGAATAGTAACAATGGGGTTTCACCCCCCACTATCACCTATCAGAGTTCTCTCTCTGTTCCCTTCAAAATGAGTTTGAAACTCATTAAACACATATGTATGTTGGACCTTGGGTCTGATCCAACCTGTTAGCGGTTTTAGTACGTTTGGCCCACTTTGGGCCAAAACCTTTAAGATTAGTTCCCGGTTTTCAATTCTAAATTATTTTTGTCCTATCAAAATAATAAATCAATTTTTTTAAAATCTTATTTTCCAAAATACGCGATACTTGACAGACTAGAGCTCGTACTGCCAGCTTAAGTGCCAGTACACATTTTTTTACAAAAGGTTTTTGCAAAAGATATATTTTCCAAATTAGAAAAATCCATTGAAATCAAATTTCATCTTTATATTTTTAAATTAAAATTTCTAAATTTTGAATCTATCTTGGGCACTTAAAATTATTATTGTTTTTATTAAAACGGTTTTACGAGAAAACTCTGGTTCTTACACAATTGGCGACTTCAGCATCAACAATAACCATGTTCTCCTTTTTTGTCATGCTCTCTTTCTCTTTCCTTTTCCTTTCTTGTTTTGTTCTATTTCTCTCTTCACGTTTGTACTTTTTTATTATCTCTCTCTTTGTGTTAGTCTTGTTTGATTTTTTTAAAAAAACTAAAAAAAGAATAATTGGTGTTGTTGTAGGTGAAGGGTGAGTAGTGAAGATTTGAGTGAGAAGAATTGTTGTTATTGATGACGATGATGAATGAATGTAAGAGCCAGCGTTTTTACGTAAAACTGTTTTAATATAATAATTTTAAGTGCCCGAAATAGATTCAAAATTTAGAATTTTAATTTGAAATATAAAGGTGAAATTCGATTTCAATGAATTTTTCTGAGTCGGAAAAAGTATTTTGAGAAAAATCGAGAAAAACTGCGAACCGGCAGCCGAACCGGTCAAACCGGTTTAAGTCTGTCCGGTACTGCATTTTTAGAAAAATATGATTTTGGAAAAATTGATTTATTATTTTGAAAGGACAAAAATAATTTTGGAATTAAAAACCGGGCACTAATCTTAAAGGTTTTGGCCCAAAGTGGGTCAAACGGGCTGAAAACGCTAAATGGTTAGACCAGGCCTAAGGTCCAACATATATAAGCTCATTAAATGAGCTTTGAGCTCATTTTTCAGAACATAAGAGAGAGAGAGACACGGTTTTGAGATGAGGGGAGAAGAGGAGAGTGGTTACTATTCACCTCCACCTTCTGGGAGCCATAACTTGAGCTACGGACATCCAATTGATGAGCCGTTTACGGCTATCCGAAGCTCTCCACGAGCTCTTGCTTTCTATCTAAGTTTTTCTGGTAAGAACTAGAAGCTCACTCCCCAGTTCTTTGTCCTAATTTTCTGCACGTTTTGGTTATGGGTTTTGAGTAGATTTTGTGGTTTTACTTGTTTATGTGATCTCTAGTAGCGAATAATTGTTGAATTTTATCCCTACTCATTTTGGATAAGGTAAGGTTCCACTAAGCCCTTGTGTTTAATTGTTTTATGTATCTTAGGTTTTGATTTTGGTGATATATGTGTTGTTAGTTTGAGCTTTGGTATTTGTTTGAGTTGGTTGAGGCTTTGAATCAAACTTGGTGGCTTCATTTTGGTGTTTGGTGCGTTTGAGAATCAGCCAAGGTATGATTTCAGTTTTCTTTATGTAATATGTAATGTTTATGGACACTTAGGCTAGTTGACCCTAAGATAGGATTGAATGTTGTTGGTGTATGAATAATTATATATGAATTGATGTTAATTGTTGGTAGTATTAGATTATTGTGGTTGATGATGATTATTGGAAATTGTTGGTGTTAATGAATTTTGATGATTGGTGTTGTTGATGAGAATTGATAGATAAGGTAGTGGTGTTGTGTGGAATAAATTCGGGTAATAATAATAATAATGATTATATGATTTGATGATGATTGTTGAGATTTATTATAGTTGTTGAGAGTTGTTGATGTTGTTGATAATTTATGGGAATGTCATTGTTGTATGATGATGAATGACGATTTGGTGATTTTGGTTATTCTAATGCATTATAGTATTGATGTTGATAAATGAGGTTGGAGGTTGGAATTGATGTTAAATGATGTTGAAGTTGTATGATTGGTAGTAATGAAAAGATGATTGATGAGGTAAGTTGTATTGTTGATTTTGAATGATTTTTTGTTGAATGATTTTTTATGAACAATGATGTTGAAGTTGTTAAATAGTATTGGACATTGGTATTGCAAATAATTGAAGTTTGAGGTTGAAGTTGAGTGAGTTTGATTATGATGTTTGTTAATGATATAATGGTGATAGATGATTGTGTTGGGTGAGAATTGTGTAATGTAAATGGGAACATGGTAAGATTGGTAAAGAATAGATTAAAAAGGTGAGTTATGAGGAATATTGGAATTGGTATGGTTTTGGTTTGATTTTGGTTGAAATATTTTGAAAGTTGAGGTTTGGCAAAATTCTGCATAATCTATTTTCTGGCAGCAGCTTCGGACGCTTTTTGGGAACGATCTAACCATCACAATTGCATGGGATTAATTTTTCTCGAATCTTTGTGATGTGTAGAAAAATCCTGGAAATTTTGGTTAAAGTTTAACGGTTGGATTAGGAGATATAAATTTTTTAAGTTTGTTACTTTAAAATTGATTTTCTGCTGCTACATAATCAAACCAGCAACTTTCCAAGCCTATATCTCCCAATCCTTATCATAATTTTGAGTGGGACCAAAAGGACATTGAGACTTGGACTGTTTTCTTGTTTGAGTCAAAATTTTAGACTATTATAAATTTTGAGATGAAATGGTGATCATTGATTTTTTTTCCTGAGTTTGTATGAACTTAACTGAATTGCCAACCATATAGTTAAAGTGAAGTCCCCTAAATAACAAACACAGAACAAGAGCTCTGACCTCATTGATTATATTCTTTCTTCTTTTGTGATTGACTAGTGCAAAAGACATGTTGATTAGGGCTAATACTTCTTTTAGTTTTTTTATGCTTTCTACATCATATTACACTATTTTTCTAAAATAGACTGCTAATTTGATTAGTTATTTTTTATTTTGCTTGATTTCTTATATATTCTCTGTCACTATGTTGCATGCAAACAATGTGTTTGATGATTTGCCTCAATAAAGAGTTTAGTTTATGACATATTTTTACATGCTTAATTTGGTTTGAATCTGACAAAAACATATTTTTACATGCTTAATTTGCCTCAATAAAGAGTTTAATCTTATGGCTTTTTTTCTTGAATCTGACAAAAACATATTTTTACATGATTAATTTGGCTTGAAAAGACTGCTCAATCTTCCTCATCTCCACTGGGTTTGCTGTTCTGTTGCCTCCTCTGTTTAAGGCTTCATCTTTCTTGGTTCGTTTTTCTTTATAACTATAACAAATATTAATCTATTTTCTTGTGTATAATATAACTTAATCTGTTACCTTTTATGTTATATAAGTATTGAAGTTTTGAATTTTGTATTTATTACTTTTGATGTCAATGGAGGATTGAGTTCACTTTTTTTCTCATTTAGAAGCTTCTTATATAACTTGCAAAGCATTTAATTTTATTTCTTATCTTGTTGCATATTAAGGATCTTGTTCAGTTTTATGTTGGTTGAAATGAAGTAGTTGTAACTTAGGAACTTATGATATTAGCACCGGCATAATATTCTTGTTGCACTGCATTGCTATCTTTATGGCCAAGGCCAAATAACTTGGAATTTAATTTATAGGGAAAGTGAAAATTCATATATGAAAGCAGAAGGGCAAGTGGTCTTTCAAATATTCTGCTTTTAATCCATCAAATAATTCTCTTCGAGTTTTATGCACAAAATCTTCCAAGTTTTATGCCTCTTGGGGTATTTAGGACTTTGTGAGCTAGATATAAAGACCATTCTTGATTTTATTCCTGATATAGCACATGTTGCTCATTTATATTTGTGTCCTTAGTTTATACACTGTTTACTGATTTTTTTTCTTTTCTTTATGTTGTGTATTTGCATAATAGTACTAGTAGTAAAGTTCCTAATTGCTACTTCATTTTCATTTATGCCTAAAATCAATTTCTTCAAAAACATGCTAATTTTTGTTCCGTTTCTCTGCCTTTTGTTATTATTATCTTTAGTTTTAGATACAGGATAATTATTTCTCTGTTACTTGTTAAATGGCTAAGTTCGTGAACTTTTTTTAAAAGCAAATAGGGCACTGAAAAAACTGAGTTATTTTCATTTTAAAATGAAAGGGAAGGGAGTTCATTTCATTTCAAAAAATAATGATGATGAGGAGTTGCATTCATTTCAAGAAACTGAAATCAATAAGCTGTTAACTTTTGATTTTGGCTGCTGCATTTGACTACTATCTTAGATTAACTTTTTATTACTATTAAATTAAAAGAATTATAATATAGAAGTAAAAATCCAAATGAATCCTTGACGATCTTCATAGAATGGATTGTAGGGAAAAATTGATGTGCCCATTTCTTATTCACGGCTTGTTTTTTGTCAATCTGTCAATCCTGTTTACTATGTATATAATAAATGTTATTATTAAGGTAAATCTCAAGTTTAGGTGTGTTAGATACTCTGTTTCTTTTGATAAGTATCATTAAATACTATGTTATTTTAGATGGTTGATTATTAATATCTACAGGGTTGGTTTTGATTAATAATATCTATTGCATACTTGAATTGATTTACAAAATTTGAATGTCTTCTAGCTAAATATTTTAATGTTTTGTTCTTCTTTTTTTTTTGACAGAATGAATTTCAAACAGAAGATGAAAGTTATTGCCTGCTTGATTTTTCTATGTATGAGGTTGTCTATGGTAACATTGATTTCATTTTATTGATGTGTTTGGGTTCTTGTACATGTGTGTCTGCTAGTAAATTTTAATTTTTAAAACTTCTTTGTAACTTTAATTTGGATAAGAGTAAAGCTTTTTAATACATATGTGATTAAAATCATTGAGATTTGTTTTATATAAGTTCAATTATGGATTATGAGACGAATTATGAATTATGGAATTTTTGAAAATTTAGATACGTATTTTGTGTTAATTTTAATTAAACGTATTTAATATTAGGGGTATTTTAGTAAATTTAAAAAATTTAGAGTCAATAATAATTTTAATTAAAGATATTTGTTATTAAGGATATTTTAGTAAATTTAAAAAAATCTAGAGTCAATAATAATTTAACTAAAGATATTTGTTATTAGGGATATTTTAGTAAATTTAAAAAAATTTAGAGTCAATAATAATTTAACTAAAGATATTTGATATTAGGGGTATTTTAGTAAATTTAAAAAATTTAGAATCAATAATAATTTAACTAAAGATATTTGATATTAGGGGTATTTTAGTAAATAAAAAAATTAGAATCAATAATAATTTAACTAAATATATTTGTTATTAGGGGTATTTTAATAAATTCAAAAAATTTTAGAATCAATAATAATTTTAATTAAAAATATTTGTTATTAGGGGTATTTTAGTAAATTTAAAAAAATTAGAGTCAATAATAATTTAACTAAAGATATTTGATATTAGAGGTATTTTAGTAAATTTAAAACAGAATAAATTACCATTTGTACTCATAAAAGATACAGATGCCAACAAATATACCCATATAAGAATAAAACGACAATTATAACCACAGAAGATGGCTTCTGTGTGCCAAGAGTACCCGGACGTTGGTTACATAATTGGTCCATTAGGGTATTCTTGGCACACGGAAGCTATCTTCCGTGGGTACAATTGTCATTTTATTCTTATATGGATACATTTGTCGTTTGTATTTTTTATGGATACAAATGGTAATTTATTCATTTAAAAAATTAGAATCAATAATAATTTTAATAAAAAATATTTGTTATTAGGGGGTATTTTAGTAAATTTAAAAAATTTAGAGTCAATAATAATTTTAACTAAAGATTTATTATTAGGGGTATTTTAATAAATTTATTATTAGAAATATTTTGTAAATTAAAAAAATCAATGTAAAAGTATAATATTTAATTAGGTTTATGTTTAATTTTTAGTCATTAATATTTTAATTTAAATGATTAAGGGTAATTTTGACATATTATATAATATGACCAAGATATTCAAACTCAACCAAACAAAAATTTAATATAGAGAAAAAATTGCTCTTTCTAGGGTTTAGTGGGAGTACGTACTCCGTACTCTATACAATTTTAAAAATCGAAGATGAGCGGTGGAGTGAGCGGGGAAGAGACTTTGAGGGTGAAACACAGTGAGGCAGCCGATAATGTCGCCAGAAGAGATAAGGGGGAGAGCGAGGGAGGGCTTGCATCAGGGGAAAAGGAGGATCATTGGTGCACGAAATTGCAATCACACTTTTGCAATTCCGCACAACTAACCAGCAAGTGCACTGGGTCATCCAAGTAATACCTTACGTGAGTAAGGGTCGATCCCACGGAGATTGTCGGCTTGAAGCAAGCTATGGTTATCTTGTAACTCTTAGTCAGGATATCAATAATTCTCAGGTTTAATTGTGAAAAGTAAAAGAACATGAAATAAATACTTGTTTTGCAGTAATGGAGAACAGGTTGAGGTTTTGGAGATGCTCTATCTTCTGAATCTCTGCTTTCCTACTGTCTTCTTCTTCATGCACGCAAGGCTCCTTCCATGGCAAGCTGTATGTAGGGTTTCACTGTTGTCAATGGCTACCTCCCATCCTCTCAGTGAAAATGTTCAACGCGCTCTGTCACAGTACGGCTAATCATCTGTCGGTTCTCAATCAGATTGGAATAGAATCCAGTGATTCTTTTGCGTCTGTCACTAACGCCCAGCCCTCAGGAGTTTGAAGCTCGTCACAATCATTCAATCCTTGAATCCTACTCAGAATACCACAGACAAGGTTTAGACCTTCCGGATTCTCTTGAATGCCGCCATCAATTCTAGCTTATACCACGAAGATTTTGATTAAGGAATCTAAGAGATATTCACTCAATCTAAAGTAGAACGGAGGTGGTTGTCAGGCACACGTTCATAGGTGAGAATGATGATGAGTGCCGCGGATCATCACATTCATCAAGTTGAGGAACAAGTGATATCTTAGAATAGAAGCGAGCGTGATTGAATGAAAAACAGTAGTAATTGCATTAATCCATCAAGACACAGCAGAGCTCCTCACCCCCAACCATGGGGTTTAGAGACTCATGCCGTAGAAGATACAATGAGAAACACGTAATGTGTCATGAGGTAAAGATACAATGTCAAAATATCTTATTTATAGTGAACTAGTAACCTAGGATATACAGAAATGAGTAAATGACGTAAAAATCCACTTCCGGGGTCCACTTGGTGTGTGCTTGGGCTGAGCATTGAAGCTTTCATGTGTAGAGACTTTTTCTGGAGTTAAACACCAGCTTTTGTGCCAGTTTGGGCGTTTAACTCCAATTTTTGTGCCAGTTCCGGCGTTAAACGCCGGGAATTCTAAAGCTGATTTGCAATGCCAGTTTGGGCCATCAAATCTCAGGCAAAGTATGGACTATTATACATTGATGGAAAGCCCAGGATGTCTAATTTCCAGCGCAATTGAGAGCGCGCCAATTGGGCTTCTGTAGCTCCAGAAAATTCACTTTGAGTGCAGGAAGGTCAGAATCCAACAGCATCTGCAGTCCTTTTTCAGCCTCTGAATCAGATTTTTGCTCAGGTTCCTCAATTTCAGCCAGAAATTACCTGAAATCATAGAAAAACACACAAACTCATAGTAAAGTTGTGGGTTCCAAGATCGCTAAAGCTTTTTCACTCATTGAAACTTTGTCGGGAGATAACATTGCGGTAGTTTTTGGGAAGCAAGGAGATCTCTTGCCACCGAGTGTCACATTTGCCCAAGAAGCTAAGAATTGTTTGGCAGAACCTTATAAGGATGCTATAGTGATTAAGGTGCTAGGTAAACATTATAACTACACTGCATTGTCTCATAAACTCCAAACGGTATGGCAGATTAAGAGAGGTTTTGATTTATTGGACGTGGGATTTGACTACTTTTTTGTGAAGTTTGATGTGGCTTAGGAGCGAGAAAAGGTTCTCTTAGGAGGTCCATGGATGATTGAGGAAAATTATGTGGCTGTGAAGCCTTGGGATCAAGAGTGTAAATCAAGTGAAAACTATTTTGGAGCAACATTAGTGTGGATTAGAATTTTTGGATTACCAATTTGGTGCTACAAAGAAGATACAATTCTCTGTGTTGCGGCTGCAGTTGGCATTCCCGTTAAGGTTGATTTCGAAACAAAATTAGTTGAAAGAGGACGATATGCTCGAGCCTGTGTTCAGATAGATTTAGGATTGCCAGTGACTAAGAAGATTCTTGTTGAAGGTGTTGAATATGAGATTGAATATGAAAGTCTTCACCTTATTTGTGGCTCCTGTCTCAAGTTTGGTCATGATATGAAGGTGTTCAAGACTGACAGCAATGCGGGAGAAGGAACTAATGCCAAGGTGGTCGGCGATTTAGCAAAGCAGCCAGAAAGCTCAAATTCAAAAAATCCAATACATGTGGAAAAGGCAAGTTTTAATTTTGGCAAGAATCTTGGAGATGAAACTGTAAAGGTTGCTGTCCCGAATTCGGTGGAGAGTGATTTGTATGCTGTTTATGTAGATCATGCACAACATGAGGATTTGGAAGGCTGGACTCAAGTGATTAGGAATGGAAAGTATAAAATGGGTCAAAAGCCTTCTCCTAGCACCCATCAGGTCCAACTAAAAGCAAAGAAGACTCCTAACAAGGCTACCAATACTTGGACAAGGCCTAATCACCAACGTACAACACATGCTACTAGATCCAAAGTAAAATTAAGTAGGGGCATCAATATTGGAAAACCGGTTAGTGTGGCGTCTTCGGGGACCCGGCACAATGTTCATCATCAGCAGCAAGGTGAGACAACAAATGGCACTGTGCAAAAGCGTCCTCGCCCAAACTATTTGTAGAATTCACCGTTGTCAGTGGCTACCTCCCATCCTCTCAGTGAAAATGTTCAACGCACCCTGTCACGGCACGGCTAATCATCTGTCAGTTCTCAATCAGGTTGGAATAGAATC
This sequence comes from Arachis hypogaea, assembly GCF_003086295.3. NCBI lineage: Eukaryota > Viridiplantae > Streptophyta > Magnoliopsida > Fabales > Fabaceae > Arachis > Arachis hypogaea. The sequence continues at coordinate 23,749,997 of NC_092043.1, read as the reverse complement.
CAGTGATTCTTTTGCGTCTGTCACTAACGCCCAGCCTTCAGGAGTTTGAAGCTCGTCACAGTCATTCAATCATTGAATCCTACTCAGAATACCACAGACAAGGTTTAGACCTTCCGGATTCTCTTGAATGCCGCCATCAATTCTAGCTTATACCACGAAGATTCCGGTTAAAGAATCCAAGAGATATCCACTCAATCTAAGGTAGAACGGAGGTGGTTGTCAGGCATACGTTCATAGGTGAGAATGATGATGAGTGTCACGGATCATCACATTCATCAAGTTGAAGAACAAGTGATATCTTAGAACAAGAACAAGCGGAATTGAATAGAAGAACAATAGTAATTGCATTAATACTCGAGGTACAGCAGAGCTCCACACCTTAATCTATGGTGTGTAGAAACTCCACCATTGAAAATACATAAGAACAAGGTCTAGGCATGGCCGTGAGGCCAGCCTCCCAATGATCTAAGATAGCATAAGAATAAAGATAGCTACCAAGATGATCTAGAGATCTAGAATGATCAAAAGATGAAAATACAATAGTAAAAGGTCCTACTTATAGAGAACTAGTAGCCTAGGGTTTACAGAGATGAGTAAATGACATAAAAATCCACTTCCGGGCCCACTTGGTGTGTGCTTGGGCTGAGCATTGAAGCATTTTCGTGTAGAGACTCTTCTTGGAGTTAAACGCCATCTTTTGTGCCAGTTTGGGCGTTTAACTCCCATCCTTGTGCCAGTTCCGGCGTTTAATGCTGGGAATTCTGATGGTGACTTTGAACGCCGGTTTGGGCCATCAAATATTGGGCAAACTATGGACTATCATATATTGCTGGAAAGCCCAGGATGTCTACTTTCCAACTCCGTTGAGAGCGCGCCAATTGGGCTTCTGTAGCCCCAGAAAATCCACTTCGAGTGCAGGGAGGTCAGAATCCAACAGCATCTGCAGTCCTTTTTAGTCTCTGAATCAGATTTTTGCTCAGGTCCCTCAATTTCAGCCAGAAAATACCTGAAATCACAGAAAAACACACAAACTCATAGTAAAGTCCAGAAAAGTAAATTTTAACTAAAAACTAATAAAAATATACTAAAAACTAACTAGATCATACTAAAAACATACTAAAAGCAGTGCCAAAAAGCGTACAAATTATCCGCTCATCACAACACCAAACTTAAATTGTTGCTTGTCCTCAAGCAACTGAAAATTAAATAAGATAAAAAGAAGAGAATATACAATGAATTCCAAAAACATCTATGAAGATCAGTATTAATTAGATGAGCGGGGCTTTTAGCTTTTTGCCTCTGAACAGTTTTGGCATCTCACTCTTTCCTTTGAAATTCAGAATGATTGGCTTCTTTAGGAACTCAGAATCCAGATAGTGTCATTAATTCTCCTAGTTAAGTATGATGGTTCTTGAACACAGCTACTTATTGAGTCTTGGCCATGGCCCAAAGCACTCTGTCTTCCAGTATTACCACCGGATACATACATGCCACAGACACATAATTGGGTGAGCCTTTTCAGATTGTGACTCAGCTTTGCTAGAGTCCCCAATTAGAGCTGTCCAGGGTTCTTAAGCACACTCTTTTTGCCTTGGATCACACTTTTATTTCTTTCTTTTTCTTTCTTTTTCTCTTTCTCCCTTTTTTTTCGTTTTTCTCCTTCTCTTTTTTTTTGTATTCACTGCTTTTTCTTGCTTCAAGAATCATTTTTATGATTTTTTAGATCCTCAGTAACATGTCTCCTTTTTCATCATTCTTTCAAGAGCCAACATTCATGAACCACAAATTCAAAAGACATATGCACTGTTTAAGCATACATTCAGGAAACAAAAAATATCGCCACCACATCAAAATAATTAAACTGTTATAAAATTTAAAATTCATGCAATTCTTCTCTTTTTCAATTAAGAACATTTTTCATTCAAGAAAGGTGATGGATTCATAGGACATTCATAACTTTAAGGCATAGACACTAAGACACTAATGATCACAAGACACAAACATAGCTAAACATAAGCATAATTTTTTAAAAATAGAAAAATAAAGAACAAGGAAATTAAAGAACGGGTCCACCTTAGTGATGGCGGCTTGTTCTTCCTCTTGAAGAACCTATGGAGTGCTTGAGCTCCTCAATGTCTCTTCCTTGTCTTTGTTGCTCCTCTCTCATGATTCTTTGATCTTCTCTAATTTCATGGAGGAGAATGGAATGTTCTTGGTGCTCCACCCTTAGTTGTCCCATGTTGGAACTCAATTCTCCTAGGGAGGTGTTTAGTTGCTCCCAATAGTTTTGTGGAGGAAAGTGCATCCCTTGAGGCATCTCAGGGATTTGATGATGAGAGGGGTCTCTTGTTTGCTCCATCCTTTTCTTAGTGATGGGCTTGTCCTCATCAATGGGGATGTCTCCCTCTATGTCAACTCCAACTGAATAACAGAGTTGACAAATGAGATGAGGAAAGGCTAACCTTGCCAAGGTAGAGGACTTGTCCGCCACCTTATAAAGTTCTTGGGATATAACCTCATGAACTTCTATTTCTTCTCCAATCATGATGCTATGAATAATGATAGCCCAGTCTATAGTAACTTCGGACCGGTTGCTAGTGGGAATGATTGAGCGTTGGATAAACTCCAACCATCCCCTAGCCACAGGCTTGAGGTCGTGCCTTCTCAATTGAACCGGCTTTCCTCTTGAATATCTCTTCCATTGGGCGCCCTCTTCACAAATGACTGTGAGGACTTGGTCCAACCTTTGATCAAAGTTAACCCTTCTAGTGTAAGGGTGTTCATCTCCTTGCATCATGGGCAAGTTGAATGCCAACCTTACATTTTCCGGACTAAAATCCAAGTATTTCCCCCGAACCATAGTAAGCCAATTCTATGGGTCCGGGTTCACACTTTGATCATCGTTCTTGGTGATCCATGCATTGGCATAGAACTCTTGAACCATTAAGATTCCGACTTGTTGAATGGGGTTGGTAAGAACTTCCCAACCTCTCCTTCGGATCTCATGTCGGATCTCCGGATATTCACTCTTTGAGTTTAAAAGGGACCTCGGGGATCACTTTCTTCAAGGCCACAACTTCATAGAAGTGGTCTTGATGCACCCTTGAGATGAATCTCTCCATCTCCCATGACTCGGAGGTGGAAGCTTTTGCCTTCCCTTTCCTCTTTCTAGAGGTTTCTCCAGCCTTGGATGCCATAAATGGTTATGGAAAAACAAAAAGCAATGCTTTTACCACACCAAACTTAAAAGGTTTGCTCGTCCTCAAGCAAAAGAAGAAAGAAGAGAGTAGAAGAAGAAGAAATGAGGAGATGGAGATGGCTTTGTGGTTCGGCCAAAGGGGGAGAAGTAGTTTTTAGGTTGTGTGAAAATGAAGGAGTGAAGATGGGTTTATATAGGAGTGGGGAGAGGGGTAGGGTTCGGTTATGTATGGGTGGGTTTGGGTGAGAAAGTGGTTTGAATTTGAATGGTGAGGTAGGTGGGGTTTTATGAAGGATGGATGTGAGTGGTGAAGAGAAAGATGGGATTTGATAGGTGAAGGGTTTTTGGGGAAGAGGTGTTGAGGTGATTGGTGAATGGGTGAAGAAGAGAGAGAGTGGTGGGGTAGGTAGGGATCCTGTGGGGTCCACAGATCCTGATGTGTCAAGGAAAGGTCATCCCTGCACCAAGTGGCGAGCAAAGTTGCTCTTTGTGCCAATTCTGGCATTAAACGCCGGGCTGGTGCCCATTTCTGGCGTTTAACGCCAAGTTCTTGCCCTTCACTGGCGTTTAACGCCAGTCTGGTGCCCCTTTCTGGCGTTAAATGCCCAGAATGGTGCCAGACTGGGCGTTAAACGCCCATCTGCTAGCCTTACTGGCGTTTAAACGCCAGCAAGATCTTCCTCCAGGGTGTGCTATTTTCCTTTCTGTTTTTCATTCTGTTTTTGCTTTTTCAATTGATTTTGTGACTTCTCATGATCATCAACCTACAGAAAACATAAAATAACAAAGAAAAATAGATCAAATATAACATTGGGTTGCCTCCCAACAAGCGCTTCTTTAATGTCAGTAGCTTGACAGAGGGCTCTCATGGAGCCTCACAGAAGCTCAGAGCAATGTTGGAACCTCCCAACACCAAACTTAGAGTTTGAATGTGGGGGTTCAACACCAAACTTAGAAGTTGGTTGTGGCCTCCCAACACCAAACTTAGAGTTTGACTGTGGGGGCTCTGTTTGGCTCTGTTTTGAGAGAAGCTCTTCATGCTTCCTCTCCATGGTAACAGAGGGATATCCTTGAGCCTGAAACACAAAGGATTCTTCATTCACTTGAATGATCAATTCTCCTCTGTCCACATCAATCACAGCCTTTGCTGTGGCTAGGAAGGGTCTGCCAAGGATGATGGATTCATCCATGCACTTCCCAGTCTCTAGGACTATGAAATCAGCAGGGATGTAATGGTCTTCAACTTTTACCAGAACATCCTCTACAAGTCCATAAGCTTGTTTTCTTGAGTTGTCTGCCATCTCTAGTGAGATTTTTGCAGCTTGCACCTCAAAGATCCCTAGCTTCTCCATTACAGAGAGAGGCATGAGGTTTACACTTGACCCTAGGTCACACAAGGCCTTCTTAAAGGTCATGGTGCCTATGGTACAAGGTATTGAAAACTTCCCAGGATCCTGTCTCTTTTGAGGTAATTTCTGCCTAGACAAGTCATCCAATTCTTTGGTGAGCAGAGGGGGTTCATCCTCCCAAGTCTCATTTCCAAATAACTTGTCATTTAATTTCATGATTGCTCCAAGGTATTTAGCAACTTTCTCGTCAGTGACATACTCATCCTCTTCAGAGGAAGAATACTTATCAGAGCTCATGAATGGCAGAAGTAAATCCAATGGGATCTCTATGGCCTCAGTGTGAGCCTCAGATTCCCATGGTTCCTCATTGGGGAACTCATTGGAGGCCAGTGGACGTCCATGGAGGTCTTCCTCAGTGGCGTTCACTGCCTCTCCCTCCTCTCCGAATTCGGCCATATTGATGGCCTTGCACTCTTCTTTTGGATTTTCTTCTGTATTGCTTGGAAGAGTACTAGGAGGGAGTTCAGTAATTTTCTTACTCAGCTGACCCACTTGTGCCTCCAAATTTCTAATGGAGGACCTTGTTTCAGTCATGAAACTTTGAGTGGTTTTGATTATATCAGAGACCATGGTTGCTAAGTCAGAGGTGTTCTGCTTAGAACTCTCTGTCTGTTGCTGAGAAGATGATGGAAAAGGCTTGCCATTGCTAAACCTGTTTCTTCCACCATTATTATTGTTGCAACCTTGTTGAGGTCTCTGTTGATCCTTCCATGAGAGATTTGGATGATTTCTCCATGAAGGATTATAGGTGTTTCCATAGGGTTCTCCCATGTAATTCACCTCTTCCATTGAAGGATTCTCAGGATCATAAGCTTCTTCTTCAGATGAAGCCTCCTTAGTACTACCTTGTGTATTTTGAATTCCAGACAGACTTTGAGAAATCATATTGACTTGCTGAGTCAATATTTTGTTCTGAGCCAATATGGCATTCAGAGTGTCAATCTCAAGAACTCCTTTCTTCTGATTTGTCCCATTGTTCACAGGATTTCTTTCAGAAGTGTACATGAATTGGTTATTTGCAACCATTTCAATTAGTTCTTGAGCTTCTGTATGCGTCTTCTTCAGATGAAGAGATCCTCCAGCAGAGCTATCCAAAGACATCTTGGATAGTTCAGAGAGACCATCATAGAAAATACCTATGATGCTCCATTCAGAAAGCATGTCAGAGGGACACTTTCTGATTAATTGTTTGTATCTTTCCCAAGCTTCATAGAGGGATTCTCCTTCCTTCTGTCTGAAGGTTTGGACTTCCACTCTAAGCTTACTCAATTTTTGAGGTGGAAAGAACTTTGCCAAGAAGGCATTAACTAGCTTTTCCCAAGAGTTCAGGCTTTCTTTAGGTTGTGAATCCAACCATATTCTAGCTCTGTCTCTTACAGCAAAAGAAAATAGCATAAGTCTGTAGACCTCAGGGTCAACCCCATTAGTCTTGACAGTGTCACAGATTTGCAAGAACTCAGCTAAGAACTGATGAGAATCTTCTAAAGGAAGTCCATGGAACTTGCAATTCTGTTGCATTAGAGAAACTAATTGAGGCTTAAGCTCAAAGTTGTTTGCTCCAATTGCAGGGATAGAGATGCTTCTCCCATAGAAGTCGGGAGTAGGTGCAGTAAAGTCACCCAGCACCTTCCTTGCATTATTGGCATTGTTGTTGTTTTCGGCTGCCATGGGTTCTTCTTCTTTGAAGATTTCTGTTAGGTCCTCTACAGAGAGTTGTGCCTTAGCTTCTCTTAGCTTCCACTTCAAGGTCCTTTCAGGTTCAGGGTCAGCCTCAACAAGAATGCTTTTGTCTTTGCTCCTGCTCATATGAAAGAGAAGAAAACAAGGAAATATGGATCCTCTATGTCACAGTATAGAGATTCCTTGAGGTGTCAGAGGAAAAGAAAAACAGAAGGCAGAGGTAGAAAATTCGAACTTATCAAGAAAGATGGAGTTCGAATTGTGCATTAAGGAATAGTGTTAGTCCATAAATAGAAGGATGTGAGAAGAGGTGAAGAAATTTTCAAAAATTAAGTAAAAGATTTTGAAAACATTTTGAAAAACACTAATTGATTTTCGAAAACCAAGAGTGGAAAAGAAATCAAGTGATTTTTGAAAAAGATTTTGAAATTAGAAAATAAAAAAAAGATATGATTGAAAACTATTTTGAAAAAGATGTGATTAAAAAGATATGATTGGTTTTAAAAAGATGTGATTGAGAAGATATGATTTGAAAAACATTTTAAAAAGATTTGATTTTAAAAATTAATGACTTGGCTAACAAGGAAAGATATGATTCAAACATTAAACCTTTCTCAACAGAAAAGACAACATACTTGAAATGTTGAATCAAATCATCAATTGATAGCAAGTATCCTTGAAAATGGAAAGAAATTGATTTTGAAAAAGATTTGATTGAAAAGATTTGATTTGAAAAAGATTTGATTTTGAAAAGATTTGAAAACTTGAAAAAAATTTGAATTGAAAACAAAATCTTCCCTCTTGTGCCATCCTGGCGTTAAACGCCCAGAATGGTGCACATTCTGGCGTTTAACGCCCAAACTACTACCCTTTTGGGCGTTAAACGCCCAGCCAGGCACCTTGGCTGGCGTTTAAACGCCAGTCTGTCTTCTTCACTGGGCATTTTGAACGCCCAGCTTTTTCTGTGTAGTTCCTCTGCTGTATGTTTTGAATCTTCAATTCTCTGTATTATTGACTTGAAAAGACACAAATTAAAAATATTTTTGGATTTTTAATAATGATGAATAATCAACATGCAACTAAAATCAAATAATAATGCATGCAAGACACCAAACTTAACAGTTTGTATACTACTAACACTAACAAAATGAGAATGCATATGAGACACATAAACACTCAAGTCAATAGAATTCAAAGATCAGAGCAATGAAATCATCAAGAACAACTTGAAGATTAATGAAGATACATGCATGAGTGCAAGAAGAACAAAAACATGCAATTGACACTAAACTTAAAATGAGACTCTAGACTCAACAAGAAACATAAGATATTTTTTATTTTTTATGATTTTGTAAATTTTTTTTTGTGGTTTTTCGAAAATTCAGTGGAAAAGAAAATAAAGATATCAAAATTCTTAATGAGAATTCCAGGAATCATGCAATGTTAGTCTAAAGCTTCAGTCTAAAGGAATTAGACATGGCTAGTCAAGCTTCAGCAGGACATTGCATTCAAGAGCTAAATTGATGAGATCAATCAGCTTTGGTGATGATAAGAACATCACCTTGAAACACTAGAATTCATTCTTAAGAACTCTGAACAAAAATACCTAATCTAAGCAACAAGATGAACCGTCAGTTGTCCAAACTCAACAATCCCCGGCAACGGCGCCAAAAACTTCGTGCACGAAATTGGGATCAATACTTTTTCACAACTCAAATAATCCCCGGTGATGAATCCAAAAACTTGGTTTTCAATACCATGGCATAAACACAACTTCGCACAACTAACCAGCAAGTGTACTGGGTCGTCCAAGTAATAAACCTTACGCGAGTAAGGGTCGATCCCACAGAGATTGTTGGTATGAAGCAAGCTATGGTGACCTTGTAAATCTTAGTCAGGCACACTCAAATGGTTATGACTGATGAATAAAACATAAAGATAAAGATAGAGATACTAATGTAATTCATTGGTGGGAATTTCAGATAAGCGTATGAAGATGCTTTGTCCCTTCCGTCTCTCTGCTTTCCTACTGTCTTCATCCAATCCTTCTTACTCCTTTCCATGGCAAGCTGTATGTAAGGGTTTCACCGTTGTCAGTGGCTACCTCCCATCCTCTCAGTGAAAATGTTCAACGCACCCTGTCACGGCACGGCTAATCATCTGTCGGTTCTCAATCAGGTTGGAATAGAATCCAGTGATTCTTTTGCGTCTGTCACTAACGCCCAGCCTTCAGGAGTTTGAAGCTCGTCACAGTCAATCATTGAATCCTATTCAGAATACCACAGACAAGGTTTAGACCTTCCGGATTCTCTTGAATGCCGCCATCAATTCTAGCTTATACCACGAAGATTCCGGTTAAAGAATCCATGAGATATCCACTCAATCTAAGGTAGAACGGAGGTGGTTGTCAGGCACACGTTCATAGGTGAGAATGATGATGAGTGTCACGGATCATCACATTCATCAAGTTGAAGAACAAGTGATATCTTAGAACAAGAACAAGCGGAATTGAATAGAAGAACAATAGTAATTGCATTAATACTCGAGGTACAGCAGAGCTCCACACCTTAATCTATGGTGTGTAGAAACTCCACCATTGAAAATACATAAGAACAAGGTCTAGGCATGGCCGTGAGGCCAGCCTCCCAATGATCTAAGATAGCATAAGAATAAAGATAGCTACCAAGATGATCTAGAGATCTAGAATGATCAAAAGATGAAAATACAATAGTAAAAGGTCCTACTTATAGAGAACTAGTAGCCTAGGGTTTACAGAGATGAGTAAATGACAAAAAAATCCACTTCCGGGCCCACTTGGTGTGTGCTTGGGCTGAGCATTGAAGCATTTTCGTGTACAGACTCTTCTTGGAGTTAAACGCCAGCTTTTGTGCCAGTTTGGGCGTTTAACTTCCATCCTTGTGCTAGTTCCGGCGTTTAACGCTGGGAATTCTGATGGTAACTTTGAACGCCGGTTTGGGCCATCAAATCTTGGATAAAGTATGGACTATCATATATTGCTGGAAAGCCCAGGATGTCTACTTTCCAACGCCGTTAAGAGCGTGCCAATTGGGCTTCTATAGCTCCAGAAAATCCACTTCGCGTGCACGGAGGTCAAAATCCAACAGTATCTGCAGTCCTTTTTAGTATCTGAATCAGATTTTTGCTCAGGTCCCTCAATTTAAGCCAGAAAATACCTGAAATTACAGAAAAACACACAAACTCATAGTAAAGTCCAGAAAAGTGAATTTTAACTAAAAACTAATAAAAATATACTAAAAACTAACTAGATCATACTAAAAACATACTAAAAACAATGCCAAAAAGCGTACAAATTATCCGCTCATCAGTAACCATGTAATTAAGCTCAAATCTCACAGGTTGTGTGTTCTTAGATATAATTCATGTTCCAATTACAACTTCAAACAAATTTTAACATAAAAAATTTTAATTAATTTTTTTTATTTAAATTAGTGAAATGCTCTAAAAGGTTTCTTGAAAAAGAAAATATTACTTCAACCAAGTGGTAAAATATGCAAAAATTAAACAAATATGCAATCATACATGCAAATGCAACAATGAACAAACAAATAAAACAAAAAATTTGGTGTTGAGTCAAGAAATAACTAACCCATGGAGATCGGTATCGACCTCCTCACACTTAAAGATTGCACCGTCCTCGGTGCATGCTGAGATGTGCAGGTGGACAGGTTGCTCCAACTGACGCTTGTAGATTGAGGTGTCTTGGTTGGAGATCTCTTGGTTCCTTTCCTTGCTGGTGTCTTGTCAGTGGCCTTCTCTTTTCCTTTCTTGGTACCCATGCTTAAGGAAGAAGAAAAATGAAGAGTGTGAAATATAGAAAACTAAGACTGGAAGGAAGGAAATTCAAGTGATAAGGAATGCCAAAGGAAAGATGATAGTCCATCTACAAGGTAGCTACAACATGTAGGGAAGACAACAATAAAGATTAAAAATGGCAATTCAAAATAATTAGATGCAAGAGGGTAAAAACATGCAAATAATAGGCATGAGAAGCATAGCTCAAGCATCAAGTAATAAATGTGCCAAATTAAAGAGCATGTGTAATGATGACAATTGTGAATGATAATCCCAAATACATTGGGTGTGCAAGTTAAAATAGGGATGAAAATAATGTAATCCAAATGTATATGAGAGCCATAAGTAAATGTCAATTGTCAAATCTCTTCTCCGAGTAGCGACGTGCTCAAATAAAATAAGGCACTTATTCAAATAAAACTCCAACACCAACATGAAAATGCATGAAAAAGAAAAAGGAAAGAACAAATAAATGCATTAAATTAAAGAGATAGAAGAGTAGAGGGGAAGAAGAAGAGAAAGAAAGAAGAAAGAAGGAAAGATAGAAGAAGTAAGGATTAGAAAAGAAAGGATAAGATAATTGGCACTAATCTGGATAGTTGTGCGACGCTGGCGACGCGGTCGCGTGGGTGACGCGATCGCGTGGTGCGCAATAAGGTCAGGTGACGCGGACGCGTGGGGCACGCGGGCGCGTGGCCTGTTTTGTGCGATTGGCGTGAGTGCAGCCTCGTAGTCGCGCAACTCTCTGTTCGAAACACTTTTTGCCAAAAATCTGGGTGACGCGATCGCGTGGGGCATGCGATCGTGTGAGTGGCCATCATGGGGATATGACGCGGATGCATGGGGCACGTGTTCGCATGGTGAGGCTTGGGCTTCCAGCACGAGTCTAGCCCAACTCCAGCTCAACTTTCGGCCATGCACCTGGTTGACGTCGATTTTTAGGTCACGCGGCCGCGTGGGAGGCATGTTTCTCATGTGACGCGGACGCGTCAGCGACGCGGTCGCGTGGATCGATTTGTGCCATTAGCGCGCCTCTAGCCACGCTTTTGCGTGACTTGATAAACCCCATTTGTAGGGTTTATCTTGTATTGATTTTTGGGGATTTTACCACCTTTTACCCACATTTATCCATTGAAATAGCATGGTTTTATAACTTCTCCGTTAATTGTGCTTAAGAGTGAAAACATGCTTTTTAGGACTTAAAATAGCTAAATCTAATTCTCCTTGATTTCATTAGATGCCTTGATATGTTTGCTAAGTGATTTCAGATTTAGGAGGCAAAGATTGGATCAAGGGAATGAAGGAAAACCATGTAAAGTTGGAGAACTCATGAAGAAATGAAGGAATCGCAAAAGCTGTCAAGCCGACCTCTTTATACTTAATCGACCATAACTTGAGCTACAGAGGTCCAAATAATGCAGTTTCAGTTGGGTTGGAAAGCTAACATCCGGGGCTTCGAAACGATATAAGATTTTTTATGGTTGAACCGCGCATGGTGATGCGTATGTGCATAGTATGTGCACGCACCGTTGCTGCCACCTAGTTCACTTAAAGCAAAACGTGGCCAGCGATTTCTAAAGCCTTGTGGGCCCAATCCAACTCATTTCTGATGCTATTTAACCCAAGGAGTGAAGAGGGAAACATATGCTAGTTACCAATTAGTTTTAGTTTAGCTTTTAGTTAGTTTCTAGAGAGAGAAGCTCTCTCTTCTCTCTAGAATTAGGATTAGGTTAGTTCTTAGATCTAGATCTATTTCTTCTTCTTCTCTCTTCCAATTTTCGTTCCTCTCCTCTATTGTAGTTGTAGAATTCTTCTTCTAATGTAATTCCTTTGTTTGTAGTTTGTGAATTCTCTTTTGTAGATCTACATTTCTCCTTCAATGCAATTGGTAAGTTCTTTGTTGTTTCATGATTGATTTGGTTTTCTATTGTGGACCTCTTGCCTTTATAGTTAGATCTCTCTTTAATTCTTGTAAATTCATGTGTTTACTTGTATTTCACTCTATGTGTTTGATGAAATGTCTCTTATAGATATTAGTTAGATTTCGTTCCTCTTGGCCTAGGTAGAGTAATTAGTGACTCTTGAGTTATCTAATTCCTTTGTTGATTGGTAATTGGAGAGATTGCTAATTGGTTTGGAGTGCGCTAAAGCTAGTCTTTCCTTGGGAGTTGGCTAGGACTTGTGGCTCAAGTCAATTCATCCACTTGACTTTCCTTTATTTAGTAAGGGTTAACTAAGTGGTAGCAATGAATAATTCTCATCACAATTGAGAAGGATAACTAGGATAGGACTTCTAATTTTCATACCTTGCCAAGAGCCTTTTATAGTTGTTAGTTTATTTTTATTCCCATTTACTTTCATGCTTCTTATCCAAAACCCCAAATATAACTCACAACCAATAACAAGACACTTCATTACAATTCCTAGGGAGAAAGACTCGAGGTCCAATACTTCGGTTTATAAATTTTAGGGGTTTGTACTAGTGACAAACAACTTTTTGTATGAAAAGATTATTGTTTGGTTTAGGAACTATACTTTACAACGAGAATTCATTAGTGAAATTCTAAACCGTCAAAAATCCAATCATCAAAATGGCGCCATTGCCGGGGATTTGCAATGGTGTTATGTTATTGGTTATTGTATATATGTGAATATTGTGAATAGCTTGATTTTTGGATTGTTTGTTAGTTTTTGCTAGTCTTAGTATTTTGTTTCAATTATTTCTTATTAGTTTTTGTTTCTTATTTTCTCTTGCTACCATGAATTCTCACTTTGGCTATAAGTGTGATTACAACTATGTTGTAGGTGATGAGAACTTCAATGAGAATGTGTATCAAGGATGGGACAATCAAAAGTGGGAGGAGCCATATGCATATGAACAATCTTCATGGCAACAATCTCCACCAATGCACTATGAAGAAGAGCCATTCTATGATGCATACCAAATCCAATGGCTATGGTGAATCACCTTGTGACTTCCAAGAACCACCACCATATGTCTATGAACTATATCCTCAACATAACTCTCAACCATACTCACAAGCCCCTTCTTACCAACCACCTTCATATGACCCTAACCCATATCCATCCTACCAACAACCATATGAGCCATATGAACCACATATAGAGCCACCATTATTCCAACATCAATATTTTCAAGAGCCACCTCCTCCACATTATTACCAAGATGAACTACCCCCAATATATGAAAATCTTCAACCACAAGATGAATTTTACCTTCCACCACAACCTCACATGGAAGAATATTCATGTTCATCGATCCAAGAGCCATATGATCCCTATCGTGATATCCAAGCGGAACAAGAGTCAAAGGATCGTCTCAAGGAAGCATTGGATCAATTTCAAGCAACCATGGGGTGTGTTGTGCAATAAGTGGAAAGAGTGGAGAATATTGAACCACCACAACTCTACCAAGAAGAACCATCTTCCCAATTTGATGAACCCTTCCACCCACCCCAATCTCTAATGGATGAAACCCTTGGTGTTCTTGTTCAAGGGCAAGAAGAGATGAAAAGGGATGTGCAAAATTTCATGGCCGCCTTGGATACGGTAACAAATCAATTAGCCTCCCAATGCTTGAACACTCAAGGAACTCCCATGGCTACATGTGGAGAATCGAATGAAGAACATAGCATGAAGGAGAGATTGGAAACTCCGGTGGAAAGTGAGGGAAGTTGCTTTGTATTGGAACAATTGGAGGAAGCTTTAATTGTTGAAGACAAGGAAGAAGTGGTAGAAGACTTAGGAGATGCGGAGCCTCCATGGGAACATAGAGTTGAAGAAAACCCCTCCAAGATGATTGAAATTGATGCTAGGGAGGAAAGTACACACCTTCCAAGGCATACTCCATATGAAGACTTGGATGGGATAGAGCAAGGATTGAGTTCCCTTGGTGATGAAGATCAAGCATCAAGTCTTAGTGGTGAAGAATCCTTTGAGCATGAAGAACCTTCTCCCGTTGGATTTGAAAGCGTTGAGGAGGTAAATTTTCACCCTCCCTATTATGATTTGAGTAAGGGAAAAAGTTTTGATAAAATTGTTGAACAAAGGATTAAGATTAAGAGATCTTGTGAAGAGGTGGAAATCCCTAGAGATAGAAGAACGAGGGTTAGTTATGCTTTGTCAAGATCTTTGGAAGCATCTTTGCCTAGGTTGCTGATAAATGAATTTTTGCTGATATAGAAATTATCGAGTAATCAATCGTAGTATAGTCTAAACCGACGCAAAATCCATCATCAAACAATTCTACAATCTATAACCGAGAGTATTAGTCCCGAGTCGTTCTTCCCTAGGAATGCTACAAGGATGCATGTTATTGGTTAAGTGGTCTTTTGTGGCTTGAAGAGTGTAGCATAAAAGTGCTAATAAAAGAAAACAACAATCAATCAATATTAAAAGCCTTAGCCAAGGTTGAACATTGGAAGTTCCATCACTATAGCTTCCTTTAATTGTGATAACAAAGGAGTGTTGCTTCACTTAGTTAACCCCTAATTATAGAGGAAAGTCAAGTAAAAGTAACTAACTTGAGTCACAAGTCCTAGTCTTACCCTAGGGAAGTCTAGCTTTAGTGCACTCTAAGTCAATTAGCAATTCTCAATTCTTAATCAACAATTGACATCCATTATTCAAGTGTCTCCAATGACTCAACCACTAGGCCAAGTGAGGGGATGCTACTCCATATCTAAAGTTGGCATTTTCTCAAACATTTGGAGAGCAATAATGAAAGACATAGTAAAAATTAGAAGAGGTTTAGAATCAAAGCGATTCAACACAAGAGATTAACAAGAATCAACAATGAACAACAATGAAAATGAGATCTTCAATGAATTAATAGAATCCAAAACAACAAAGTTAAATCTAAGATCTATGAGAATTGAACAATTACAAACACTAATTGAGATTAGAGAAGATGATCTACAACATGAACAAAGTAAAGTGAGAGTTGCAATAGATCTCACCAAGGAATGGTTGAGAATTGAGAAAATGAAGATGAATCCTAGAGAGAGGTTGGAGTTTCTCTCTCTACAAATGTAACTAACTAAAAATATCTAAGAAAACTTGTAAAATGAGTCTATGGATGTGAATGTGTATCAATCCCCTTCAATCCTTGGTTCTTATATGCAGTTTGGCGCCAAAGTTGGTTGCTGAAACCTTCCAAAATCGCCAGGCACGTGTTGCAATAACAGAATCACGTGCGGACTACGACGCGTGCGCGCACGGTACGCGTGCGCGTCCCTGGCTTATTCCACAATGTGCGCGCGAGCGCCTTGTGCGCGTGCGCGTGCTTGGCCGAGATCAATTCTTTGGATTTTTGTGCTTCTCTCCACTTGCATGCTTCCTTCCTTGCTCCTTTGACCCATGCCTAGCCTATTTCAACCTGAGATTACTAGCAAACACATCAAGGCATCTTATGGAATCAATGATGAATTAAAATTATCAAATTAAAGGCTTAAAAAGCATGTTTTTACACTTAAGCACAAATACGGGAGAGATAACAAAACCATGCTATTTCATAGGCTAAATGCGAGAAAATGTCATCAAAATACTCTAAATTCAATACAAGATAAACCCTAAAATTGGGGTTTATCAACCTCCCCACACTTAAACCTTAGCATGTCCTCATGCTAAAATAAGAAGGAACCAAGGGGTATGCCATTTATTAAATGCAACTAAATTGTATGAATCTATCTAAATGCAACTACCTAAGGTGAATGGAAATGCTTAGTTCAAACAAATCAATTTCCAAGAGACATGCATAAGCACAATAGCTAGGGCAATAGGAGTTAAGTCCAAACCATAATTGTATTTAATCCTCAAAAGAGTTCAACTTGCAAGAATATAACTAATATGGGTGAACACATGTGATTGAACTTTTGAACCCTCACCGGATGTGTATCCGCTCTATTCACTCAAGTGTTTAAGGGTTAATTCACTCAATTCTTTTCTAATCAAGCTTTCCAAAATTTGATTTTCTTCTAACAATCAACATTTATTCAATGCATGCATACATTCATCATGAGGTCTTTCATTTAGGTTGTAATGGGGTTAGGGTCAAGGTAGGATCATTTGGTTAAGTGGACTAGAGTTTAGATCTTTGATTAGTATAGACTTTCCCACCTAACTATATAGTGACCTATACAAATTCAAACTATTCTAACTACCCATTCTTCACTTTTTCTTACATACTCATGTATTCTTATTTGATTCATAACACCTATGCATTGATTCCTTTTTATTGACTTCAATTTGGGGCATTTTGTCCCCTTTTATTATTTTTCTTTTCTTTTCATTTTTCTTTCTTCTTCTATATACATTTTTTTTCTTTTCTTTTCTTTTTTTTCTTTTTCACTTTTATTTCTTTTTCTTTTCATTTTTCTTTTTTTTTCTTTCAAACTATATACAAGAACATCAATGCATAAGGTCTATACATTTAATCAATACATGAGTATGTACCCAATTCCTAAACATGAAAGTGTACTACCCCTTTTTTTTCATCCAATGTTCCCAAGCCTCACCAATTTTGAATAATGAGCACTCTCACTAGCCTAGGCTAATCAAAGATCCAAACAAGGACTTTTCATTGGTTTTCCGCCTTGGGCTTGTAATGTGCTAAATTGAGAATAAGTTGGTTAAGCTTAGGCTCAAAATTGGCTAACAATGGAGAGTAAAAGGTTGGCTATTTGGATAAGTGGGCTAATGAAATAATGGCCTCAATCATAGAAATGCATGAATACAAGAAATAAATGGACATATAGAATCAAACAAATCAAGGATCACAATCATAGATAGAGAACAATTTCACACAAGAATGGAAAATAAGTAGTTATAAAATGTAACCACATCAATAGGCTCAAGTCTCACAAGCTTGTGTTCTAGGCTCAATACATGCTTCACAAAGTATGAATTCGAGCAAGTTTCACCAAGAATTTTCTTCAATCAATTGGGTTGGTGCCCTATAATTAAATTTCTTGAAAAATCTCAATATTTGACTAAGCATTATTGTGATTGAAAAATTCAAAAAAAATTTCCTTAGTTTACCCTTTCCTTTTCCGCTTAAAACCACTTTCTTATGCAAAAAGGGTGACTAAGTTTTTGCAATTCAAAGTATGATTTCTAATCACAACCCAAACTAAAAAGAAAGATATACAAAAGAAGATATGCAAAAATGTATAAAGACAAATCCAACTAAAAATCCAACTAAAAGTATGGAATCTATCATCCAAAACATCTAGAAATATCCAAAAGCATCAAAATATCTAAAATATCAAGTATATACAAAATGAGATAACTAGGCAGCATAACTAAAGTGTTCACCGGTCTCCTAAAGGTGCCACCGGCTACCTCCCCACACTTAAGATCAAGCATCGTCCTCGATGCTAATCCTGAGGATCAGGGATAGGTATACCAATAGGCTCTGGCTCTGGCTGTGGTACCGGCTGAGTCTCCCGTGTCTGAGGTGGTGCCTCCATATGTGCTGGCTCATCTGCATGAATACCCTCAGTATGTAAATCTGCATGCTCCTCCTCATGGGTCTCCTCATCGGAACCGGAAGACTCTGGTAGAGGTGGTAGCTCAAGGCCCTGGGCCACAAACATCTGGTCAATCCGATCCAGGCGACGCATGATCTGGCGCTTGCTGCGCTCCATGTACCGGAAGAGACGCTGAACTAGCAAGTAAATCGGCTGAGGTGCGGCTGCGGTAGATGCTTCTGTAGGGGCAGATGATGAAGAGGGTCCAGCTCCCTCAACTGCTGCCCTGGCTCGAGATCGGCGGCGGGAGGCAGGCTTCTCGTGCACCCAGGATCCCCACGGAATAGTAACTGGCTCCTTTTGAGGGAGCGGTAGGGGTGGTGATACATCATCCTGGTGCCACGAAACTCCGGCTCGCTGAATCATCTGAGTGACCATGACTGGAAAAGGAAAGAGACCTCGGATGTGGGCTCTCCACATGAACCGCCTGATCAGCTGGGGGTAATAAACCTCTTTCCCTTCCATCACACAGTTGATCAAGATCAGCATAGCAACTGGGATCTCTGTGAAGTGAGTCGTAGGCATGACGTAATGAGCGAAGATCTGCTGCCAAGTCTTGGCCTCTCGGCTCAAATAACTAAAATGCATCCCCTTGGGTGCCCTGTTATCGGCATCCATAACCCAAGGAGCATCCGGAGTGGCTACCACTGCTCTCAATGCCTCAAAATCAAAGGTCATGCAATGAAGGTCTATCTCGGCCTGCATGAATGCATCAGTGTCACTGGTCTTAGGCCGGCAAGTAAGGGCATCCTCAATGGCCTGCTCGGTGATAGGTACTTCAATCCCCCTAACAAGTACCGAGTCAAGGGTATGGCAAAAGAAATTGCAGTAGAACTCCTGCACCCAAGATTGGTTCACCCGGCTCAATTCCCTATCCAGAAAAGCCAAACCCATCCGGTCAATACGCTGGTGGATGATGTCGGTCAAATCTGATGGAATAACCAGCTTCTTCTCAGTATTCAGATTCTTTGAATTGTAGCTTGGGAATCTGAGTTCACAATAGAGATTGAAAAATTTGACCGTATCCTGAGCCGGTAGTAATTGGTTTACTTTATCTATGTCATTTAGAGGGTTTTGAGCATAGGCAAGCAGTGAAGCAAAAGTGGGGTCTGGTGTTTTCTTCCTCTTTTTGGAAGATGATGCTTTTCCTTTCCCTTTATCCGACATCCTGAAAAAAATAGAATAGAATATAGGCAATTAAGCACTTAGCACGAAGCAAAGAAAGCATGTTCAGGATATCACTTGGCCATTAAACAATCATGATGTGAACTGAACTTGAAAGGTAAATTGGTAAACAAGTAAGCATAAGCGAACAAGTAAACCAAGAATGCAATGTCCACTAAAGTCACAGCTCTACTTCATTAAGCAATACTATCATCATACTTTTGAAAGAATGGTTAAAGAGGGTTAAATGTGAGTGGAAGTTAAATGGTTAAAGAAATTAGTAAGTTAGAAAAGTGAATTAGTGGTATGATGATATTTAGGCTCAATAAGAGAGGGGTTGTGGCTAGTCATAGAAATCAAGTTCACAATGTTTAATGAAAATCCCGGAAGTCGAAAGTAACGAGAATTAGCCCAAAATTATAATAAAGACCAAAATGAAATTAAATTTCTTAAAAAAAATTGGGCAGCATTCCGGCTTAAAATCGGACGTTCCCGGATAGCAAAATAGCACAAATAGCATAGAAAACAACATCAATTAAGCACAACGGCAATCAGATAGCATTTAGCAACACAAATTGCAGAGAAGAGCAACCCAAAATTAATCATACAGCACCCACAGAAACAAATAGCAAATTATGCACAAACAGAGCACTTATCAGGCCTAGAATCCTCTATCCAGTCCTAGCTACCTAACCGCAATTATTTCTAACTAATCCTAACATACAACATTCCAATTCTAACTAACTAACAGAAAATTAACAGAAATGAAGGATTGATAGAAAGCAGAATTAGGGCAGGAACCTGGGAGTTGGGCAGAATAAAAAATGAGAAAGGGAATTAGAGTCGGAACGGAAGTAGCAGAAGCAGTGAGTCGCGCCGTCGTGGATGGTGGCGGTAATGGCAGGGCGGTGGTTGTGGCGGCGTTTGGAGGGGTGAGAGACTGAGCAGAATGGATGAGTGAGAGAGAGAGAAAGCGAAGAGGTGTTGGGTGGTGGTGAGAGAGAAAGAGAGAGAGAGAGAGAGAGAGAGAGAGAGAGAGACCGGCCGTGTGATGGTGGTGGCCGGCGGTCGTTGTCAGCGGCGGAGGAAAGAGGAAGAAGATGGGAGTTGAAGGAGGAGAACATGAGAGTGAGAATGTGAGATGGGGGAGGTGAGGGAGAGAGAGGGCTGGCCGTGTGGTGGTGGTCGCCGGTGGAGCGGACAGAGGGTAGAGTGAGTGGATGAAGAAGACGGTTGAAAGGGGAGGAAGAAGGAGTGCGTGACTGCGCAATGCTCGTCGCGCATTAGGTTATCATCTTTTTGAATCGACGCGAGCGCGCACCTCGCGCGTCCGCGTGCATTGATGAAACTAGGGACCTACGCGTGCACGTACAATGCGCTCAAGCATGGATGATCAAAATAGGCAAAAATGCGTGCGCGTACCATGCGCGCACGCGTGCGAGGAGTTGGGCTGGAGGCTTAAGGTTGGCCTAGATTAGGCCTAACTCTCTGGTCAATGGCCTGGAGGTTGCACTACTAGACCTGCGCGTACGCGGCATGTGTGCGTCCGCGTATATTGGCAGTTTATCATAGGGCGCGCAAGCGCGATGCGTATGCTCGCGTCCTTTTCTTCTCTTGGCGTATGGGTGCGCACGCGGCATGTGCGCGTCCGTGCGAAATGAGTTTGGCTGAGGGCTTGAAGTTGGCCCAAATCCAGCACAACTCTCTGGGGCTTGGCTCAAAATTTTGCAGCAGCAGATCGACGCGGACGCGTCAGGTGCGCGTCCGCGTGCATTTCCCTGTTGCTGTATGGACGCGCACGCACGTAGTGCACGCACGCGTGCGAATAGTTGGGCTTGAGGCACAACGCTGGCCTAGGAGAGGCCCAACTCTCTGGAAGGTGTATGGTGGTGCGTCCGCACATGGACGCGTGCGCGTGCAGCGTGCACGCGCGTCCTCCCTCCTCTTCTTTTTTTTTATTTTTTTTATGAAAATGCCTAAAAGCTCTAAATTGCCCAAGGACTCCCCATGGTGCCTACAACTCCTTATTTAGTCAAAATCACACACTTTCTAAAATGCAAGTTGGTTTTGAGATCTATTCTATTTCTACTAAGCACAACATACATGTTAATATGCTAGCAACTACTGTACACAAACAAGCTAATTATGAGATGAAAAACTACCTACAATGGTAACTCAAATCACTTATTAAGCCAAATTAAAAGAGTATGGAAAGAGTTTACCATGGTGGGGTGTCTCCCACCTAGCACTTTTAGTTTAAGTCCTTAAGTTGGACATTTGGTGGAGTCCTTGCTAGGGTGGCTTATGCTTGAACTCTTCTTCGAATCCCCACCAGTGTTTGCTCTTCCAATAGCCTCAGGGATCCCAATTTAAACGTACAAGGCCATCAAGGGGCCGAAGCAAGTAACAAGGTCCCTAAGTTGATAGTGCTCTATGTATGTTCCGGGGTCCCATACTTTATTTGTCAACCCCTTTTCTTCTTGATCTTCATGCTTCCAATAGGGTGACAAACTTATTGAATTCTCCTTGTAACTCATACTCATCATCCTAATTCCATTGAATTTGGCTTCACTCCACTTTTGAAACTCAAAGTTTGATCTTCCATCCTTTATGCACCTTGATTCAAATTGTCCACCAACATCTAATCCGTTCTTACTCTCTAGCCCACAAAGAGTTCTAAGTTGACCGTTCGTTTCTAACAATGCATATTGATATGGGCCAAGAAAATTAAAGGATGAGATGATTACCCACTCAATTTGTAATTGGGACGGCGACTTAGCAAGGAAGATATCCAATGGTCTTGACAATGTAGGTTCCACTTCCTTTGGCTCCTCCATGATGATTTCCATCTTTTGATAACTTTCTTTAAATTCTTCTTGTTTGCTAACTTCCTCCAAACCTTTATCATTGATCAAGTCATGTGTTGGAGGTTGCGCAACCTCCTCAACATCGGTTTCACATTCGATGGGAGAAGCTTCAACAAGGTCACCATTGTCACTTGATGTAGAGTTATTTTCGTCGGTGGAACTTTCTTCTTGTTTAACCTCCTCTAGGTCTTCTTCCACTTCTTTATCTTCAACAATCTTCATTTCCTCCGCTTGTTGCAACACACACTCCATTTCCTTGCGCTCAACTTGAGACTCTAAAGTCTCCCTCATACCTCCCTCTTTGGTTGCTTTTTCACAATCATCCGTGAACTCATTTCGCTTATGATATGAATCCCAAGAATCCATTTTTTGACGGATGGTTGCTTGAAGCCGATCCATTTCTTCCTTCAGAGGATCCTTTGACTCTTGTTCCTCTTCACTAACATAAGTAGGATCATATGGCTCTTGGATTGATGGACATGGATTTTTTTCCGTGGAGGTTTGTGGCGGAAAGGAGAAATCATGATATGGTTGGAAAGGTGGTTCATCAAAGCTTGGGGGTGGGAGGGCATCTTGGTTGTTGGTAGAAGGTGAGATTATACGGGACATAAATTCTTGGAGAGTAGAGGTGAAACAAGTGAGTGCGGTTTGGAGCTCTTCTTGCTCTTGAAGAATGATACCAAGTGTATCATTCATGGGGGCTTGGTTTGGATGGTAAAGATGTTGGAGTGGTGGTGATTCAAGGGTTGCTTGTTCATAATCGTCACAAGGGTATGCATAGGGGGAGTATAGACCTGGATCATATGTAGGCAATTGGTGGAAGTAAGATGTGGGTTGAGAATATGGTGCATAGAATGATGGTGGTTGAGTGGTATAACCATGATAAGAATCATCATATCCGTAGGAGTGATATGCATTATAGGAAGGATTACCATCATAGTAACTTGAAGGGGAAGGTTGCCATGATGATTGCTCATATGGATGTGGCTCCCTTCCTAAGAATTCATCTATCCCATAATGTGATCCATCATTCAAGTTTTCATCGCCTACAACATAGTCATAGTCATATCCAAAACCACAAGGACGAGAATTCATAGTGGCAAATAGGAACAAAACTAATGGAGATCTAAAGCTAATGAAAACTAACAAACTAACAAAAGACAAACATATTCACAATATTCACATGTTTACATTAACCAAAAACATGGCACTCATGTGCATTCCCCGGCAACGGCGCCATTTTGATAAATGAATTTTTGCCGATATAGAAATTATCGAGAAATCAATCGTAGTATAGTCTAAATCGACGCAAAATCCATCATCAAACAATTCTACAATCTATAACCGAGAGTATTAGTCCTAAGTCGTTCTTCCCTAGGAATGCTACAGGGATGCATGTTATTGGTTAAGTGGTCTTTTGTGGCTTTAAGAGTGTAGCATAAAAGTGCTAACAAAAGAAAACAACAATCAATCAATATTAAAAGCCTTGGCCAAGGTTGAACATTGGAAGTTCCATCACTATAGCTTCCTTTAATTGTGATAACAAAGGAGTGTTGCTTCACTTAGTTAACCCCTAATTATAGAGGAAAGTCAAGTAAAAGTAACTAACTTGAGTCACAAGTCCTAGTCTTACCCTAGGGAAGTCTAGCTTTAGTGCACTCTAAGTCAATTAGCAATTCTCAATTCTTAATCAACAATTAACATCCATTATTCAAGTGTCTCCAATGACTCAACCACTAGGCCAAGTGAGGGGATGCTACTCCATATCTAAAGTTGGCATTTTCTCAAACATTTGGAGAGCAAGAATGAAAGACATAGTAAAATTTAGAAGAGGTTTAGAATCAAAGCGATTCAACACAAGAGATTAACAAGAATCAACAATGAACAACAATGAAAATGAGATCTTCAATGAATTAATAGAATCCAAAACAACAAAGTTAAATCTAAGATCTATGAGAATTGAACAATTACAAACACTAATTGAGATTAGAGAAGATGATCTACAACATGAACAAAGTAAAGTGAGAGTTGCAATAGATCTCACCAAGGAATGGTTGAGAATTGAGAAAATAAAGATGAATCCTAGAGAGAGGATGGAGTTTCTCTCTCTACAAATGTAACTAACTAAAAATATCTAAGAAAACTTGTAAAATGAGTCTATGGATGTGAATGTGTATCAATCCCCTTCAATCCTTGGTTCTTATATGCAGTTTGGCGCCAAAGTTGGTTGCTGAAACCTTCCAAAATCGCCAGGCACGTGTTGCAATAACAGAATCACGTGCGGACTATGACGCGTGCACGCACGGTACGCGTGCGCATCCCTGGCTTATTCCACAATGTGCGCACGAGCGCCTTGTGCGCGTGCGCGTGCTTGGCCGAGATCAATTCTTTGGCTTTTTGTGCTTCTCTCCACTTGCATGCTTCCTTCCTTGCTCCTTTGACCCATGCCTAGCCTATTTCAACCTGAGATTACTAGCAAACACATCAAGGCATCTTATGGAATCAAGGATGAATTAAAATTATCAAATTAAAGGCTTAAAAAGCATGTTTTTACACTTAAGCACAAATACGGGAGAGATAACAAAACCATGCTATTTCATAGGCTAAATGCGAGAAAATGTCATCAAAATACTCTAAATTCAATACAAGATAAACCCTAAAATTAGGGTTTATCAGTTGCCATATACACCTTCATTTGAGTGGGTGAAATTCATTTCTATTAGCTTTATTATCCCACTTGAATATGGTTTGCTTGAAACGGATGGCCAACTTAGGGAAGTTTGTGGGATGAAGTGTAAGCGGAAAAGGTTTTGTGGTGGGCGTTTCAAATCAAGGCTCATTATGGTTGATGCATCAAACATGAGATATAAAGGTTGGAGTAGTACTCAAATAGATGGGTCTAGGAGGATTGTTGGGCACTTCATAGAGAATTCATCTTGTTCACCACCCGGATGGACTAATAATGATGATCAACTTCAAGACAGGTGTGAAAATAAAGTGTGGGATCCCGGATTAGAAAAAGAGGATCAACATTGGGAGCCCCAAGCTTGTGAAGAACTCCATCAACACTTGGCTCAATCCATGAGAAATCTCGGGGCACAATGGAGAACCAAGCATTGGTGGGAGTTCCAAGATGAATTCAAGCACAAGCCACCTTGAGAGGAGCTCCCCATAAGTCCGACTTAAGGAGAATAAACAAAAGTGCTAGGTGGGAGACACCCCACCATGGTAAATTCTTTTCATTTTTTTTCTCTTTTGTACATACCAATAGAATTAGTTTACTTTCATGTTGTGTTGATTTTGTTGAGTCTAATTGGTAGTTTAGTATGTTAAATAAGGTTTTATGGTGTTTTGGTAGCTGTTTGGAGGTTTGGAATGCATGGATTGGTGCAAAAACATAGAAAAAAATTTTTGAAAAACAGAGCACCATCCACGCGTATGCGCACTGCGTGCGTACGCGTGCATCAAGCGTTTTAGACCATCCACGCGAGCGCGCTGATGAGCGGATAATTTGTACGCTTTTTGGCATTGTTTTTAGTATGTTTTTAGTGTGATCTAATTAGTTTTTAGTATATTTTTATTAGTTTTTAGTTAAAATTCACTTTTCTGGACTTTACTATGAGTTTGTGTGTTTTTCTGTGATTTCAGGTATTTTCTGGCTGAAATTGAGGGACCTGAGCAAAAATCTGATTCAGAGACTAAAAAGGACTGCAGATGCTGTTGGATTCTGACCTCCCTGCACTCAAAGTGGATTTTCTGGAGCTACAGAAGCCCAATTGGCGCGCTCTCAACGGCGTTATAAGTAGACATCCTGGGCTTTCCAGCAATATATGATAGTCCATATTTTGTCCAAGATTTGATGGCCCAAACCGGCGTTCAAAGTCACCATCAGAATTCCCAGCGTTAAACGCCGGAACTGGCACAAGAATGGGAGTTAAACGCCCAAACTGGCACAAAAGCTGGCGTTTAACTCCAAGAAGAGTCTCTACACGAAAATGCTTCAATGCTCAGCCCAAGCACACACCAAGTGGGCCCGGAAGTGGATTTTTATGTCATTTACTCATTTCTGTAAACCCTAGGCTACTAGTTCTCTATAAGTAGGACCTTTTACTATTGTATTTTCATCTTGGTAGCTACCTTTGTTCTTATGCTATCTTAGATCATTGGGAGGCTGGCCTCACGGCCATGCCTAGACCTTGTTCTTATGTATTTTCAACGGTGGAGTTTCTACACACCATAGATTAAGGTGTGGAGCTCTGCTGTACCTCGAGTATTAATGCAATTACTATTGTTCTTCTATTCAATTCCGATTGTTCTTGTTCTAAGATATCACTTGTTCTTCAACTTGATGAATGTGATGATCCGTGACACTCATCATCATTCTCACCTATGAACGTGTGCCTGACAACCACCTCCGTTCTACCTTAGATTGAGTGGATATCTCTTGGATTCTTTAACCGGATTCTTCGTGGTATAAGCTAGAATTGATGGCGGCATTCAAGAGAATCCGGAAGGTCTAAACCTTGTCTGTGGTATTTTGAGTAGGATTCAATGATTGAATGACTGTGACGAGCTTCAAACTCCTGAAGGCTGGGCGTTAGTGACAGACGCAAAAGAATCACTGGATTCTATTCCAACCTGATTGAGAACCGACAGATGAATAGCCGTGCCGTGACAGGGTGCGTTGAACATTTTCACTGAGAGGATGGGAGGTAGCCACTGACAACGGTGAAACCCTTGCATACAGCTTGCCATGGAAAGGAGTAAGAAGGATTGGATGAAGACAGTAGGAAAGCAGAGAGACGGAAGGGACCAAGCATCTTCATACGCTTATCTGAGATTCCTACCAATGAATTACATAAGTATCTCTATCTTTATCTTTATGTTTTATTCATCATTCATAACCATTTGAGTTTGCCTGACTAAGATTTACAAGGTGACCATAGCTTGCTTCATACCAACAATCTCTGTGGGATCGACCCTTACTCGCGTAAGGTTTATTACTTGGACGACCCAGTACACTTGCTGGTTAGTTGTGCGAAGTTGTGTTTATGCCATGGTATTGAACACCAAGTTTTTGGGTTCATCACCGGAGATTAATTGAATTGTGAAAAGTATTGATCACAATTTCGTGCACCAAGTTTTTGGCGCCGTTGCCGGGGATTGTTGAGTTTGGACAACTGACGGTTCATCTTGCTACTTAGATTAGGTATTTTTCTTCAGAGTTCTTAAGAATGAATTCTAGTGTTTCAAGGTGATGTCTTATCATCACCAAAGCTGATTGATCTTCATCAATTCAGCTCTTTAATGCAATGTTCTGCTGAAGCTTGGCTAGCCATGTCTAATTTCCTTAGACTAAAGCTTTAGACTAACATTGCATGATTCCTGGAATTCTCATTAAGAATTTTGATATCTATATTTTATTTTCCACATAATTTTCGAAAAAGCACAAAAAAATTACAAAATCATAAAATCCAAAAATATTTCTTGTTTGAGTCTAGTGTTTCATTTTAAGTTTGGTATCAATTGCATGTTTCTATTCTTCTTGCATTCATTCATGTGTCTTAAGTGATCTTCAAGATGTTCTTGATGATTTCATTACTCTGATCTTTAAATTCTCTTGACTTGAGTGTTTGTGTTTCTCATATGCATTCTCATTTTGTTAGTGTCAGTAGTATACAAACTGCTAAGTTTGGTGTCTTGCATGCATTGTTATTTGATTTTAGTTGCATTTTGATTATTCCTTATTATTAAAAATCCAAAAATATTTTTAATTTTTGTCTTTTCAAGTCAATAATACAGAGAATTGAAGAATCAGAACATACAGCAGAGGAACTACACAGAAAAAGCTGGGCGTTCAAAATAACCAGTGAAGAAGACAGACTGGCGTTTAAACGCCAGCCAGGGTGCCTGGCTGGGCGTTTAACGCCCAAAAGGGTAGTGGTTTGGGCGTTAAACGCCAGAATGTGCACCATTCTGGGCGTTTAACGCCAGGATGGCACAAGAGGGAAGATTTTGTTTTCAAATCAAATTTTTTTTAGTTTTCAAAATCTTTTCAAAATCAAATCTTTTTCAAATCAAATATTTTCAATCAAATCTTCTTCAAAATCAATTTCTTTCCATTTTCAAAGATACTTGCTATCAATTAATGATTTGATTCAACATTTCAAGTATGTTGCCTTTTCTGTTGAGAAATGTTTAATGTTTGAATCATATCTTTTCTTGTTAGCCAAGTTATTAATTTTTAAAATAAAATCTTTTTAAAATATTTTTCAAATCATATTTTCTCAATCACATCTTTTTAAAACCAATCATATCTTCTTAACCACATCTTTTTCAAAATAGTTTTCAATCAAAATCTTTTTCAAAAATCACTTGATTTCTTTTCCACTCTTGGTTTTCGAAAATCAATTAGTGTTTTTCAAAATGTTTTCAAAATCTTTTACTTAATTTTCGAAAATTACTTCCCCTCTTTTCACATCCTTCTATTTATGGACTAACACTATTCCTCAATGAACAATTCGAACTCCATCTCTCTTGAGCTAAGTGTTGATGGAATTCTTCACAAGCTTGGGGCTCCCAATGTTGATCCTCTTTTTCTAATCCGAGATCTCACACTTTATTTTCACACCCGTCTTGAAGTTGATCATCATTATTAATCCATCCGGGTGGTAAGCAAGATGAATTCTCAAGGTGATACCAAACTCTCCTTTGAGACCCATTCAAGTGAGCACTAGCCCAACCCTTGTATCTAAGCCTTGAGGTATCAACCAAAATGAGCCTTGATTTACAACGCCATCCACTAAACATTTTTTTCTTACGCTTTATCCCACAAATCATCCTAAGTTGACCATCCGTTTCAAGTAAACTATACTCAAGTGGGACAATAAAGCTAATAGAAATGCGTTTTACCCACTCAAGTGAAGAAATAGATGACAACCTAGGCAAAGATGCTTCCAATGATCTTGACAAAGCGTACTCAACTCCCGTCCTTCTTTTTCTAAGGACTTCCACCTCTTCACAAGATTTCTCAAATTCAATCCTTTGTTCATCAATTTCATCTAAATCTTCTCCATCACTCAAATCATAAATGGGAGGTTGAGAGAAGTCTACCTCCACATCGCTTTCTATCTCATCAAGAGAACGTTCTTCAAGTTCAAAGGATTCTTCACCACTAGGATTTGATGCTTGATCTTCATCACCAAGGGAACTCAATTCTTGCTCTATTCCTTCCAAGTCTTCATATGGGATATGTCTTGGAGGTTGTGCACATTCCTTCTCAACATTAACTTCAATCTTCTTGGAGGAGTTTTCTATAACTATATCTTCCCATGGAGGTTCCGCATCTCCTAAATCTTCAACCACTTCTTCCTCTTCTTCAATGGTCATAGGTTCCTCCAATTTTGTTCTAACACAAAGTAGCCTTCCTCCTTTTCCACTGGAGTTTCCAATCTCGCCTTCATGCTATGTTCCTCTTTAGATTCTCCGTATGTAGCCATGGGAGTTCCTTGAGTATCCAAAAGTTGGGATGCTAGCCGATTTACCACCCCATCCAAGGCGGTCATGAATTGTTGCACATCCCTTGTCATCTCCTCTTGTCCTTAAAGAAGAACACCAAGGGTTTCATCCATTAGAGGTTGGGGTGGATGGGAGAGTTCATCATATTAGGGGAAGTGTTCATAATAGGAAGGTGGTTCATCAAAGTAATGATGTGGTGGTTCTATGTACTCCATTTGTTCTATTTGTTGCTCAACACACTCCAATCTATTGTTCTCAAGTTGAGATTCTACAATCTCCTTCATAGTTCCCTCTTCGGTTGCTCCTTCACAATCATCTTTGAACATATGGTATGAGTCCAATGCATCTAACTTTTCATGGACGGTTGCTTGAAGTCAATCCATTACTTCCTTGAAAGATGGACATGGAAATTCTTCCATGGAGGGTTGTGGTGGAATGTAGAATTTATCTTCCATGGCGCCATCAACATGGTACGCTCAATTACAATCTCAACTCTCTATCACAACTTCGCACAACTAACCAGCAAGTGCACCAGGTCGTCCAAGTAATAAACCTTACGCGAGTAAGGGTCAAACCCACGGAGATTGTTGGTATGAAGCAAGCTATGGTCATCTTGTAAATCTCAGTCAGGCAGATTCAAATGGTTATAGATGATTTATGAATAAAGCATAAAATAAAGATAGAGATACTTATGAAATTAATTGGTGAGAATTTCAGATAAGCGTATGGAGATGCTTTGTCCCTTCTGTCTCTTTGCTTTTCTACTGTCTTCATCCAATCCTTCTTACTCCTTTCCATGGCAAGCTGTATGTTGGGCATCACCGTTGTCAATGGCTACAGTCCCGTCCTCTCAGTGAAAATGTTCAACGCGCTCTGTCACAGCACGGCTATTCAGCTGTCGGTTCTCGATCATGTCGGAATAAAATCCAGTGATTCTTTTGCGTCTGTCACTAACGCTCCACAATTGCGAGTTTGAAGCTCGTCACAGTCATTCAATCCTTGAATCCTACTCAAAATACCACAGACAAGGTTTAGGCCTTCCGGATTCTCTTGAATGCCGCCATCAATTATAGCTTATACCACAAAGATTCCGATTAAGAAATCCAAGAGATAAACATTCAAGCCTTGTTTGCTTGTAGAACGGAGGTGGTTGTCAGGCACACGTTCATAAGTGAGAATGATGATGAGCGTCACATAATCATCACATTCATCATGTTCTTGGGTGCGAATGAATATCTTAGAACAAGAATAAGCTGAATTGAATAGAAGAACAATAGTAATTGCATTAATACTCAAGGTACAGCAGAGCTCCACACCTTAATCTATGGTGTATAGAAACTCCACCGTTGAAAATACATAAGAACAAAGTCTAGGCATTGCCGAGAGGCCAGCCCCCATGATCTAAGATGGCATAAGACTACTCAAAGATAGCTACCAAGATGTCTAATACAATAGCAAAATGTCCTATTTGTAGAGAACTAGTAGCTTAGGGTTTACAAAGATGAGTAAATGACATAAAAATCCACTTCCGAGCCCACTTGGTGTGTGCTTGGGCTGAGCATTGAAGCATTTTCATGTAGAGACTCTTCTTGGAGTTAAACGCCAGCTTTTGTGCCAGTTTGGGCATTTAACTCCCATTCTTGTGCCAGTTCCGGCGTTTTACGCCAGAATTCTTGAGCTGATTTGAAACGCCTGTTTTGGCCATCAAATCTCGGGAAAAGTATGGACTATTATACATTTTTGGAAAGCCCAGGATGTCTACTTTCCAAATCAGTTAAGAGCGCCCCAATTGGGCTTCTGTAGCTCCAGAAAATCCATTTCGAGTGCAGGGAGGTCAGAATCCAACAGCATCTGCAGTCCTTTTCAGCCTCTGAATCAGATTTTTGCTCAGGTCCCTCAATTTCAGCTAGAAAATACCTGAAATCACAGAAAAACACACAAACTCATAGTAAAGTCCAGAAAAGTGAATTTTAACTAAAAACTAATAAAATATAATAAAAACTAACTAAAACATACTAAAAACATACTAAAAACAATGCCAAAAAGCGTATAAATTATCCGCTCATCACAACACCAAACTTAAATTGTTGCTTGTCCCCAAGCAACTGAAAATCAAATAAGATAAAAAGAAGAGAATATGCAATGAATTCCAAAAACATCTATGAAGATCAGTATTAATTAGATGAGCGGGGCCTTTAGCTTTTTGCCTCTGAACAGTTTTGGCATCTCACTTTATCCTTTGAAATTCAGAATGATGGGCTTCTATAGGAACTCAAAATCCAGATAGTGTTATTAATTCTCCTAGTTAAGTATGATGATTCTTGAACATAGCTACTTTTATGAGTCTTGGCCGTGGCCCAAAGCACTCTGTCTTCCAATATTACCATCGGATACATACATGTCACAGACACATAACTGGGTTAACCTTTTCAGATTGTGACTCAGCTTTGCTAGAGTCCCCAATTAGAGGTGTCCAGGGTTCTTAAGCACACTCTTTTTACCTTGGATCACAACTTTATTTTTTTTCTTTTTCTTTTTCCCTTTTTTCGTTTTTTTTTTTTTGAATTCAATGCTTTTTCTTGCTTCAGGAATCATTTTTATGATTTTTCAGATCCTCAGTAACATGTCTCCTTTTTCATCATTCTTTCAAGAGCCCACATTCATGAACAACAAATTCAAAAGACATATGCACTGTTCAAGCATGCATTCATAAGTCAAAGTATTGCCACCACATCAAAATGATTAATGTGCTATAAAATTCAAAATTCATGCAATCCTTCTCCTTTTCAATTAAGAACATTTTTCATTTAAGAAAGGTGATGGATTTATAGGACATTCATAACTTTAAGGCATAGACACCAAGACACTAATGATCACAGGACACAAACATAGATGATGAACATAAGCATAAAAATTCGAAAACAGGAAAATAAAGAACAAGGAGATTAAAGAACGGGTCCACCTTAGTGATGGCGGCTTGTTCTTCCTCTTGAAGATCTTATGGAGTGCTTGAGCTCCTCAATGTCTCTTCCTTGCCTTTGTTGCTCCTCTCTCATGATTCTTTGATCTTCTCTAATTTCATGGAGGAGGATGGAATGTTCTTGGTGCTCCACCCTTAGTTGTCCCA
The DNA here is from genome assembly GCF_003086295.3 of Arachis hypogaea. Lineage (NCBI taxonomy): Eukaryota > Viridiplantae > Streptophyta > Magnoliopsida > Fabales > Fabaceae > Arachis > Arachis hypogaea. Next base: position 23,717,649 of record NC_092043.1, on the reverse strand, counting down.
TGTTGGAACTCAATTCTCCTAGGGAGGTGTTGATTTGCTCCCAATAGTTTTGTGGAGGAAAGTGCATCCCTTGAGGCATCTCAGGGATTTCATGATGAGTGGGATCTCTTGTTTGCTCCATCCTCTTTTTAGTGATGGGCTTGTCCTTATCAATGAGGGTGTCTCCCTCTATGTCAATTTCGACTGAATAACAGAGGTGACAAATGAGATGAGGGAAGGCTAACCTTGCCAAGGTAGAGGACTTGTCTGCCACCTTATAAAGTTCTTGGGATATAACCTCAGGAACTTCTACTTCCTCTCCAATCATGATGCTATGAATCATGATAGCCCGGTCTATAGTAACTTCGGACCGGTTGCTAGTGGGAATGATTGAGCGTTGGATAAACTCCAACCATCCCCTAGCCACAGGCTTGAGGTCATGCCTTCTCAGTTGAACTGGCTTCCCTCTTGAATCTCCCTTCCATTGAGTGCCCTATTCACAAATGTCTATGAGGACTTGGTCCAACCTTTGATCAAAGTTGACCCTTCTAGTGTAAGGGTGTTCATCTCCTTGCATCATGGGCAAGTTGAATGCCAACCTTACATTTTCCGGACTAAAATCTAAGCATTTCCCCCGAACCATTGTAAGCCAATTCTTTGGGTCCGGGTTCACAGTTTGATCATGGTTCTTGGTGATCCATGCATTGGCATAGAACTCTTGAACCATTAAGATTTCAACTTGTTGAATGGGGTTGGTAAGAACTTCCCAACCTCTTCTTCGGATCTCATGTCGGATCTCCGGATATTCACTCTTTTATAGTTTGAAAGGGACCTCGGGGATCACCTTCTTCATGGCCACAACTTCATAGAAGTGGTCTTGATGCACCCTTGAGATGAATCTCTCCATCTTCCATGACTCGGAGGTGGAAGCTTTTGCCTTCTTTTTCCTCTTTCTAGAGGTTTCTCCGGCCTTAGATGCCATAAATGGTTATGGAAAAACAAAAAGCAATGCTTTTACCACACCAAACTTAGAAGGTTTGCTCGTCCTCGAGCAAAAGAAGAAAGAAGAGAGTAGAAGAAGAAGAAATAAAGGAGATGGAGGTGGCTTTGTGGTTCGGCCAAGGGGGAGAAGTAGTGTTTAGGTTGTGTGGAGAGGGGGTGTATAGTTCGGCCATAATGGGTGGGTTTGGGAGGGAAAGTGGTTTGAATTTGAATGGTCAGGTAGGTGGGGTTTTATGAAGGATGGATGTGAGTGGTGAAGAGAAAAGTGGGATTTGATAGGTGAGGTATTTTTGGGGAAGAGGTGTTGATGTGATTGGTGAATGGGTGAAGAAGAGAGAGAGTGGTGGGGTAGGTGGGGATCCTGTGGGGTCCACAGATCTTGAGCTGTCAAGAAAAATTCATTCATGCACCAAGTGGCGAGCAAAAATGCTCTTTATGCCAATTCTGGCGTTAAACGCCGGGCTGGTGCCCATTTCTGGCGTTTAACGCCAACTTCTTGCCCTTTCCTGGCGTTTAATGCCAGTTTGGTGCCTCTTTCTGGCGTTAAACACCCAGAATGGTGCCAGACTGGGCGTTAAACGCCCATTTGCTGCCCTTACTGGCATTTAAACGCCAGCAAGTTTTCCTCCAGGTTGTGCTATTTTTCTTTTCTGTTTTTCATGTTGTTTTTGCTTTTTCAATTGATTTTGTGACTTCCCATGATCATCATCCTGTAGAAAACATAAAATAACAAAGGAAAAATAGATAAATATAACATTGGGTTGCCTCCCAACAAGCGCTTCTTTAATGTCAGTAGCTTGGCAGTGGTCTCTCATGGAGCCTCACAGATACTCAGAGCAATGTTGGAACCTCCCAACACCAAACTTAGAGTTTGAATGTGGGGGTTCAACACCAAACTTAGAAGTTGGTTGTGGCCTCCCAACACCAAACTTAGAGTTTGACTGTGGGGGCTCTGTTTGACTCTGTTTTGAGATAAGCTCTTCATGCTTCCTCTCTATGGTTACAGAGGGATATCCTTGAGCCTTAAACACAAGGGATTCTTCATCACTTGAATGATCAATTCTCCTCTGCCAACATCAATCACAGCCTTTGCAGTGGCTAGGAAGGGTCTGCCATGGGTGATGGATTCATCTATGCTCTTCCTAGTCTCTAGGACTATGAAATCAGCAGGGATGTAATGGTCTTCAACTTTTACCAGAACATCCTCTACAAGTCCATAAGCTTGTTTTCTTGAATTGTCTACCATCTCTAGTGAGATTCTTGCAGCTTATACCTCAAAGATACCTAGCTTCTCCATTACAGAGAGAGGCATGAGGTTTATGCTTGACCCTAGGTCACACAGAGCCTTCTTGAAGGTCATGGTGCCTACTGTACAAGGTATTGAGAACTTCCCAGGGTCTTGTCTCTTTTGAGGTAATTTCTGCCTAGTCAAGTTATCCAATTCTTTGGTGAGCAAAGGGGGTTCATCCTCCGAAGTCTCGTTACCAAATAACTTGTCATTTAGCTTCATGATTACTCTAAGATATTTAGCAACTTGCTCTTCAGTGACATCTTCATCCTCTTCAGAGGAAGAATACTCATCAGAGCTCATGAATGACAGAAGTAAATCCAATGGAATCTCTATGGTCTCAGTGTGAGCCTCAGATTCCCATGGTTCCTCTTTAAGGAACTCATTGGAGGCCAGTGGACGTCCATTGAGATCTTCCTCAGTGGCGCTCACTGCCTCTTCCTCCTCTCCAAATTCGGTCATGTTAATGGCCTTGCACTCTCCTTTTGGATTCTCTTCTGTATTGCTTGGAAGAGTACTAGGAGGGAGTTCATTAACTTTCTTACTCAGCTGACCCACTTTTGCCTCCAAATTTCTAATGGAGGACCTTGTTTCAGTCATGAAACTTTGAGTAATTTTGATTAGATCAGAGACCATGGTTGCTAAGTCAGAGTGGCTCTGCTTAGAATTCTCTATCTGTTGCTGAGAAGATGATGGAAAAGGCTTGCTATTGCTAAACCTGTTTCTTCCACCATTGTTGTTGTTGAAACCTTGTTGAGATCTATGTTGATCCTTCCATGAGAGATTTGGATGATTTCTCCATGAAGGATTATAGGTGTTTCCATAGGGTTCTCCCATGTAATTCACCTCTTCCATTGAAGGGTTCTCAGGATCATAAGCTTCTTCTTCAGATGAAGCATCCTTAGTACTGCCTGGTGCAGCTTGTATTCCAGACAGACTTTGAGAAATCATATTGACTTGCTGAGTCAATATTTTATTCTGAGCCAATATGGCATTCAGAATATCAATCTCAAGAACTCCTTTCTTTTGATTCGTCCCATTGTTCACAGGATTCCTTTCAGAAGTGTACATGAATTGGTTATTTGCAACCATTTCAATGAGTTCTTGAGCTTCTGCAGGCGTCTTCTTCAGGTGAAGAGATCCTCCAGCAGAGCTGTCCAATGACATCTTGGATAGTTCAGACAGACCATCATAGAAGATACCTATGATGCTCCATTCAGAAAGCATGTCAGAAGGACACTTTCTGATCAATTGTTTGTACCTTTCCCAAGCTTCATAGAGGGATTCACCTTCCTTCTGTCTGAAGGTTTGGACTTCCACTCTAAGCTTACTCAATTTTTGAGGTGGAAAGAACTTTGCCAAGAAGGCATTGACTAGCTTTTCCCAAGAGTTCAGGCTTTCTTTAGGTTGTGAGTCTAACCATATCCTAGCTCTGTCTCTTACAGCAAAAGGGAATAGCATAAGTCTGTAGACCTCAGGGTTAACCCCATTGGTCTTAACAGTGTCACAAACAGTGTCACAGATTTGTAAGAATTCAGCTAAAAACTGATGAGGATCTTCCAATGGAAGTCCATGGAACTTGTAATTCTGTTGCATTAGAGAAACTAATTGAGGCTTAAGCTCAAAGTTGTTTGCTCCAATGGCAGGGATAGAGATGCTTCTCCCATAGAAGTCGGGAGTAGGTGCAGCAAAGTCACCCAGCACCTTTCTTGCATTGTTGGCATTGTTGTTGTTTTCGGCTGCCATGTCTTCTTCTTTGAAGATTTCTGTTAGGTCCTCTACAGAGAGTTGTGCTTTAACTTCTCTTAGTTTTTGCTTCAAGGTCCTTTCAGGTTCAAGGTTAGCTGATGATTGGATTTTTGACGGTTTAGAATTTCACTAATGAATTCTCGTTGTAAAGTATAGTTTCTAAACCAAACAATAATCCTTTTATACAAAAAGTTGTTTGTCACTAGTACAAACCCCTAAAATTTATAAACCGAAGTATTGGAACCTCGGGTCGTTCTCCCTAGGACTTACAATAAAGTGTCTTGTTATTGGTTGTGAGTTATTTTAGGGTTTTTGAGATTTTATACAAGAAATATAAATGGTAAAGGAAATAAACTAACACTAACAATGGTCTTGGCAAGATATGAGAACTAGAAGTCCTATCCTAGTTATCCTCCTCAATTGTGATGAGAATTGTTCATTGCTCCCACTTAGTTAACCTCTAACCATGGAGGAAAGTCAAGTGGATGAATCAATTTGATTCCTCAAGTCCTAATCAACTCCTAAAGGAATGACTAGCTTTAGAGGCAGTCAAATTAATTAGCAATCTCTAATTAACATCAACAAAGGAATTAGATAACTCAAGTGTCACTAATCACTCTACCTAGGCCAAGAGGAACAAAATCTACACTAAAACCCAACCAAGCATTTCATCAAACACTTGGAAGGCACAAAAGAAAAGCATAGTGAATCAACAACAAGAGTAGAGTCTAACAACAATTATTGAAAAGAATTAACAACAACAATCAAGGAAATCACAATTATCATGAATTACCTCAAATTGCATTATTGAAAGAAAACAAAGGAACAACAATCTATCCAAAACAAAATGAAGAATTACAATTATTAAAGCACATAACTAGAAAGAGGAGGAGGAGAAGATTAAGAATTGGTAAAGAAAAAGTGAATCAAAGCATGAATTAAACCTAGATCTAAGAAGAGAGATTAACCTAAACCTAATCCTAATTCTAGAGAGAAGTGAGAGCTTCTCTCTCTAAAACTAACTCTAAACTAATCCTAATTATGCTATATGCTAGATTGATTGCATTCCCCTCAATCCTTGATCCTTTTATTCCTTTCTATCAGCATTTGGCGCCAAAATGGGTTCAGAAACCCTCTCAAATCGCCAGGCACGTGTTGCTTTAATGAAGTCATGTGCGGTCATTGACGCGTGCGCGCACGGTACGCGTGCGCGTCCCTGGTCGATTCTGCAATGTGCGCGCGGGCGCCTTGTGCGCGTGTGCGTGCATGGCTGACTTTGCTTCTTTGACTTTTTATGCTTCTCTCCACTTGTATGCTTCCTTCCTTGCTTCCTTTGATCCATGCCTAGCCTATTTCAATCCTGGAATTACTAGCAAACACATCAAGGCATCTTATGGAATCAAGGAGAAATTAGAATTCATCAAAATAAGGCTTAAAAAGCATGTTTTTACACTTAAGCATAAATATGGGAGAGATAACAAAACCATGCTAATTCATAGGCTAAATGTGACAAAAAGTTATCAAAATACTCTAAATTCAATACAAGATAAACCCTAAAAATATGGTTTATCATCAGCCTCAACAAGAATGCTGTTGTCTTTGCTCTTGCTCATATGAAAGAGAAGAGAACAAGAAAATATGGAATCCTCTATGTCACAGTATAGAGATTCCTTGAGGTGTCAGAGGAATAGAAGGAGGAGGTAGAAGAATTAGGATGTGAGAAGAAGGGAAGAATTTTCGAAAATAAGTTAAAAGATTTTGAAAAAGAATTTTGAAAATTGATTGATGATTTTCGAAAACTAAGAGTGGGAAAGAAATTAAGTGATTTTTGAAAAAGATTTTGAAATTAGAAATCAAAAAGATATGATTGAAAACTTATTTTGAAAAAGATGTGATTAAGAAGATATGATTGAAAAGATATAGTTTTAAAAAGATATGATTGAGAAGATATGATTTGGAAAAACAATTTAAAAAGATTTGATTTTTAAAATCAATGACTTGGCTAACAAGAAAAGATATGATTCAAACATTAAACCTTTCTCAACAGAAAAGGCAACATACTTAAAATGTTGAATCAAATCATTAATTGTTAGCAAGTATTTTTGAAAATGGAAAGAAATTGATTTTGAAAATATATGATTGAAAAGATATGATTTGAAAAAGATTTGATTTTGAAAAATTATTAAAACTTGAAAAAAAATTGAATTGAAAACAAAATCTTCCCTCTTGTGCCATCCTGGCGTTAAACGCCCAAAATGGTATACATTCTGGCATTTAACGCCCAAAACGCTACCCTTTTGGGCGTTAAACGCCCAGCCAGGTGCCCTGGCTGGCGTTTAAACGCCAGTTTTTCTTCTTCACTGGGCGTTTTGAATGCCCAGCTTTTTCTGTGTAATTCCTCTGATGTATGTTCTGAATCTTCAATTCTCTGCATTATTGACTTGAAAAGACACAAATTAAAAATTTTTTGGATTTTTAATGATGAGAAAAAATCAAAATGCAACTAAAATCAAATAAACAATGCATGCAAGACACCAAACTTAGAAGTTTCTATACTACTGACACTAACAAATTGAGAATGCATATGAGAAACAACAAAACACTCAAGACAAGAGAATTTAAAGATCAGAGCAATGAAATCATCAAGAACAACTTGAAGATCAATGAAGACACATGATTGAATTCAAAGAATGCAAGAAGAATAGAAACATGCAATTGACACCAAACTTAAAATGAGACACTAGACTCAAACAAGAAATATTTTTGATTTTTATGATTTTGTAAATTTTTTTGGTTTTTTTTTTCGAAAATTATATGGAGAAGAAAATAAAGAGATTCAAAATTTTTAATAAGAATTCCAGGAATCATGGAATGTTAGTCTAAAGCTTTAGTCTAAAGAAATTAGACATGGCTAGCCAAGCTTCAGCAGGACATTGCATTCAAGAGCCAAATTGATGAAGATCAATCAGCTTTGGTGATGATAAAGAACATCATCTTGAAACACTAGAATTCATTCTTAAAAATTCTGAAAAATACCTAATCTAAGCAACAAGATGAACCGTCAATTGTCCAAACTCAAACAATCCCCAGCAACGGCGCCAAAAACATGGTGCACGAAATTGTGATCATCAATGTCGCCATCAACATGGTACGCTCAATTGCAATCTCAACTCTTTATCACAATTTCGCACAACTAACCAGCAAGTGCACTGGGTCGTCCAAGTAATAAACCTTACGCGAGTAAGGGTCGATCCCACGGAGATTGTTGGTATGAAGCAAGCTATGGTCATCTTGTAAATCTCAGTCAGGCAGATTCAAATGGTTATAGATGATTTATGAATAAAGTATAAAATAAAGATAGAGATACTTATGCAATTCATTGGTGAGAATTTCAGATAAGCGCATGGAGATGCTTTGTCCCTTCCATCTCTCTGCTTTCCTACTGTCTTCATCCAATCCTTCTTACTCCTTTCCATGGCAAGCTGTATGTTGGGCATCACCATTGTCAATGGCTACAGTCCCGTCCTCTTAGTGAAAATGTTCAACGTGCTCTGTCACAGCACGGCTATTCAGCTGTTGGTTCTCGATCATGTCGGAATAGAATCCAGTGATTTTTTTGCGTCTGTCACTAACGCCCCACAATCGCGAGTTTGAAGCTCGTCACAGTCATTCAATCCTTGAATCCTACTCAGAATACCACAGACAAGGTTTAGGCCTTCCGGATTCTCTTGAATGCCGCCATCAATTATAGCTTATACCACGAAGATTCCGATTAAGAGATCCAAGAGATAAACATTCAAGCCTTGTTTGCTTGTAGAACGGAGGTGGTTGTCAGGCACGCGTTCATAAGTGAGAATGATGATGAGCGTCACATAATCATCACATTCATCATGTTCTTGGGTGCGAATGAATATCTTAGAACAAGAATAAGCTGAATTGAATAGAAGAACAATAGTAATTGCATTAATACTCGAGGTACAGCAGAGCTCCACACCTTAATCTATGGTGTGTAGAAACTTCACCGTTGAAAATACATAAGAACAAGGTCTAGGCATGGCCGAGAGGCCAGCTCCCATGATCTAAGATGGCATAAAACTACTCAAAGATAGCTACCAAGATGTCTAATACAATAGCAAAAGGTCCTATTTGTAGAGAACTAGTAGCTTAGGGTTTACAAAGATGAGTAAATGACATAAAAAACCACTTCCGGGCCCACTTGGTGTGTGCTTGGGCTGAGCATTGAAGTATTTTCGTGTAGAGACTCTTCTTGGAGTTAAACGCCAGCTTTTGTGCCAGTTTGGGCATTTAACTCCCATTCTTGTGCCAGTTCTGGCGTTTTACGCCAGAATTCTTGAGCTGACTTGGAACGCCTGTTTGGGCCATCAAATCTCGGGAAAAGTATAGACTATTATATATTGCTGGAAAGCCCAGGATGTCTACTTTCCAACGCAGTTGAGAGCGCGTCATTTGAGCTTCTGTAGCTCTAGAAAATCCACTTCGAGTGCAGGGAGGTCAGAATCCAACAACATCTGCAGTCCTTTTCAGCCTCTAAATCAGATTTTTACTCAGGTCCCTCAATTTCAGCCAGAAAATACCTGAAATCACAGAAAAATACACAAACTCATAGTAAAGTCCAGAAAAGTGAATTTTAACTAAAAACTAATAAAAATATAATAAAAACTAACTAAAACATACTAAAAACATACTAAAAACAATGCCAAAAAGCGTATAAATTATCCACTCATCATTATCCCATCCTTGATACACATTCTCATTATAGTTCTCATCACCTAAAGCGTATAAATTATTCACTAATGATATCTCGTTGCAAGTATAGTTTCTAAACCAAGCAATAATCCTTTCATACAAAAAGTTGTTTGTCACTAGTACAAATCCCTAAAATTTATAAACCGAAGTATTGAACCTCGGGTCGTTCTTCCTAGGAATTACAATAAAGTGTCTTGTTATTGGTTGTGAGTTATATTTGGGGTTTTTAAGATTTTAGACAAGAAATATAAATGGCAAAGAAAATAAACTAACAACTAACAAAGCTCTTGGCAAGATATGAGAACTAGAAGTCCTATCCTAGTTATCCTCCTCAATTGTGATAACAAATTGTTCATTGCTCCCACTTAGTTAACCTCTAACCATGGAGGAAAGTCAAGTGGATAAATCAATTTGATTCTCAAGTCCTAATCAACTCCTAAAGGAAAGACTAGCTTTAGAGGCATTCAAATCAATTAGCAACTTTTAATTATCAATCAACAAAGGAATTAGATAACTCAAGAGTCACTAATTACTCTGCCAAAGCCAAGAGGAACAAAAGCTACACTAAAATCCAACCAAGCATTTCATCAAATACTTGGAAGGCACAAAAGAAAAGCATAGTAAATTGACAACAAGAATGAAATCTAACAACAATTATTGAAAGGAATTAACAACAACAATTAAAAGAAACATAATTATTATGAATTACCTTGAATAGAATGGAAAGAAGAGAAAATGAACAAGAGTAGATCTACAACAAAATATAGAAACAACATAAAGGAAATTACAACAAAAGGATGGAAAAAGAATGAATGTAACAACAAGGAATTGAAAGGTAGAAGTAGAAGAAAGCATGAATCTAAATCTAGATCTAAGAACTAAACCTAATCCTAATCCTACTTCTAGAGAGAAGTGAGAGCTTCTCTCTCTAGAAACTACTTCTAACTAATCCTAATGTGTAAAAATGAATGGAATCCCCCTTCGCTCTTCAATCCTTGGCTTTAAATAGCATTTTTGGAGCAAAAGTTGGTTGGGATTCGGCCCCACAACCCTTCTGAATTCGCTGGCCATATTTTTATTAAAAAAATCATAAACCAACACCGACGCATACGCGCACAGCACGCGTACGCGTCCATGGAGTAATTCGCAAGATGCGGCAAGCACCAGGTGCGCGAGCACGTCCATGGGTGAGTTTAACTTCTTTGACTTTTCATGATTTCTCCACTTTGCATGCTTTCCTCTTCACTCCTTTGATCCATTCATAGCCTTTTCAATCTGAAATCACTAACAAACATATCAAGGCATCTAGTGAAATCAAAGGTGAATAAAAACCATCAAATTAAAGGTCTAAAAGCATGTTTTCACATCTAAGCACAAATTAGGAAACAATCACAAAATCATGCTAATTAATTGAATAAATGCAGGTAAAAGGTGTTAAAATCTCCTAAAATCAATACATGATAAACCGTACAAATGGGGTTTATCAGGAGTATAACCTCCAAGGCATATCATAGTTGAAGACTTGGAAGTGGTTGATCAAGAGATGGAGATTGAAGAAGAAGAAGCACAACCTCCCATGCCCTTGGTAAATAATGAAGAAGAGATTGAATTGGAAGAAAGCTACCAAGAGGAAGAGGTTGATATTGAAGAAGCTCACAAAGAGGTGAAAGTTATCCAGGGAGAACACAAGGGAATGGAAATTGCAAGATCACTAGAAACACCTCTCCCAAGGCCATTACCATCCAATACAACATTCAAGTGGGTAAAATTCCTATCCTTAACCTTTATTTTCCCACTTGAATATGGGCTACTGGAGATGGATAGTCAACTTAGAGCTCTTTGTGGCATTGAGAGTAAGAGAGAGATGGTTAGTGGTAAGAGTTGTCCTGCAAGGTTCAATATGGTTGCATGATCCAAGTTGAAGTGCAAGGATTGGTGTAGAGCTCAATTGAATGGGTCTAGAAGGTTGTTTGGATGTCTCTGTGAGAATTCAAATCGTGAGCCATCCAGTTGGAACAATGTTGATCAACAAGAAGACGGGTGCAAAAGCAAGGTTTGGGACCCCAGAATTCAGTCTAGCAATCAACACTCCTGGGGTCTTGTCACTTACTTGAAGGCTATATGCGCCTAGTTCAGGATCCTGGAGACCATTGGAATTACAAACATTGGTGGAGATTCCATGATGAGTTCAAGCACAAGCCAACATGACAAGGAGCTCCCCGAATGTCCAATTTAAGGACTTTAACTAAAAGTGTTAGGTGGAAGACAACCCACCATAGTATGATCCTTCTTTTTATTAGTTTTAATTTATTTCTATCAGTTTTAATTTCCAATTCTGCATATTTACCTTTATTTTTCATTTATAAAAGAGAGAGAGAGAGAGAGAGAGAGAGAGAGAGAGAGAAAAGCGCGTTCCACATGTGCACGTGAATCACGCACACGCGTCACATGCAACGCTAAACCTTACAGAAGGTTACGCGGGAGCTGTGCAGGAAGGATGCCTTGCGCACGAGCCAACCCATGCGTACCCATGGGCGACGCGTGCGCGTCACCCGTATTTTAGTCAACCCACGTGTAAGCGTCAGCGATGCGTACGCGTGGATAGAAAATCGGCGTCAATGAGTGATTTGGCCGAGAGTTGTGCTGCCTTGGTGTTGGCATTGTGCGTTTAGCACAGCTAACGGTCACACGTATGCGTGATCGTCGCTGCACATCGATTGCATTTCTGCTCACCCACACGCGTACGCGTGGGCGACACTTACGCATCGTTTCGCAGATTCCCTTCTCCTTCTCTCTTCTCTCCCTTTTTATTCTTTCTTCTTCCTTTCTTACTTCCTTCTTCTTCATTTCTTTGACTTCTCCTCCTTATTCTCTTTCATTCTATTTTACTTAATTTATTTGCATATTTTTATTCATTGCATTTTAACTGTATGCATGTTTTTATTTTCTTTTCTATGTTTATTATTTTTCTATTGGTGTTAAATGATCTTATTCCACTGTTGTATTTCTATTGCTTTCTTTTGATGCTTCGTGACTTGTTTCCATTATTGGTAATATTATTTATAGGTCAATGCTACTCTTTTATGATACTTGTATTCCTTTTGCATTGATTTGAACTTATATTGTCTTTTATGACTGGTGCACGAAATTGCAATCACACTTTTGCAATTCCGCACAACTAACCAGCAAGTGCACTAGGTCGTCCAAGTAATACCTTACGTGAGTAAGGGTCGATCCCACGGAGATTGTTGGCTTGAAGCAAGCTATGGTTATCTTGTAACTCTTAGTCAGGATATCAATAGTTATCAGGTTTAATTGTGAAAAGTAAAAGAACATGAAATAAGTACTTGTTTTGCAGTAATGGCGAACAGGTTGAGGTTTTAGAGATGCTCTATCTTCTGAATCTCTGCTTTCCTACTGTCTTCTTCTTCATGCACGCAAGGCTCCTTCCATGGCAAGCAGTATGTAGGGTTTCACCGTTGTCAATGGCTACCTCCCATCCTCTCAGTGAAAATGTTCAACGCGCTCTGTCACAGCACGGCTAATCATCTGTCGGTTCTCAATCAGGTTGGAATAGAATCCAGTGATTCTTTTGCGTCTGTCACTAATGCCCAGCCTTCAGGAGTTTGAAGCTCGTCACAGTCATTCAATCATTAAATCCTACTCAGAATACCACAGACAAGGTTTAGACCTTCCGGATTCTCTTGAATGCCGCGATCAATTCTAGCTTATACCACGAAGATTCTGATTGAAGAATCCAAGAGATATCTACTCAATCTAAGGTAGAACGGAAGTGGTTGTCAGGCACACGTTCATAGGTGAGAATGATGATGAGTGTCACGGATCATCACATTCATCAAGTTTAGGAACAAGTGATATCTTAGAATAGAAGCAAGCGTGATTGAATGAAAAACAGTAGTAATTGCATTAATCCATCAAGACACAGCAGAGATCCTCACCCCCAACCATGGGGTTTAGAGACTCATGCCATGGAAGATACAATAAGAAACGTGTAATGTGTCATGAGGTAGAGATACAATATCAAAAGGTCCTATTAATAGTGAACTAGTAACCTAGGGTATACAGAAATGAGTAAATGACGTAAAAATCCACTTCCGAGGTCCACTTGGTGTGTGCTTGGGTTGAGCATTGAAGCTTTCATGTGTAGAGACTTTTTCTGGAGTTAAACGCCAGCTTTTATGCCAGTTTGGGCGTTTAACTCCAATTTTTGTGCCAGTTCCGGCGTTAAACGCCAGGAATTCTAAAGCTGATTTGCAACGCCGGTTTGGGCCATCAAATCTCGGGTAAAGTATGGACTATTATACATTGCTGGAGAGCCCAGGATATCTACTTTCCAACGCATTTGAGAGCCCGCCAATTGGGCTTCTGTAGCTCCAGCAAATCCACTTCGAGTGCAGGGAGGTCAGAATCCAACAGCATATGCGGTCCTTTTCAGCCTCTGAATCAGATTTTTGCTCAGGTCCGTCAATTTCAGCCAGAAAATACCTGAAATCAGAGAAAAAATATACAAACTCATAGTAAAGCCCAGAAAAGTGAATTTTAACTAAAAACTAATAAAAATGTAATAAAAACTAACTAAAATATACTAAAAACATATTAAAAACAATGCCAAAAAGCGTATAAATTATCCGCTCATCACAACACCAAACTTAAATTGTTGCTTGTCCCCAAGCAACTGAAAATCAAAATAGAATAAAAAGAAAAGAATATACTATAGACTCCGAAATATCAAAGAAACTTAACTCCAATTAGATGAGCGGGACTAGTAGCTTTTTGCTTCTGAACAGTTTTGGCATCTCACTTTATCCTTTGAAGTTTAGAATGATTGGCATCTATAGGAACTCAAAACTCAGATATTGTTATTGATTCTCCTAGTTAAGTATGATGATTCTTGAACATAGCTACTTTATGAGTCTTGGCTGTGGCCCAAAGCACTCTGTCTTCCAGTATTTTCACCGGATACATACATGCCACAGACACATGACTGGGTGAACCTTTTCAGATTGTGACTCAGCTTTGCTAGAGTCCCCAATCAGAGGTGTCTAGGGTTCTTAAGCACACTCTTTTTGCCTTGGATCACTTTCAATTTTTTTTTACTGCTTTTTCTTGCTTCAAGAATCAATTTGATGATTTTTCAGATCCTCAATAACATTTCTCCTTTTCCATCATTCTTTCAAGAGCCAACAAGTTTAACATTCTTCAATCAACAAATTCAAAAGACATATGCACTGTTCAAGCATTCATTCAGAAAAAAAAATTATTGTCAACACATCAAACTAATTCAACTAAGTTCAGAGATGAATTCGAAATTCTGTACTTCTTGTTCTTTTGTGATTAAAGCATTTTTCATTTAAGAGAGGTGATGGATTCATAGGACATTTATAGCTTTAAGACATGAACCTTAAATTTTATTAATCATGGATTAAGAACAAGACTCAAAAATAGATATAAGATAAGACTAATAGTAATAGAAAATAAAATTTTAAATGACTCTAAAATAGACTCCTAATGATAGAGATTATCACAGAGTTAGGACTCAACAACCTTGATCTTGAGAAGTGGATGCTCCCTCAACTTGTGGGGTATTTGACCCTTCAAGGGAGAGCTTCTGGCAGTTCAGCTCCTGTAGCTCACGCCCCTGCTTCTCTTGTTCCTTCAGCAATTTGCAGAGCATGCAGTTTTGATTCTGCTGTTCTTCCTTAATTTGTTCCATAGCTTCTTGCAGCTTGGCAACAGATGCTTCTAGGCGAGTCCAGTAGTCAATTTCAGGAAGTTTAGGGAGGAACTCCTGCGCCCTCCTTTTGATAGAGTGATCTTGCATTTGTCCTTCCATTGACTTCTTGGTGATTGGGTGCTCAATTGGGATGAATTCATCTACACCCATCCTCATCCCAGCATCTTTACATAGCAAAGAGATCAAGCTTGGGTAAGCCAGTTTGGCTTCAGTGGAGTTCTTGTTTGCAATTGTGTAAATCTCACAAGCAATCAGATGATGAATCTCCACTTCTTTTTCCAGCATAATGCAATGAATCATCACTGCTCTCTTGATAGTAACCTCAGAACGGTTACTAGTGGGCAAGATAGAAAGCCCTATGAAGTCCAACCAGCCTCTTGCAACTGGTTTGAGATCTCCCCTCTTGAGTTGGTTTGGGACACCTTTTGAATTGGTCATCCACTTGGTTCCAGGGAGGCATATGTCCTCAAGAACTTGATCCAACCCCTTATCTACTCTCACCATTCTCCTATTAAAGGATTCAGGATCATCTTGTAGTTGAGGCAATTTGAAGACCTCTCTTATTTTGTCCAGATGGAAGTAAATAATTCTCCCTCTGACCATGGTTATGTAGGTGGTGCAAAAAATTGTGATCAATACTTTTCACAACTCAATTAATCCCCGGTGATGAACCCAAAAACTTGGTGTTCAATACCATGGCATAAACACAATTTTGCACAACTAACCAGCAAGTGTACTGGGTCGACCAAGTAATAAACCTTACGCGAGTAAGGGTCGATCCCACAGAGATTGTTGGTATGAAGCAAGCTATGGTCACCTTGTAAATCTTAGTCAGGCAAACTCAAATGGTTATGGATGATGAATAAAACATAAAGATAAAGATAGAGATACTTATGTAATTCATTGGTGGGAATTTCAGATAAGCACATGAAGATGCATGGTCCCTTCCGTCTCTCTGCTTTCCTACTATCTTCATCCAATTCTTCTTACTCCTTTCCATGGCAAGCTGTATGCAAGGGTTTCACCGTTGTCAGTGGCTACCTCCCATCCTCTCAGTGGAAATGTTCAACGCACCCTATCACGGCATGGCTATCCAGCTGTCGGTTCTCGATCATGTCGGAATAGAATCCAGTGATTCTTTTCCGTCTGTCACTAATGCCCCACAATCGCAAGTTTGAAGCTCGTCACAGTCATTCAATCATTGAATCCTACTCAGAATACCACAGACAAGGTTTAGACCTTCCGGATTCTCTTGAATGTCGCCATCAATTCTAGCTTATACCACGAAGATTTCGGTTAAAGAATCCAAGAGATATCCACCCAATCTAAGGTTGAACGGAGGTGGTTGTCAGGCACGCGTTCATAGGTGAGAATGATGATGAGTGTCACGGATCATCACATTCATCAAGTTGAAGAACAAGTGATATCTTAGAACAAGAACAAGCGGAATTGAATAGAAGAACAATAGTAATTGCATTAATACTCGAGGTACAGCAGAGCTCCACACCTTAATCTATGGTGTGTAGAAACTCCACTGTTGAAAATACATAAGAACAAGGTCTAGGCATGGCCGTGAGGCCAGCCTCCCAACATGATCAAAAGATCTAAAGATCAAAAGATTCCAAAGATCAGAAGATGAAAATGCAATAGCAAAAGGTCCTACTTATAGAAAACTAGTAGCCTAGGGTTTACAAAAATGAGTAAATGACATAAAAATCCACTTCCGGGCCCACTTGGTGTGTGCTTGGGCTGAGCATTGAAGCATTTTCGTGTAGAGACTCTTCTTGGAGTTAAACGCCAGCTTTGGTGCCAGTTTGGGCGTTTAACTCCCATCCTTGTGCCAGTTCCGGCGTTTAACGCTGGGAATTCTGATGGTGACTTTGAACGCCAGTTTGGGCCATCAAATCTTGGGAAAAGTATGCACTATCATATATTGCTGGAAAGCCCAGGATGTCTACTTTCCAACGCCATTAAGAGGGCGCCAATTGGACTTCTGTAGCTCCAGAAAATCCACTTCGAGTGCAGGGAGGTCAGAATCCAACAGCATCTGCAGTCCTTTTTAGTCTCTGAATCAGATTCTTGCTCAGGTCCCTCAATTTCAGCCAGAAAATACCTGAAATCACAGAAAAACACACAAACTCATAGTAAAGTCCAGAAAAGTGAATTTTAACTAAAAACTAATAAAAATATACTAAAAACTAACTAGATCATACTAAAAACATACTAAAATCAATGCTAAAAAGCGTATAAATTATCCGCTCATCACAACACCAAACTTAAATTGTTGCTTGTCCTCAAGCAACTAAAAATCAATTAAGATAAAAAGAAGAGAATATGCAATGAATTCCAAAAACATCTATGAAGATCAGTATTAATTAGATGAGTGGGGCTTCTAGCTTTTTGCCTCTGAACAGTTTTGGCATCCCACTCTATCCTTTGAAATTCAAAATGATTGGCTTCTTTAGGAACTCAGAATCCAGATAGTGTCATTGATTCTCCTAGTTAAGTATGATGATTCTTGAACACAGCTACTTTATGAGTCTTGGCCGTGGCCCAAAGCACTCTGTCTTCCAGTATTACCACCGGATACATACATGCCACAGACACATAATTGGGTGAACCTTTTCAGATTGTGACTTAGCTTTGCTAGAGTCCCCAATTAGAGGTGTCCAGGGTTCTTAAGCACACTCTTTTTGCCTTGGATCACAATTTTATTTCTTTCTTTTCTCCTTTTTTTCTTTTTTTTTATTCACTGCTTTTTCTTGCTTCAAGAATCATTTTTATGATTTTTCAGATCCTCAGTAACATGTCTCCTTTTTCATCATTCTTTCAAGAGCCAACATTCATGAACCACAAATTCAAAAGACATATGCACTGTTTAAGCATACATTCAGAAAACAAAAATATTTCCACCACATCAAAATAATTAAACTATTATAAAATTCAAAATTCATGCAATTCTTCTCTTTTCAATTAAGAACATTTTTCATTCAAGAAAGGTAATGGATTCATAGGACATTCATAACTTTAAGGCATAGACACTAATGATCACAAGACACAAACATAGATAAACATAAGCATAATTTTTGAAAAACAGAAAAATAAAGAACAAGGAAATTAAAGAACGGGTCCACCTTAGTGATGGCGGCTTGTTCTTCCTCTTGAAGATCCTATGGAGTGTTTGAGCTCCTCAATGTCTCTTCCTTGTCTTTGTTGTTCCTCTCTCATGATTCTTTGATCTTCTCTAATTTCATGGAGGAGGATGGAATGTTCTTGGTGCTCCACCCTTAGTTGTCCCATGTTGGAACTCAATTCTCCTAGGGAGGTGTTTAGTTGCTCCCAATAATTTTGTGGAGGAAAGTGCATCCCTTGAGGCATCTCAGGGATTTGATGATGAGAGGGGTCTCTTGTTTGCTCCATCCTCTTCTTAGTGATGGGCCTGTCCTCATCAATGGGGATGTCTCCCTCTATGTCAACTCCAACTGAATAACAGAGGTGACAAATGAGATGAGGAAAGGCTAACCTTGCCAAGGTAGAGGACTTGTCCGCCACCTTATAAAGTTCTTGGGATATAACCTCATGAACTTCTATTTCTTCTCCAATCATGATGCTATGAATCATGATAGCCCGGTCTATAGTAACTTCGGACCGATTGCTAGTGGGAATGATTGAGTGTTGGATAAACTCCAACCATCCCCTAGCCACGGGCTTGAGGTCATGCCTTCTCAGTTGAACCAGCTTCCCTCTTGAATCTCTCTTCCATTGGGCGCCCTCTTCACAAATGATTGTGAGGACTTGGTCCAACCTTTGATCAAAGTTGACCCTTCTAGTGTAAGGATGTTCATCTCCTTGCATCATGGGCAAGTTGAATGCCAACCTTACATTTTCCGGACTAAAATCCAAGTATTTCCCCCGAACCATAGTAAGCCAATTCTTTGGATCCGGGTTCACACTTTGATCATGGTTCTTGGTGATCCATGCATTGGCATAGAACTCTTGAACCATTAAGATTCCGACTTGTTGAATGGGGTAGGTAAGAACTTCCCAACCTCTTCTTCGGATCTCATGTCGGATCTCTGGATATTCACTCTTTTTGAGTTTGAAAGGGACCTCAGGGATCACCTTCTTCAAGGCCACAACTTCATAGAAGTGGTCTTGATGGACCCTTGAGATGAATCTCTCCATCTCCCATGACTCGGAGGTGGAAGCTTTTGCCTTCCCTTTCCTCTTTCTAGAGGTTTCTCCGGCCTTGGATGCCATAAATGGTTATGGAAAAACAAAAAGCAATGCTTTTACCACACCAAACTTAAAAGTTTTGCTTGTCCTCGAGCAAAAGAGAAAAGAAGAGAGTAGAAGAAGAAGAAATGAAAGAGATGGAGGAGGCTTTGTGGTTCGGCCAGGGGGAAGAAGTAGTGTTTAGGTTGTGTGAAAAGGAGGGAGTGAAGATGGGTTTATATAGGAGTGGGGAGAGGGGTAGGGTTCGGTCATGTATGGGTGGGTTTGGGTGGGAAAGTGGTTTGAATTTGAATGGTGAGGTAGGTGGGGTTTTATGAAGGATGGATGTGAGTGGTGAAGAGAAAGATGGGATTTGATAGGTGAAGGGTTTTTGGGGAAGAGGTGTTGAGGTGATTGGTGAATGGGTGAAGAAGAGAGAGAGTGGTGGGGTAGGTGGGGATCCTGTGGGGTCCACAGATCCTGAGGTGTCAAGGAAAAGTCATCCCTGCACCAAGTGGCGAGCAAAATTGCTCCCTGTGCCAATTCTGGCGTTAAACGCCGGGCTGATGTCCATTTCTAGCATTTAACGCCAACTTCTAGCCCTTTCCTGGCGTTTAACGCCAGTCTGGTGCCCCTTTCTGGCGTTAAACGCCCAGAATGGTGCCAGACTGGGCGTTAAACGCCCATCTGCTAGCCTTACTGGCGTTTAAACGCCAGCAGGTTCTTCCTATAGGGTGTGCTATTTTTCTTTCTATTTTTCTTTCTGTTTTTGCTCTTTTATTTGATTTTGTGACTTCTCATGATCATCAACCTACAAAAAACATAAAATAACAAAGGAAAATAGATAAAATATAACATTGGGTTACCTCCCAACAAGCGCTTCTTTAATGTCAGTAGCTTGACAGAGGGCTCTCATGGAGCCTCACAGATGCTCAGAGCAATGTTGGAACCTCCCAACACCAAACTTAGAGTTTGAATGTGGGAGTTCAACACCAAACTTAGAAGTTGGTTGTGGCCTCCCAACACCAAACTTAGAGTTTGACTGTGGGGGCTCTGTTTGACTCTGTTTTGAGAGAAGCTCTTCATGCTTCCTCTCCATGGTGACAGAGGGATATCCTTGAGCCTTAAACACAAAGGATTCTTCATTCACTTGAATGATCAATTCTCCTCTATCAACATCAATCACAGCCTTTGCTGTGGCTAGGAAGGGTCTGCCAAGGATGATGGATTCATCCATGCACTTCCCAGTCTCTAGGACTATGAAATCAGCAGGGATGTAATGGTCTTCAACTTTTACCAGAACATCCTCTACAAGTCTATAAGCTTGTTTTCTTGAATTATCTGCCATCTCTAGTGAGATTTTTGCAGCTTGCACCTCAAAGATCCCTAGCTTCTCCATTACAGAGAGAGGCATGAGGTTTACACTTGACCCTAGGTCACACAAGGCCTTCTTGAAGGTCATGGTGCCTATGGCACACGGTATTGAAAACTTCCCAGGGTCCTGTCTCTTTTGAGGTAATTTCTGCCTAGACAAGTCATCCAGTTCTTTGGTGAGCAAAGGGGGTTCATCCTCCCAAGTCTCATTTCCAAATAACTTGTCATTTAGCTTCATGATTGCTCCAAGGTATTTAGCAACTTGCTCTTCAGTGACATACTCATCCTCTTCAGAGGAAGAATACTCATCAGAGCTCATGAATGGCAGAAGTAAGTCCAATGGAATCTCTATGGTCTCATTTTGAGCCTCAGATTCCCATGGTTCCTCATTGGGGAACTCATTGGAAGTTAGTGGACGTCCATTGAGGTCTTCCTCAGTGGCATTCACTGCCTCTTCCTCCTCTCCTAATTCGGCCATGTTGATGGCTTTGCACTCTCCTTTTGGATTTTCTTCTGTATTGCTTGGAAGAGTACTAGGAGGGAGTTCAGTAATTTTCTTACTCAGTTGTCCCACTTGTGCCTCCAAATTTCTAATGGAGGACCTTGTTTCATTCATGAAACTTTGAGTGGTTTTGATTAGATCAGAGACCATGGTTGCTAAGTCAGAGGTGTTCTGCTTAGAACTCTCTGTTTGTTGCTGAGAAGATGATGGAAAAGGCTTGCTATTGCTAAACCTGTTTCTTCCACCATTATTGTTGTTGAAACCTTGTTGAGGTCTCTGTTGATCCTTCCATGAAAGATTTGGATGATTTCTCCATGAAGGATTATAGGTGTTTTCATAGGGTTCTCCTATGTAATTCACCTCTTCCATTGAAGGGTTCTCAGGATCATAAGCTTCTTTTTCCGATGAAGCTTCCTTAGTACTGCTTCGTGCATTTTGCATTCCAGACAGACTTTGAGAAATCATATTGACTTGTTGAGTCAATATTTTGTTCTGAGCCAATATAGCATTCAGAGTGTCAATCTCAAGAACTCCTTTCTTCTGATTTGTCCCATTGTTCACAGGATTTCTTTCAGAAGTGTACATGAATTGGTTATTTGCAACCATTTCAATTAGTTCTTGAGCTTCTATAGGAGTCTTCTTCAGATGAAGAGATCCTCCAGCAGAGCTATCCAAAGACATCTTGGACAGTTCAGACAGACCATCATAGAAAATACCTATGATGCTCCATTCAGAAAGCATGTCAGAGGGACACTTTCTGATTAATTGTTTGTATCTTTCCCAAGCTTCATAGAGGGATTCTCCTTCCTTCTGTCTGAAGGTTTGGACTTCCACTCTAAGCTTACTCAATTTTTGAGGTGGAAAGAACTTTGCCAAGAAGGCATTGACTAGCTTTTCCCAAGAGTTCAAGCTTTCTTTAGGTTGTGAGTCTAACCATGTTCTAGCTCTGTCTCTTACAGCAAAAGGGAATAGCATAAGTCTGTAGACCTCAAGGTCAACCCCATTAGTCTTGACAGTGTCACAGATTTGCAAGAATTCAGCTAAAAACTGATGAGGATCTTCCAATGAAAGTCCATGGAACTTGCAATTCTGTTGCATTAGAGAAACTAATTGAGGCTTAAGCTCAAAGTTGTTTGCCCCAATGGCAGGGATAGAGATGCTTCTCCCATAAAAGTCAGGAATAAGTGCAGTAAAGTCACCCAGCACCTTCCTTGCATTGTTGGCATTGTTGTTGTTTTCGGCTTCCATGTGTTCTTCTTCTTTGAAGATTTCTGTTAGGTCCTCTACAGAGAATTGTGCCTTAGCTTCTCTTAGCTTTCGCTTCAAGGTCCTCTCAGGTTCAAGATCAGCCTCAACAAGAATGCTTTTGTCTTTGCTCCTGCTCATATAAAAGAGAAGAGAACAAGAAAATATGGAATCCTCTATGTCACAGTATAGAGATTCCTTGAGGTGTCAGAGGAAAAGAAAAATAGAAGGAAGAGGTAGGAAATTCGAACTTATCAAGAAAGA
This sequence comes from Arachis hypogaea, assembly GCF_003086295.3. Classification (NCBI taxonomy): domain Eukaryota; kingdom Viridiplantae; phylum Streptophyta; class Magnoliopsida; order Fabales; family Fabaceae; genus Arachis; species Arachis hypogaea. The sequence goes on along the minus strand of NC_092043.1, from coordinate 23,695,509 downwards.
TGGAGTTCAAATTATGCATTAAGGAATAGTGTTAGTCCATAAATAGAAGGATGTGAGGAGAGGGGAAGAAATTTTCGAAAATTAAGTAAAAGATTTTGAAAACATTTTGAAAAACTTTAATTGACTTTCGAAAACCATGATTGAGAAAGAAGTAAAGTGATTTTTGAAAAAGATTTTGAAATTAGAAATAAAAAAGATTTGATTAAAAACTATTTTGAAAAAGATGTGGTTAAAAAGATATGATTGGTTTTTAAAAAGATGTGATTAGGAAGATATGATTTGAAAAAAATTTTAAAGAGATTTGATTTAAAAAAAAAACAATAACTTGGCTAACAAGAAAAGATATGATTCAAACATTAAACCTTTCTCAACAGAAAAGGCAACATACTTGAAATGTTGAATCAAATCATTAATTGATAGCAAGTATCCTTAAAAATAGAAAGAAATTGATTTTGAAAAAGATTTAATTGAAAAAAATTGATTTGAAAAAGATTTGATTTTGAAAAGATTTTGAAAACTAAAAAAAATTTGATTTGAAAACAAAATCTTCCCTCTTGTGCCATCCTGGCGTTAAACGCCTAGAATGGTGCACATTCTGGCGTTTAACGCCCAAACTACTACCCTTTTGGGCGTTAAACGCCCAGCCAGGCACCCTGGCTGGCGTTTAAACGCCAGTTTGCCTTCCTCACTGGGCGTTTTGAACGCCCAGCTTTTTCTGTGCAATTCCTCTGCTGAGTGTTCTGAATCTTCAATCCTCTGTATTATTGACTTGAAAAGACACAAATTAAAAATATTTTTGGATTTTTAATAATAAGGAATAATCAAAATACAACTAAAATCAAATAACAATGCATGCAAGACACCAAACTTAGCAGTTTGTATACTATTGACACTAACAAAATGAGAATGCACATGAGAAACAACAAAACACTCAAGCCAAGAGAATTTAAAGATCAGAGCAATGAAATCATCAAGAACATCTTGAAGATCACTTAAGACACATGAATGAATGCAAGAAAAACAGAAACATGCAATTGACACCAAACTTAATATGAAACACTAAACTCAAACAAGAAATATTTTTGGATTTTATGATTTTGTAAAATTTTTTTGTGCTTTTTCGAAAATTAAGTGCAAAAGAAAATAAAGGTATCAAAATTCTTAATGAGAATTCCAGGAATCATGCAATGTTAGTCTAAAGCTTTAGTCTAAAGGAATTAGACATGGCTAGCCAAGCTTCAGCAGAACATTGCATTCAAGAGCTAAATTGATGAAGATCAATCAGCTTTGGTGATGATAAGAACATCACCTTGAAACACTAGAATTCATTCTTAAGAACTCTGAAGAAAAATACCTAATCTAAGCAACAAGATGAACCGTCAGTTGTCCATACTCGAACAATCCCCGGCAACGGCGCCAAAAACTTGGTGCACGAAATTGTGATCAATACTTTTCACAACTCAATTAATCCCCGGTGATGAACCCAAAAACTTGGTGTTCAATACCATGGCATAAACACAATTTCGCACAACTAACCAGCAAGTGTACTGGGTCGTCCAAGTAATAAACCTTACGCGAGTAAGGGTCGATCCCACAGAGATTGTTGGTATGAAGCAAGCTATGGTCACCTTGTAAATCTTAGTCAGGCAAACTCAAATGGTTATGGATGATAAATAAAACATAAAGATAAAGATAGAGATACTTATGCAATTCATTGGTGGGAATTTCAGATAAGCGCATGAAGATGCTTGGTCCCTTCCGTCTCTCTGCTTTCCTACTGTCTTCATCCAATTCTTCTTACTCCTTTCCATGGCAAGCTGTATGCAAGGGTTTCACTGTTGTCAATGGCTACCTCCCATCCTCTCAGTGGAAATGTTCAACGCACCCTATCACGGCACGGCTATCCAGCTGTTGGTTCTCGATCATGTCGGAATAGAATCCATTGATTCTTTTCCGTCTGTCACTAATGCCCCACAATCGCGAGTTTGAAGCTCGTCACAATCATTCAATCATTGAATCCTACTCAGAATACCACAGACAAGGTTTAGACCTTCCGGATTCTCTTGAATGCCGCCATCAATTCTAGCTTATACCACGAAGATTCCGGTTAAAGAATCCAAGAGACATCCACCCAATCTAAGGTTGAACGGAGGTGGTTGTCAGGCACGCGTTCATAGGTGAGAATGATGATGAGTGTCATGGATCATCACATTCATCAAGTTGAAGAACAAGTGATATCTTAGAACAAGAACAAGCGGAATTGAATAGAAGAACAAAAGTAATTGCATTAATACTCGAGGTACAGCAGAGCTCCACACCTTAATCTATGGTGTGTAGAAACTCCACCGTTGAAAATACATAAGAACAAGGTCTAGGCATGGCCGTGAGGCCAGCCTCCCAACGTGATCAAAAGATCTAAAGATCAAAAGATTCCAAAGATCAGAAGATGAAAATACAATAGCAAAAGGTCCTACTTATAGAAAACTAGTAGCGTAGGGTTTACCGAAATGAGTAAATGACATAAAAATCCACTTCCGGGCCCACTTGGTGTGTGCTTGGGCTGAGCATTGAAGCATTTTCGTGTAGAGACTCTTCTTGGAGTTAAACGCCAGCTTTGGTGCCAGTTTGGGCGTTTAACTCCCATCCTTGTGCCAGTTCCGGCGTTTAACGCTGGGAATTCTGATGGTGACTTTGAACGCCGGTTTGGGCCATCAAATCTTGAGCAAAGTATGAACTATCATATATTGCTGGAAAGCCCAGGATGTCTGCTTTCCAACGCCGTTGAGAGCGCGCCAATTGGGCTTCTGTAGCTCCAGAAAATCAACTTCGAGTGCAGGAAGGTCAGAATCCAACAGCATCTGCAGTCCTTTTTAGTCTCTGAATCAGATTTTTGCTCAGGTCCCTCAATTTCAGCCAGAAAATACCTGAAATCACAGAAAAACACACAAACTCATAGTAAAGTTCAGAAAAGTGAATTTTAACTAAAAACTAATAAAAATATACTAAAAACTAACTAGATCATACTAAAAACATACTAAAATCAATGCTAAAAATCGTATAAATTATCCGCTCATCAGTAGGTATGAAAAGTAGTTCCAGTCATTCTCTGCTTATCTGTCAGCCACAGATTTGAGTAGAATTCCTGAACCATGTTTCTTCCAACCTTTGTCTCAGGGTTGGTTAGAACTTCCCATCCTCTGTTTGGAATTTGCTCTTGGATCTCTGGATATTCATCTTCTTTCAGATCAAATTTAACTTCTGGGATCACTGACCTTAGACCCATTATTTTGTGGTAATGGTCTGCATGTTCTTTAGTTAAGAACCTCTCTTGACTCCAAAGATCCTTTGGAGCATTCTCTTTCTTACCTCTAGAATTAGTTTGTTTTCCTTTGGGAGCCATGATCTTGATGAGCCTTAGCTTAGTGATCACGGAAAAACACACCAAACTTAGAGGGTTGCTTATCCTCAAGCAAAAGAAAAGAAGGAGGAGAGAGAGGAGGAGAGCAAATTCGAATGGTGGGGAAGGGGGGATGGCTGAACGTATATTTATAAGGGAGGGGGAGAGATTTCGAAAATTTTTAAGGAGATTTGAGAAGATATGGAAAGAATTTGAGAGATATTTGAGTTTTTGAAGAAGATTTGGAAAGGATTTGAGAGAGATTTGAAGAATGATTTTAATTTTGAAAATTTGAAGGTGAATTATGAAAGTTTGAAATGTGTTTATGTAGAAAATCATGGATCAAAACAGGAAAGTTTGAAAAAATTTGAAGTGGAAAGCAAAATCTCTGTCCCCCACCTATCTGGCGTTAAACGCCCAAATGTCGGCCATTATGGGCATTTAACGCCCAGCCAGGTACTCTGGCTGGCGTTAAACGCCAGAAACCCCTTCATCACTGGGCATTTTGCTAAACGCCCAAGATGCTGCACACCTGGCGTTAAACACCCAGAATGGTGCCCATTCTGGCGTTTAACGCCCAAAATGGTACCTTTACTAGTGTTAAACGCCCAGAATGGTGCCCATTCTGGCGTTTAACGCCCAGAGTACCCCTTACTGGCATTTTTTTTTTGCCAGCAAGCTCTTTTTCTCTACTTTTTGCACTGAATCCTTCTGTAACTCTGTGAATTACTTCAATTTTGATGATCGCCCTTTGAGAATATGTATCAAACTTTTATTAAATAAAACAGATAACCTGCTAATGACTGGGTTGCCTCCCAGCAAGCGCTTTTTTATTGTCTTTAGCTGGACCTTTACTGAGATTCATTCAAGCCTCAGTTTTGAGCATTCTTGCTCAAAATTGCTTTCAAGATAATGTTTGATCCTCTGTCCATTAACAATGAACTTTTTGTCAGAATCAATATCCTGAAGCTCAACATATCCATATGGTGACACTTTTGTAATCACATACGGAACCCTCCATCGGGATTTAAGTTTTCCTGGGAATAGTTTGAGCCTAGAGTTGAATAGCAGAACTTTTTGTCCTGGCTCAAAGACTCTGGATGACAACTTCTTGTCATGCCACTTCTTTGCCTTTTCCTTATAAACTTTTGCATTTTCAAAGGCACTGAGTCTAAATTCATCTAGCTCATTTAGCTGGAGTAATCTTTTTCACCAGCTAACTTAGCATCCAGGTTTAGGAATCTGGTTGCCCAGTAGGCTTTATGTTCTAGTTCCACAGGCAGATGACAGGCCTTGCCATACACAAGTTGGTATGGAGAGATTCCTATAGGAGTCTTGAATGTTGTTCTGTATGCCCACAGAGCATCATCCAAGCTCTTTGCCCAATCCTTTCTACGGGCAATTACAGTCCGTTCTAGGATTCTTTTTAGCTCTCGGTTAGAGACTTCAGCTTGCCCATTTGTCTGTGGATGATACGGAGTTGCTACTTTGTGGCTAATTCCATATCGGACCATAGCAGAGTACAGCTGTTTATTGCAGAAATGAGTGCCCCCATCACTGATTAGTACTCTGGGAACACCAAATCTGCTGAAGATGTGTTTCTGGAGGAATTTCAGCACGGTCTTAGTATCATTAGTGGGTGTAGCAATTGCTTCTACCTATTTAGATACATAGTCCACTGCCACCAGAATGTAAGTGTTTGAGTATGATGGTGGGAACGGACCCATGAAGTCAATACCCCATACATCAAACAATTCAATCTCTAGGATCCCTTGTTGAGGCATGGCATATCCATGAGGCAAGTTACCAGCTCTTTGGCAACTATCACAGTTACGCACAAACTCTCAGGCATCTCTATAGAGAGTAGGCCAGTAGAAGCCACATTGGAGAACCTTAGTGGCTATTCGCTCACTTCCGAAATGTCCCCCATACTGTGATCCATGGCAATGCCACAGGATCCTTTGTGCTTCCTCTCTAGGTACACATCTGCGGATCATTCCATCTGCACATCTCTTAAAGAGATATGGCTCATCCCATAGGTAGTACTTGACATCTGAAATTAATTTCTTTCTTTGCACCCTGCTGTACTCCTGGGGTATGAACCTCACAGCTTTAAAATTTGCAATATCTGCAAACCATGGAGCTTCTTGAATGGCAAAGAGTTGCTCATCTGGAAAGGTCTCAGAGATCTCAATAGAAGGGAGGGACGCCCCAGCTACTGGTTCTATTCGGGACAGATGGTCAGCTACTTAGTTCTCTGTCCCTTTTCTGTCTCTTATTTCTATATCAAACTCTTGCAGAAGCAGCACCCACCTTATGAGCCTAGGTTTTGAATCCTGCTTTGTGAGTAAGTATTTAAGATCAGTATGGTCAGTGTACACAATCACTTTTGACCCTACTAAATAGGATCTAAACTTGTCAATGGCATAGACCACTGCAAGTAACTCTTTTTCTGTGATTGTGTAATTCTTCTGTGCGTCATTTAGAACACGGCTAGCATAATAAATGACGTGCAGAAGCTTGTTATGCCTCTGTCCCAACACTGCACCAATGGCATGGTCACTGGCATCACACATTAGTTCGAATGGCAATATCCAGTCTGGTGTAGAGATGACTGGTGCTGTCACCAGCTTGGCTTTCAGGGTCTCAAATACCTGCAGATACTGTGTGTCAAACACAAATGGTGTGTCAGCAGCTAGCAGGTTGCTTAGAGGTTTTGCAATTTTTGAAAAATCCTTTATAAACCTCTTGTAGAATCCTGCATGCCCCAGAAAGCTTCTGATTGCCTTAACATTGGCAGGTGGTGGTAATTTTTCAATTACCTCTACCTTTGCTTTATCCACCTATGTTCCTTTGTTTGAAATTTTATGCCCAAGGACAATTCCTTCAGTCACCATAAAGTGACATTTCTCCCAGTTTAAGACCAGGTTAGTCTCTTGGCACCTTTTCAGGACAAGTACTAGATGGTTAAGACATGAGATGAATGAGTCTCCATATACTGAAAAGTCATCCATGAAGACTTCCAGGAACTTCTCCACCATATCAGAGAAGATGGATAGCATGCATCTCTGAAAAGTTGCAGGTGCATTACACAGACCAAAAGGCATTCTTCTGTAGGCAAACATGCCAGAAGGGCAAGTGAATGCTGTTTTCTCTTGGTCCTGAGGATCTACTGTAATTTGGTTGTAACCTGAATAGCCATCTAAAAAGCAGTAATAATCATGACCAGCTAGTCTTTCTAGTATTTGGTCTATGAATGGTAAAGGAAAATGATCCTTTCTGGTGGCTGTGTTGAGCCTTCTGTAATCAATACACATATGCCACCCTGTAACTGTTCTTGTAGGAGCCAGTTCATTTTTTTCATTATAAACAACTGTCATGCCTCCCTTCTTGGGGACAACTTGGACAGGGCTTACACAGGGGCTATCAGAAATAGGATAAATAATCCCAGCCTCTAGTAATTTAGTGACCTCTTTCTGCACCACCTCCTTCATGGTAGGATTTAGCCGCCTTTGTGGTTGAACCACTGGTTTGGCATCATCCTCCAATAGGATCTTGTGCATGCATCTTGCTGGGCTAATGCCCTTAAGATCACTTATGGACCATCCAAGAGCTGTCTTGTGTGTCCTTAGCACTTGAATTAGTGCTTCCTCTTCCTGTGAATTTAAAGCAGAGCTTATGATCACTGGAAAAGTGTCACCCTCTCCCAGAAATGCATATTTCAGGGATGGTGGTAGTGGTTTGAGCTCAGGTTTGGGAGGCTTATCCTCTTCCTGAGGAATTTTCAAAAATTCTTTTATTTCCTCTGGTTCCTCCTGATCAGTCTGAACATCCTTGAAGATGTCCTCTAGCTCTGATTCTAGACTTTCAATCATATTGATCTCTTCCACCAAAGAGTCAATAATATCAGTGCTCATGTAGTCATTTGATGTGTTTAGATGCTGCATAGCTATGACAGCATTCAACTTGAACTCATCCTCATTGACTCTCAGGGTTACTTCCCCTTTTTGTACATCAATAAGAGTTCGTCCAGTTGCTAGGAAAGGTCTTCCTAGAATGAGAGTTGCACTCTTGTGCTCCTCCATTTCCAGCACTACAAAGTCAGTTGGAAAGGCGAATGGCTTAACCTTGACAATCATGTCCTCAATTATGCCTGATGGATATTTGATGGAGCCATCAGCAAGTTGGAGACATATCCGGGTTGGTTTGACTTCTTCAGTCAACCCAAGCTTTCTGATAGTGGATGTAGGTATTAGATTGATACTTGCTCCAAGGTCACATAGGACTGTCTTGGTGCAAGCACCTTCTAATGTGCATGGTATCATAAAGCTTCCTGGATCTTGAAGCTTTTCTGGTAAACTTTTCAGAATGACTGCACTGCATTCTTCAGTGAGAAACACTTTTTCAGTTTCTCTCCAATCCTTCTTATGACTTAAGATCTCTTTCATGAACTTAGCATAAGAAGGTATTTGCTCAAGTGCCTCTGCAAACGGAATCTTTATTTCAAGAGTCCTTAGATAGTCTGCAAAGCGGGCAAATTGCTTATCCTGTTCTGCTTGGCGGAGTTTCTGAGGATAAGGCATCTTGGCTTTATATTCTTCAACCTTAGTTGCTGTAGGTTTATTCCTTACAGAGGTGGTTGGAGAAGCCTTTTTAGAGGTGTTACTATCAGCACTCTCAGGTGTCTGATTCCTCATTGGAGTTTGAACGCCAGGATTGGGTGAGGAATGGGCGTTTAACGCCAACTTTTCCCCTTTTTCTGGCGTTTGAACGCCAGAACTGGGCAAGGAATGGGCGTTTAACGCCAGCTTCCCCCCCCCCCCCTTTCTGGCATTTGAACGCCAGGGGTATTCCTCTCTGGGCTCTTACTGTCCTCAGAGGGATTTTGGGCAGTGGTTTGGTTATCCTCTGTCAATTGTTCCTTTCTTGGCTTTTTGTTACTTTGAGCAGTGTTATTCAATGTCTTCCCACTCCTCAGTTGAACTGCTTGGCATTCTTTTATTATCTGTTTAGATAACTGCTGTTTTGTCTAATTCAACTGTGATTCTATGTTCTTGTTGGCAATTTTAGTTTCTTGGAGCATCTCTTTAAATTCTGCCAACTATTTTGTCATCAGGAGTAATTACTGATTAAGCTCAACAATCTATTCTTGAGGATTAGGATCAGTAGCTACTGCCATATCTTCTTCTTTTGTAGAGGGCTCACTGCTAGAGTACAAATGTTGATTTCTAGCAACAGTATCTATGAGTTCTTAAGCCTCTTCAATCGTCTTCCTCATATGTATAGATCCACCAGCTGAGTGGTCTAGAGACATCTGAGCTTTTTCTACAAGCCCATAGTAGAAGATGTCTAACTGTACCCACTCTGAAAACATTTCAGAGGGGCATTTTCTTAGCATACCTCTATACCTCTCCCAGGCATTATAAAGGGATTCATTATCCTCTTGTTTAAAGCCTTGGATGTCCAGCCTTAGCTGTGTCATCCTTTTTGGAGGGTAAAATTGATTCAGGAATTTGTCTAATAACTGTCTCCATGTTTTTATGCTTGCTGTGGGTTGGTTATTCAACCACCTCTTAGCTTGATCTTTTACAGCAAATGGAAACAGTAATAATCTGTAGACATCCTGATCCACCTTTTTATCATGTACTGTGTCAGTAATTTGTAAGAACTGTGCCAGAAACTCAGTAGGTTCTTCCTGTGGAAGACCGGAATACTGGCAATTTTGCTGCACCATGATAATGAGTTGAGGATTTAGCTCAAAGCTGCTTGCTTTAATGGGAGGTATACAGATGCTACCCCCATATGCAGCTGTAATGGGGTTAGCATATGACCCCAGAGTCCTTCTGGACTGCTCAATTCTACTTATGTCCATGATGGAGAAAGGGAATATGATATGGATTCACAAGTGAAATAAAAAAAAATGTTTTTAAATAACCGAAAATAGTAAAATAAATTAAATGGAAAATAATATAAAGATTCGAAAACCAAAAGGGAATAAAATCACCACAAATTGAAGACTAAATTAATTAATTAATCAAAAAGATTTTGGAATTAGCAATTAAAAAGATATGATTGAAAATTATTTTGAAAAAGATTTGAATTTTTGAAATAAGGAAAGAGAAAAACATCAAAATGACACCAAACTTAAAATTTTTAGAAAATCAAGCACAAATTTTCGAAAATTTTAAAGAAAAACACAAAGAAGACACCAAACTTAGAATTTTTAAAGATCAAGAAAGGACTAAGAACATGTAAATTCGAAAAATTAAAAGAAAACAAAGGCTTGCAATTGACACCAAACTTAAAATATGAAACTAAACTCAAATAAAAGACTCTAAACCAACAAAAAAAAAATAGGCCTAATCTAAGCAACAAGATTAACCGTCAGTTGTCCAAACTTGAACAATCCCCGGCAACGGCGCCAAAAACTTGGTGCATGATGAGCGGATATTTTATACGCTTTTTGGGGGTAATTTCATGTAGATTTTAGTATGTTTTAATTAGTTTTTAGTAGAATATTATTAGTTTTTAGGCAAAAATCATATTTCTGGACTTTACTATAATTTTGTGTGTTTTTCTGTGATTTCAGGTATTTTCTGGCTGAAATTGAGGGAGCTGAGCAAAAATCTGAGTTAGGCTGAAAAAGGACTGCTGATGCTGTTGGATCCTGACCTCCCTGCACTCGAAATGGATTTTTTGGAGCTACAAGAGTCCAATTGGCGCGCTCTCAACGGCGTTGGAAAGTAGACATCCAGGGCTTTCCAGAAATATATAATAGTCCATACTTTGCGCGAAGATAGATGACGTAACTTGGCGTTGAACGCCAAGTACATGCTGCTGTCTGGAGTTAAACGCCAGAAAAACGTCATGATCCGGAGTTGAACGCCCAAAACACGTTATAACTTGGAGTTCAACTCCAAGAAAGGCCTCAACTCGTGGATAGCTTTAGTCTCAGCCCCAGCACACACCAAGTGGGCCCCAGAAGTGGATTTCTGCTCCAATTATCTTAGTTTACTCATATTCTGTAAACCTAGGTTACTAGTTTACTATTTAAACAACTTTTAGAGACTTATCTTGTACCTCATGACATTTTCAGATCTGAATTACATACTTTTTGACGGCATGAGTCTCTAAACTCCATTGTTGGGGGTGAGGAGCTCTGCAGCGTCTCGATGAATTAATACAATTACTTTGTTTTCCATTCAAACACGCTTGTTCTTGTCTAAGATGTTCATTCGCGCTTAATTACGGAGAAGGTGATGGTCCGTGACACTCATCACCTTCCTCAATCCATGAACGTGTGCCTGACAACCACCTCCGTTCTACATCAGATTGAATGAGCATCTCTTAGATTCCTTAATCAGAATCTTCGTGGTATAAGCCGGATTGATGGCGGCATTCATGAGAATCCGGAAAGTCTAAACCTTGTCTGTGGTATTCCGAGTAGGATTCTGGGATTGAATGACTGTGACGAGCTTCAAACTCCTGAAGGCTGGGCGTTAGTGACAGACGCAAAAGAATTAATGGATTCTATTCCAACCTGATTGAGAACCGACAGATGATTAGCCGTGCTGTGACAGAGCATTTGGACCATTTTCACTGAGAGGATGGGAAGTAGCCACTGACAACGGTGACACCCTACATAGAGCTTGCCATGGAAGGGACCTTGCGTGTGGGAAAAGGATTTCAAGGAAAAGTTGAGATTCAGAGGACAAAGCATCTCCAAAACTCCAACATATTCTCCATTAATAAAGTAACAATTCCTTATTCCAAATACTTTGATTTCTTATCATTAAATCCAATTAATCTTATTGGCATCCTGACTAGGATTAATAAAATAAACATAGATTGCTTCAAACCAATAATCTCCGTGGGATCGACCCTTACTCACGTAAGGTATTACTTGGACGACCCAGTGCACTTGCTGGTTAGTTGTACGGATTACAAATTCGTGCACCAAGTTTTTGGCGCCGTTGCCGGGGATTATTGAGTTTGAACAATTGAAGGCATATTTTATTTCTTAGATTAGGAATAATTTATTTCTGTTATTATAGAGTCATTAAATTCTGATAGGATAATTTCTTTTCAAAAAAATTTCAAAAAAAATTATTATTTTTCTTTATCAATTTTTAAATTTTTTTTAAGTTTAGTGTCTTGTTCTAAGTTTGGTGTCAATTTCATATTTTGTATGCACTTGAAAATTTTTAAAATTAACATTGAAGTTGCTGCCCATTTTGCTGGAGCTTTAGTAGTTGTTCTTGATAATTGGGTATCTTCTTTAAAATCTTTTTCAAAAATAATTTTTCTTGATTTAATCTTGTGCCAAACTTTAAGTTTGGTGTTTTCTTGTTAATCTTTTCATAATTTTCAAAAATTTATGTTGGTTTTCTAAAAATTTTAAGTTTGGTGTTCTTGAGTCTTTATTGTGTTTTGATCTTAAAATTTTTAAGTTTGGTGTTCCTTGGTGTTTTCCCTCCAAAATTTTCGAAAATAAGGAGCATTGGATCTAAAAATCTTAAGTCTTGTGTCTTTTGTGTGTTTTTCTCTTTCATCAAAAAAAAAATTTCAAAATTCAAAAAAATATCCTTCCTAACTAATTTTAAACTATTTTTTTTGAAAATTTTATATAAAAATTCAGATTTCAATTTCAAAATATTTTCAATTTCTTTTATTTGTTTCGTTTTTATTTTATTTTATAAAAATTAATTTTTATAAAATAAATAATATCAATATACATATCATCTCTTTTATTCCATCATGGAATTAAGGGGGAATGAACAGTCCAGGAGGACTCTGGGGTCATATGCTAACCCCACTACTGCTTCATATGGGAGTAGTATATGTATCCCCTCCATTGGAGTTAGTAGCTTTGAGTTGAATCTTCAGCTCATTATCATGGTGCAGCAAAACTGCCAGTATTCTGGTCTTCCACATGAAGAACCTACAGAGTTTCTGGCACAATTTTTGCAAATTGCTGACACAGTACATGATAAGGAAGTGGATCAGGATGTCTACAGATTATTACTATTTCCATTTGCTGTAAAAGATCAAGCCAAGAGGTGGTTAAGTAACCAACCTAAGAACAGCATAAAAACATAGAAACAGCTGTCAGAAAAATTCCTGAATCACTATTTCCCTCCAAAGCGGATGACACAGCTAAGGCTAAGCATCCAAGGCTTCAAACAAGGAGATAATGAATCCCTTTATGATGCCTAGGAGAGATACAGAGAGATGCTAAGAAAATGCCCCTCTGAAATGTTTTCAGAGTGGGTGCAATTAGACATCTTCTACTATGGGCTTACAGAAAAAGCTCAGATTTCTCTAGACACAGTTGCCAGAAATCAGCTTCTGTACCTAAGCAGTGAATCTTCCATGAAAGAAGAAGCTAAAACAGTAACTGCTGAACTCAGTCCTGTAGATCAGGCTAATGAATTCAATCAGCAATTAGACTTTCTAACTCAGCAGCTAGCCGAATTCAAGGAAATACTACAGGAAACAAGAATGGCTAACAGGAATATGGAAGTACAGTTAAGGCAAACAGAAAAGCAACTGTCAAAACAAATAGCAGAAGAATGCCAAGCAGTTCAACTAAGAAGTGGGAAAATATTAAATACCTCACTTCAAAGCAGCAAGAAGCCAAGAAATGAACAAATGGCTACTCAAAATCCCTCTGAGGACAATCAGAGCCCAGAGAGGAATAATGCTGGCACTGAACGCCCAGCCCATGCTCATTCCTGGCGTTCAACGCCAGAAACAAGCATGAATCCGGCGTTGAACGCCCAAAAGGAACATAGTTCTAGCGTTCAGACGCCAGTAACAAATGGGGAGATGGCGTCTAACGCCACTCCAGCTTCCACCCCTGGCATTCAAATGCCAGTGGGAGATCAGTCACATACAAGTGCTGATGACAGCCCTTCTAAAAAGGCTTCCCAACCCACTTCTGTAGGTAATAAACCTGCAGCAACTAAGGTTGATGAATACAAAGCCAAAATGCCTTATCCTCAAAAACTCCGCCAAGCGAAACAGTATAAGCAATTTGCCCGCTTTGCAGACTATCTCAGGACTCTTGAAATAAAGATTCCATTTGCAGAAGCACTTGAGCAAATACCCTCTTATGCTAAGTTCATGAAAGAGATCTTAAGTCATAAGAAGGATTGGAGGGAAACTGAAAAAGTTTACCTCACTGAAGAATGCAGTGCAGTCATTCTGAAAAGCTTACCTGAGAAGCTTAAAGATCCTGGGAGCTTTATGATACCATGCACATTAGAGGGTACTTGTACCAAGCAAGCTTTATGTGATCTTGGGGCAAGTATCAACCTAATACCTGCATCTACTATCAGAAAGCTTGGTTTAACTGAAGAAATCAAACCAACCAGGATATGTCTTCAACTTGCTGATGGCTCCATTAAATACCCATCAGGAGTGATTGAAGACATGATTGTCAAGGTTGGGCCATTCGCCTTTCCTACTGACTTTGTGGTGCTGGAAATGGAGGAGCACAAGAGTGCAACTCTCATTCTAGGAAGACCTTTCCTAGCAACTGGCCGAACCCTCATTAAAGTCCAAAAAGGGGAAATAACCTTGAGAGTCAATGAGGAAGAGTTCAAGTTGAATGTTGTCAAAGCCATGCAACATCCAGACACCCCAAATGACTGTATGAGTGTTGATATTATTGACTCTCTGGTAAGAGAGGTCAATATGGCTGAGAGTCTCGAATCAGAGCTAGAGGACATATTTAAAGATGTTCAGCTTGACCTGGAGGAATCAGAGAGAATAGTAAAACCTCTGAAAATCCCTCAGGAAGAGGAGAAACCTCCTAAACCCAAGCTTAAACCATTACCACCATCCCTGAAATATGCATTTCTGGGAGAAGGTGATACCTTTCCTGTAATTATAAGCTCTACCTTAGAGCCACAGGAAGAGGAAGCACTAATTCAAGTGCTAAGGACACACAAGACAGCTCTTGGGTGGTCCATCAGTGATCTTAAGGGCATTAGTCCAGCCAGATGCATGCACAAGATCCTATTGGAGGGTGACGCCAAGCCTGTGATCCAACCACAAAGGCGGCTGAACCCAGCCATGAAGGAAGTGGTGCAAAAGGAGGTCACTAAATTACTAGAGGCTGGGATTATTTATCCTATTTCTGACAGCCCCTGGGTAAGCCCTGTCCAAGTCGTCCCTAAAAAGGGAGGCATGACAGTGGTTCACAATGAAAAAAATGAACTGGTTCCTACAAGAACAGTTACAGGGTGGCGTATGTGTATTGATTATAGAAGGCTCAATACAGCCACCAGAAAGGATCATTTTCCTTTACCATTCATAGATCAAATGCTAGAAAGACTAACAGGTCATGAATACTACTGCTTCCTGGATGGATATTCAGGTTATAATCAAATTGCAGTAGATCCCCAGGATCAGGAGAAAACGGCATTCACCTGCCCATCTGGAGTATTTGCATACAGAAGGATACCATTTGGCCTGTGCAATGCACCTGCAACTTTTCAGAGGTGCATGCTCTCAATATTCTCTGATATGGTGGAAAAATTCCTGGAAGTCTTCATGGATGACTTTTCAGTATTTGGAGACTCATTCAGCTCCTGCCTTAACCATTTAGCACTTGTTCTAAAGAGATGCCAAGAGACTAACCTGGTTTTAAACTGGGAGAAGTGTCACTTTATGGTGACTGAAGGAATTGTCCTTGGGCACAAAATCTCGAACAAGGGGATAGAGGTGGATCAAGCTAAGGTAGAGGTAATTGAAAAATTACCACCACCTGCCAATGTTAAGGCAATCAGAAGCTTTCTGGGGCATGCAGGATTCTATAGGAGGTTTATAAAGGATTTTTCAAAAATCGCCAAACCTCTGAGCAACCTGCTAGCTGCTGACACGCCATTTATCTTTGATAAAGAGTGTCTGCAGGCATTTGAGACTCTGAAAGCTAAATTGGTTACAGCACCAATCATCTCTGCACCAGACTGGACATTACCATTTGAATTGATGTGTGATGCCAGTGACCATGCCATTGGTGTAGTGTTGGGACAAAGGCATGACAAGCTCCTGCACGTCATTTACTATGCCAGCCATGTTTTAAATGACGCACAGAAGAATTACACAACCACAGAAAAATAGCTACTTGCAGTGGTTTATGCCATTGACAAATTCAGATCCTATTTAGTAGGATCAAAAGTGATTGTGTATACTGATCATGCTGCTCTTAAATATCTACTCACAAAGCAGGATTCAAAGCCCAGACTTATAAGATAGGTGTTGCTTCTGCAAGAGTTTGATATAGAAATAAGAGACAGAAAAGGGACAGAGAATCAAGTAGCAGACCACCTGTCCCGAATAGAACCAGTAGAAGGGGCGTCCCTCCCTCTCACTGAGATCTCTGAAACCTTTCCGGATGAGCAACTCTTTGCCATCCAGGAAGTGTCGTGGTTTGCAGACATTGCAAACTACAAGGCAGTGAACAAAGAGTACAGTAGACAGCAATCAAAGAAGCTGATCACAGATGCAAAGTATTATCTTTGGGATGAGCCATATCTCTTTAAGAGATGTGCAGACGGAGTAATCCGTAGATGTGTGCCTAAAGAAGAAGCGCAAAAGATCCTTTGGCATTGCCATGGATCACAGTATGGATGACATTTTGGAAGTGAGCGAACAGCCACAAGAGTCCTCCAAAGTGGCTTCTACTGGCCTACTCTCTATAAAGATTGCCGAGCGTTTGTGCTTAATTGTGACAGTTGCCAAAGATCAGGCAATCTACCTCACAGTTATGCCATGCCTCAACAAGGGATCTTGGAGATTGAGTTGTTTGATGTATGGGGTATTGACTTCATGGGACCTTTCCCACCATCATACTCGAACACTTATATTCTGGTGGCAGTGGATTATGTATCCAAATGGGTGGAGGCTATTGCAACACCCACTAATGACACTAAAACAGTGTTAAAATTCCTCCAGAAACACATCTTCAGCAGATTTGGTATCCCTAGAGTATTAATCAGTGATGGGGGCACTCATTTCTGCAATAAACAGCTTTAGTCTGCTCTGGTACGTTATGAAGTTAGCCACAGGGTAGCCACTCCATATCACCCACAAACTAATGGGCAAGCTGAAGTATCAAATAGAGAACTCAAAAGAATCCTAGAACGGACTGTAATTAACCGTAGAAGGGATTGGGCAAGAAGCTTGGATGATGCTCTGTGGGCATACAGAACAGCATTCAAGACCCCTATAGGGACCTCTCCATACCAGCTTGTGTATGGAAAGGCATGTCACTTGCCAGTGGAACTGGAACACAAGGCCTACTGGGCAACCAGATTCCTAAACCTTGATGCTAAGTTAGCTGGAGAAAAACGATTGCTCCAATTAAATGAGCTAGAGGAATTTAGACTCAATGCTTTCGAGAATGCAAAAATTTACAAGGAGAAAGCAAAAAGATGGCATGATAAGAAATTGTCATCCAGAGTCTTTGAGCCGGGGCAGAAAGTTCTGCTATTTAATTCTAGGCTCAAATTATTCCCCGGGAAATTAAAATCCCGGTGGAGAGGTCCATATGTAATTACAAGTGTATCACCATATGGATACATAGAGCTTCAGGATAATGACTCTAACAAAAAGTTCATTGTTAATGGACAAAGAGTTAAGCATTATCTTGAAGGTAATTTTGAGCAAGAATGCTCAAAACTGAGACTTAATTAAAGCTCAGTAATAGTCCAGCTAATGACATTAAAGAAGCGCTTGCTGGGAGGCAACCCAGCCAATCACAAAATTTAATTTTATTTGTTTCTGTTGATTTTTACAGGTATAGGTCAACATATCTTCAAGGTAAAAAAGCAATTAATCAAATTCACAGAGTTACAGGGGAATTTGGACGTTTACTGGCGAAAAAAAGCCAGTAAGAAACATTTTGGGCGTTGAACGCCCAAAAGAAGCACCCACTGGGCGTTCAACGCCAGTAAGGGTAGCCATCTGGGCGTTAAACGCCAGAAAGAAGCACCTTCTGGGCGTTTAACGCCAGATTGTTAGCATCCTGGGCGTTCAGAAAAATGCCCAGTGACAAAGGACTTCCTGGCGTTCAACGCCGGAAAGCAGCATCAGCTGAGCGTTGAACGCCCAGGAGAAGCAGCATTTGGGCGTTAAATGCCCAAAACATGCATCGTTTGGGCGTTTAACGCCAGGATGGTGGGAGGAGGTAAAAATTCGTTTTTCTTTATAATTTTTCTAAATTTTTATGTTTCAATTCATGATTTCTTACATAAACATGTTTCAAATTGTCATCCCTCATATCAAATTAGTTTTCTAAAAATCCTGATTTCTAGAATCCATGTTTCAAAAATTTCAAATATATCTTAATCCATAAAGACAAATTGTTTTCCAATCCAATCCAACTCTTTTAAGTTTGTTTTCAAAACTCAATTATCTTTTTAAAATCTTTTTCAAAATTAAAAATTCAGATCTATCTTTTAATTATTATTCAGATCTTCCTCTTTTTAAACTATATCTTTTTCTTATCATATCTATCTTTTACAAATCATATCTTCTATCTTATCTTTTTCTTATTTTCGAAAATTTCCCACCCCCTCCCTATATATTGAATTCGGCGCCCCTCTCATCATCACCATGCCACACTTGCTCTCCTCCTATCCCTCTTCTTTCTTCTCTTTTGCTTGAGGACAAGCAAAGCTCTAAGTTTGGTGTGTTTATCCGTGATCACAAAAACATACTCATTAAGATCATGGCTCCTAAAGGAAAACAACCCACCCCAAGAGGCAAGAAAGAGAACACTCCAAAACCACTTTGGAATCAAGGGAAGTTCTTAACTAAAGAACATTTAGACCATTACTACAAAATAATGAGTCACAGATCAGTGATCCCGGAAGTCAAATTTGATCTGAAAGAAGATGAATATCCGGAGATCCAAGAGCAAATTCGAAACAGGAATTGGGAAATTCTGGCCAATCCTGAAACGAAAGTGGGAAGGAACATGGTTCAGGAGTTCTATGCTAATCTATGGCAGACAGACAGGCAAAGAATAATTGGAGCTGCTCTCTATGACCATCGGACCTTAGTCAGAGAAAAGATTGTTCATACCCATCCTGACAAGATCAGGGAGATATTTAAGCTTCCCCAACTGAAAGATGACCCAGACTCCTTTAATAGGAGAATGATGAGGGTAAATAAAGGTCTGGAAAAGATTCTAGAGGATATATGCATCCCTGAAGCCAGGTGGACCACCAGCACGACTGGCATCCCAAATCAACTCAAAAGAGAATATCTAAAACCAGTAGCCAGAGGTTGGCTAGATTTCATAGGGCGTTCCATATTGCCCACCAGCAACCGTTCTGAAGTTACTATTAAAAGAGCAGTAATGATTCACTGCATCATGTTGGGAAAAGAAGTAGAAGTCCATCAACTGATCTCATGTGAGCTATACAAAATAGCAAACAGGAATTCCAAGGACGCCAAATTGGCCTATCCAAGCTTAATTTCTATGCTCTGCAAAGATGCCGGAGTGAAGATGGGAATAACAGAGTATATCCCAGTTGAGAGGCCAATCACTGGAATATCAATGGTCAGACAACAGCAACAAGATGATTCAGCCAAGAGGAGAGCACAGGAAGCCCTCCCAGAACTGCCTCAATTCGAATATTGGGGACATCTTGAGGCTTCTATTTCCAAATTGCAAGAAGCTATGGACCAAATAAAGGAAGGACAGAACAATCAAAGTAGCATGCTTTGCAAACTGCTTAAGGAACAGGAAGAGCAAGGGCGTGATCTAAGGGAGCTGAAGCGCCAAAAATTAATCCTTGAAAAGCACCCCACAGATTAGAGGAACATCTGCTCCTCAAAACAACAGGTTGTTGAATTCCAATTTTTCTACTTTAACTTAGTGATAGTGTTATTATCGAAATTTACCTTAGGAGATATATAGTAGTAGTAATTAGTATATCTATTTTGATTTTATTTCCAATTAAGCTATAATTTATTTTTCTCATCATCATCAGGCATGAATAAAGTAGTAGATTTTTTTTTTAGAATAAAGAAGTAATCTATATTTTTCGAGTTCTTAATAATAAAAATTATAATTAATTACATGCGGTGGCAATACTTTTTTTTCTGAATGAATGCTTGAACAGTGCATAATTTTTATCTTGAATTTTATGAATATTGGCTCCTGAAAGAATGAGGAACACGAAAAATATTATTGATGATCTGAAAAATCATGAAATTGATTCTTGAAGCAAGAAAAAGCAGCAAAAAAAATAATATATATATTGATAAAAAGGAATAAAAGCCAAACAGCCCTTAAAACCAAAAGGCAAGGGTGAAAAGGATCCAAGGCTTTGAGCATCAGTGGATAGGAGGGCCTAAGGAAATAGTTCCAGGCCTAAGCGGCTAAACCAAGCTGTCCCTAACCATGTGCTTGTGGCATGCAGGTCCAAGTTACAAACTTGAGACTGAGTGGTTAAAGTCGTGATCCAAGGCAAAAAGAGTGTGTTCAAGAGCTCTGGACACCTCTGACTGGGGACTCTAGCAAAGCTGAGTCACAATCTGAAAATGTTCACCTAGTCATGTGTCTGTGGCATTTATGTATCTGGTGGTAATACTGGAAAACAAAGTGCTTAGGGCCACGGCCAAGACTCATAAAATAACTGTGTTCAAGAATCAACATACTACACTAGGAGAATCAATAATACTATCTGAATTCTGAGTTCCTATGGATGCCAATCATTCTGAAATTCAAAGGATAAAGGGAGATGCCAAAACTGTTCAGAAACAAAAAGCTACAAGCCCCGCTCATCTAATAAGAATCTGAGCTTCATTTAAAACTCTAAAATATTATTACTTCTTAATTTCTGTTAAAACCTATTTTATTTATCTAGTTGCTTGAGGACAAGCAACAGTTTAAGTTTGGTGTTGTGATGAGCGGATATTTTATACGCTTTTTGGGGGTAATTTCATGTAGATTTTAGTATGTTTTAATTAATTTTTAGTAGAATATTATTAGTTTTTAGGCAAAAATCATATTTCTGGACTTTACTATGAGTTTGTGTGTTTTTCTGTGATTTCAGGTATTTTCTGGCTGAAATTGAGGGAGCTGAGCAAAAATCTGAGTTAAGCTGAAAAAGGACTGTTGATGCTGTTGGATCCTGACCTCCCTGCACTCGAAATGGATTTTTTGGAGCTACAGGAGTCCAATTGGCGCGCTCTCAACGGCGTTGGAAAGTAGACATCCAGGGCTTTCCAGCAATATATAATACTCCATTCTTGCGCGAAGATAGACGACGTAACTTGGCGTTGAACGCCAAGTACATGCTGCTGTCTGGAGTTAAACGCCAGAAAAATGTCATGATCCGGAGTTGAACGCCCAAAACACGTTATAACTTGGAGTTCAACTCCAAGAAAGGCCTCAACTCGTGGATAGCTTTAGTCTCAGCCCCAGCACACACCAAGTGGGCCCCAGAAGTGGATTTCTGTACCAATTATCTTAGTTTACTCATATTCTGTAAACCTAGGTTACTAGTTTACTATTTAAACAACTTTTAGAGACTTATCTTGTACCTCATGACATTTTCAGATCTGAATTACATACTTTTTGACGGCATGAGTCTCTAAACTCCATTGTTGGGGGTGAGGAGCTCTGCAGCGTCTCGATGAATTAATACAATTACTTTGTTTTCCATTCAAACACGCTTGTTCTTGTCTAAGATGTTCATTCGCGCTTAATTACGGAGAAGGTGATGATCCGTGACACTCATCACCTTCCTCAATCCATGAACGTGTGCCTGACAACCACCTCCGTTCTACATCAGATTGAATGAGCATCTCTTAGATTCCTTAATCAGAATCTTCGTGGTATAAGCCGGATCGATGGCGGCATTCATGAGAATCCGGAAAGTCTAAACCTTGTCTGTGGTATTCCGAGTAGGATTCTGGGATTGAATGACTGTGACGAGCTTCAAACTCCTGAAGGCTGGGCGTTAGTGAAAGATGCAAAAGAATTAATGGATTCTATTCCAACCTGATTGAGAACCGACAGATGATTAGCCGTGTTGTGACAGAGCATTTGGACCATTTTCACTGAGAGGATGGGAAGTAGCCACTGACAACGGTGACACCCTACATAGAGCTTGCAATGGAAGGGACCTTGCGTGTGGGAAAAGGATTTCAAGGAAAAGTTAAGATTCAGAGGACAAAGCGTCTCCAAAACTCCAACATATTCTCCATTAATAAAGTAACAATTCCTTATTCCAAATACTTTGATTTCTTATCATTAAATCCAGTTAATCTTATTGGCATCCTGACTAGGATTAATAAAATAAACATAGATTGCTTCAAACCAATAATCTCCGTGGGATCGACCCTTACTCACGTAAGGTATTACTTGGACGACCCAGTGCACTTGCTGGTTAGTTGTACGGATTACAAATTCGTGCACCAGTGCACGAAATTGCAATCACGCTTTTGCAATTCCGCACAACTAACCAGCAAGTGCACTGGGTCGTCCAAGTAATACCTTACGTGAGTAAGGGTCGATCCCACGGAGATTGTCGGCTTGAAGCAAGCTATGGTTATCTTGTAACTCTTAGTCAGGATATCAATAGTTATCAGGTTTAATTGTGAAAAGTAAAAGAACATGAAATAAGTACTTATTTTGCAGTAATGGTGAACAGGTTGAGTTTTGGAGATGCTCTATCTTCTGAATCTCTACTTTCCTACTGTCTTCTTCTTCATGCACACAAGGCTCCTTCCATGGCAAGCTGTATGTAGGGTTTCACCATTGTCAATGGCTACCTTCCATCCTCTCAGTGAAAATGTTCAACGCGCTCTGTCACAGCACTAATCATCTGTCGGTTCTCAATCAGGTTGGAATAGAATCCAGTGATTCTTTTGCGTCTGTCACTAACGCCCAGCCTTCAGGAGTTTGAAGCTTGTCACAGTCATTCAATCATTGAATCCTACTCAGAATACCACAGACAAGGTTTAGACCTTCCGGATTCTCTTGAATGCCGCCATCAATTCTAGCTTATACCACGAAGATTCTTATTGAAGAATCCAAGAGATATCTACTCAATCTAAAGTAGAACGGAGCTGGTTGTCAGGCACACGTTCATAGGTGAGAATGATGATGAGTGTCACGGATCATCACATTCATCAAGTTTAGGAACAAGTGATATCTTAGAATAGAAGCAAGCGTGATTGAATGAAAAACAGTAGTAATTGCATTAATCCATCAAGACACAACAGAGCTTCTCACCCCCAACCATGGGGTTTAGAGACTCATGCCGTGGAAGATACAATAAGAAATGTGTAATGTGTCATGAGGTAGAGATACAATATCAAAAGGTCCTATTAATAGTGAACTAGTAACCTAGGGTATACAGAAATGAGTAAATGACGTAAAAATCCACTTCCGGGGTCCACTTGGTGTGTGCTTGGGCTGAGCATTGAAGCTTTCATGTGTAGAGACTTTTTCTGGAGTTAAACGCCAGCTTTTATGCCAGTTTGGGCGTTTAACTCCAATTTTTGTGCCAGTTCCGGCGTTAAACGCCGGGAATTCTAAAGCTGATTTGCAATGCCGGTTTAGGCCATCAAATCTCGGGCAAAGTATGGACTATTATACATTGCTGGAAAGCCCAAGATGTCTACTTTCCAAAGCAATTGAGAGCGCTCCAATTTGGCTTCTGTAGCTCCAGCAAATCCACTTCGACTGCAGGGAGGTCAGAATCCAACAGCATCTGCAGTCCTTTTCAGCCTCTGAATCAGATTTTTGCTCAGGTCCCTCAATTTCAGCCAGAAAATACCTGAAATCACAGAAAAACACAAAAACTCATAGTAAAACCCAAAAAAGTGAATTTCAACTAAAAACGAATAAAAATGTAATAAAAACTAACTAAAATATACTAAAAACATACTAAAAACAATGCCAAAAAGCGTATAAATTATCCGCTCATCAATGACCCACTCTCTCCCCCATTGTTGTAACTCATGCACTATTGATATGCCATGTGCTTCTATTGTTTTTCTCACTTACATGTTGTAGCTGTCATGTAGTTGAGATCCTCATTATTTGGCATCAACCTACCCATATTCTATTTGTTTCCTTATCTTTGTTTCTGGGTTACTTTTCTTCCTTTTTCTCTTCTTTCAAGATGGCCACCGAGAAGGGAAAGGGAAAGCTTCTCAATGGGGCAACAAACAAGTCCATTTGCAGAATCATTGGAGAAAAGCATCAATTGGAGCCAGACGTCCACTTGCACATCTCTGCATGCACCGAGGACGGTGAAATCTTTAAGTATGGGGAGGTCGATACCGATCTCTGTGGGTTAGTCACTTTCTTCTCAACACCAATTTTTATTTTTCTTTGTTAGTTCATTGCTGCATTTGCATGTGTAATTTCATATTCTACCACTGCTTGGTTGAAGTGATGAACTCTTTTCCAAGAAATTATCTTATAACATTTCACTAACTTGAATTAAATTTTTTGTTAAACTTGTTTGAAGAAATTTAATTTGGAACATGGTTTTAGAGCTCGAACACACAAAACCAGTGAGATTTTGAGCCTATTTGATTGGTTGTATTTTATCAACCAATATTTTATTTTTGGTGTGTGTTGTTCTCTCTAAAATTGTGATCTATATCTTGCTTGATTCTATATTTCCATTGTTTGATATATGCATGCACTTATATGATTGAGGCTTTATTTCACTGAGCATACATACCCATATGGCCTTACCTTTCATTATTCTTTGCAAAGCAAAGTTGAGCCTATTTTGCCCATTTGTTCTTTACTTTAACTCATCACTAACTCTAAACGGAAAACAATAATGTCCTTAATTTGAATCTTTGGTTAGCTTAGACTAGTGAGAGTGCTCATGAATTAAGTGTGAAAAAATTGGGTTTGCCAATATTTGGTTTAAGAATTGAGTGTTATATATTCTTGAGAAAATGTGAAAAAGAATGTTGAGGACATGTTTATGCATTCAATACCTTAACCATATGCATTGAGAAAAACCAAAAAAAATACAAAGAAAAAAAATGAAAAGAAAAAGAGCAAACAATAATAAAAGGGGACAAAATGCCCCAAGTTAAGTAATAATATCAATGAATATGAGTTGTACTTAAATTTGGGATGCATGAATATGTGGCAAAACATAGTTAATGGGTAGTTAGGTTTTATATTATGATTACATGGATTGTCCTAAGTTAGGTGAGAAGTTTAGGTTAATTAAGGATTCAGATTTTAGTCCACTTGACCAAATACAATCCTACCTTGACCCTAACCCCATTACAACCCTTAAAAGACTTCTTGATATGTGTATCTGTGCATTAATTCTTTGTTGATTGGTAGAACAAGAGCAAGCCTTAGAAAGCAAGATTAGTAGAGAATTGAGAGAATTGAACCTTAAACACTTGAGCGATTAGAGTGTATACACTTCCAGTGAGGGTTCGATGCTCGATTCTCTGTTCCCGGCTTTCATGAGCTATTTTCTTCTGCAAGTCTATTTGTACTTTATTTTTATAATTTGAATTAGTGAAATCCAGTTCATATTTGTTCTTAAAATGTTTATCTAATTTTAACCAAGTGGGTAGAAACATTTTGCGTGTAGTTGCATTCATATAGATAGGTTGCATCTCATACTTTCTACCATTCCTCTTCACTCTTTAGTTCTCTTGAGCTTAGCATGAGGACATGCTAATGTTTAAGTGTGGGGAGATTTGATGTACCACTATTTCATGGTACATCTTGTGCTTAATTGAGTGGATTTTATCCACTAATCTCACACTTATTCATAGAAATTGCATGTTTTACACTTTCCTTCCTGATTTTGTGCTATGATTGAAAACATGCTTATTTGGCCTTAATTTCGCTAATCTTAATCCTCTCTTATTACCAATTGATGCCGTGATGTGTGTTAAGTGTTTTCAGATTTCATAGGACAGGAATGACTTAGAGGATGGAAAGGAAGCATGCAAAAATGGAAGAAATACAAGAAGCTGAAGGAACTACAAAGCTGTCAGCCCTAACCTCTTCGCACTCAATCGACCATAACTTGAGCTACAGAGATCCAAATGAGGCAGTTCTAGTTGCGTTGAAAAGCTAACATCCGAGGCTTCACAGCAATATATAATTTTTCATAGTTTCCTGGCTGTTGAGCAATGCGTACGCGTGGATAGTGCGGCAGACAAACGACGCGTACGCGTGACAGAGCCACGTGCTGGACGTATCAGAAATTACTGGGGGCAATTTTTGGGCTGTTTTTGACCCAGTTCTCGGCTAGAAAATACAGATTAGAGGCTGTAGAGTGGAGGAATCAAGGAGACAACTTTCATTCACACAATTTTAGGTTTAGATGTAGTTTTCTAGAGAGAGAGGCTCTCTCCTCTCTCTATGTTTTAGGATTTAGGATTTTATGCTTTTGAGTTGGATATTGACAGAGTTACTACCTCCGTTGAAGTTTTTATCATTCTAGTTTGTTTCCTTTTTCACTTACTCTTTCATATCCTTAATCTCCATTCAGAATTACAATTGGATTATTTTTAGGATTTATTAATGCAAGAAGTATTTTTCCATTTAATTTTATTATTTGTTTAATTGCCATGTCTTCTTTCTACTCCGTTCACATGTATGCAAAATTGGCATCCATGTCAATGGAGTAGGCTCTCAACTTGACGTTGGAGTTAGATTAATATTTGAGACCCTTGAGTTGGAATACTTAAGAGTTAATTGGTAATTGGAAGTTGTTGGCCAGCTTTCTAGTTACTAATGCTAACCCTTCCCAAGGGAGAGGATTAGGACTTGTGAATAGAAGTTGGCTCCCAACTTACTTGACTTTCCTTAAATAAATAAAGGATAACCAAGTAGAAACATCTTACCATTACACTTAGGAACATCCAACAAGGATAGAACTTCAGATTAATCTTCTACTGGTCAAGGCTTTTTATTTATTTTAATTACATAAAACCTCTTGTTAATTTTCATTGCTTCAATTTATAATCATTTATGTGCCCATTGTCCAAACTCCAAATTTCCCAGAAAACTCATAACCAATAATAAATTCACCTCCCTGCAATTCTTTGAGAGACGACCCGAGGTTTAAATACTTCGGTTATTATTTTTATTGGGATTGCTTAAGTGACAACCAAGTTTTTGTACGAAAAGATTCTTGTTGGTTTAGAAGCTATACTTTCAATGAGAACTTAATTGTGAAATTCTAGACCATGGAAAAGTCCGTTCGTCAATCTCTTACTCTTTTGTCAGGCTACAAAGAGTCAGGTCCAGATGGTCATGCATTCTCTTAACATTTTTCGCAAGGTATCTGGCATGAAAGTGAATCTTGAAAATTCTAAAGCTTTTTGTTCTAAAAATGTGACTGCTCGTAGAAGAGATATTTTTACTAGTGTTTCTTCAATACGTTTTGCTTTGGACTTAGGAAGATATCTTGGAGTTAATCTTAATCATTCCCGTACCAGTAAGGCTTCTTTTCATTCGGTGATTGAAAAGGTGAGGGGAAGATTAGCTAATTGGAAAGGAAGGCTTCTAAATAAAGCCGAGAGACTTTGCCTGATCAATTCTGTTGCAGCATCCATTCCTGTCTATCATATGCATGTATCTTTTTTTCCAAATTTGGTTTGTGATAAATTGTCTTCTATGATGAGACAGTTCCTTTGGAAGGGTCAAGTGTATGGTATAGGTCTTTCTCTTGTTAATTGGAGGACCGTGATCACTCCAAAGAAATTTGGTGGCCTGGGTGTTAAAGATCCTATGTGTGTTAATGTATCTTTGCTTGGTAAATTGGTTTGGCAACTTTTTCATTGTCGGACAAGCCTTGGGTTTCTCTATTGAGGGCGAAGTATCTGAGGAATGAGGGAGTTTTAGATGGCCCTGTCCCTTGCAATGCTTCTCATGTTTGGAAGAGTATCTCAAAGGCTTTTGGTGCTCTTAAGGATGCCTTCTCTTGGTGCGTTGGGTCACTTGATCAATCTTTTTGGTTTGACAATTGGAGTATTGAGGGCCCAATTGCTCAAGATGTCCCTTTTGTACATTTATTTGACTCTGATTTAACTATTAGAGACGTTTGAAAAGATGGTCAATGGAATCTCCATGATATTTTCTCTATCATTCCAGAAGATGTCAAACAGTGTTTGAATGCTTATAATCCGGATTTGAATGCTGGAGAGAGTTCGGGTTGGTCGTGGGGTGTGGCATCTTCTAGACTCTACTCAACTAGGAGTGGGTACAGTTGGCTAGCCAAAAGAAAGTTTGACTGGAATGAGCATGATAATTGGTTGTGGGTATGGTGACTGCATATTCCTGAGAAGTACAAGTTCTTGATTTGGCTCAGTCTTCATAATGCTATTCCTACGGCAGAGTTTCGTTTGGGTCGTGGCTTAACTTTATCCAGCACCTGTCATCGGTGTCAGAATGGTTCTGAATCCATTCTTCATTATCTTCGGGAGTGCCCTAGTGCCAAGGAGGTCTGGAACCTTTTAGGCCTGTATTCAGATAACTCGGATTTACATGATTGGCTCTACAGAGGTGCAAAGAGTGGATATGTTTTTCTTTTCTTTTCGACCATTTGGTGGATTTGGAGAAGCAGAAATCATGATTTATTTAATATAGATGATTCTTGGAGTGCTAATAAAGTGGTGAGTTTTGATTCGTAGTTCAGTAAGGGAGTTTCACACTATTTTTGCTATGCATCAATCATTGTCTCTTCCTTCTCTTTGTTTGCATTAGGTTCTACCTCCAGTTCATTCTGTTAAATTGAATTGTGATGCTAGTTATTTTGCTCCTTTTGGCTATGCTAGTTTTGGTTGTATCATTCGCAATCCTGATGGATGTTGGTTGAAAGGTTACACTGAAAAAGTCGAAGTGTGCAGTGTTCTTTTTGCTGAATTGTATGCAATTTGGAGAGGTTTACTTCTTGCTTAGGAGAGTAGATTTCGTGAGGTTATGTGTGAAACAGTTTAGAAGCTCTTTTCTTGGTAAACCAAAGAATGCTTGGTAAGGATATTTCAAAATGGGATTTGGCAAAGCATATACAGGGGGTTATGAATTGGAATTGGAGAGTCTTTGTTCTTTTTAATTCAGAGGAATGTAAATAGTGTTGCAGATTGTATGGCTAAAGCAGTTGCTTCTGTCACGCACATTCACTTGAATTGGAGCGAACCATGGAGTGAGCTTCAACATCTAATAGATTTAGATATGGACCTAGCCAATTAATTTGATTTTGTCTCTTTCTTTTTCTTTCTTTTCTATTTAGTCACCAAAAAACCAAACAAAAATTTAGTCATTCTTAAGATTATTACATAATATTCTAATGTATTAAATTTTATAAACAAATATAGGAATCTTATATTTCAAGTAATCTCATTCCTAGGCATTATATTTCTATGAATGATATTCTTGGTAATAAAATTTAATTTTTGAACTATACACCCTAGATGTAACCAAGGTGGTGGAGTGAGATAAACAATTAAAGTGAGAAGGATAAATGAAAACGATAATAATAAAAATATTTTATTGAAATAATAATAATAATAATAATAATAATAATAATAATAATAATAATAATCCGTATATAAAATTTCAAAATAATATAATTTGCAACGCAAGCACACAGAATGAAGGATAAGATGGTCTTTTGAGGTGAAAGAAGGTGGAATACAGTGGATCTGTGACGTAGAGCGGTGGTGGTAAGGAGGTGCGTTTTTAAGTTAACCGCCGTTGCGGAGGCTACTTTAGGGTCCCAACTCCCAACTACGAATCCTAAGTGAAGTCTACTGAACCCAACCACCGTTGGGTCAGCTCAGCTCAGCTCAGGTCTGCTTCTTCTTCTTCTTCTTCTTTTCTTCCAATATTCCATGCTTTCACACAAACACGCTCTCTTCATTCAACCAAGCTACATTGTCACTCCCCAAACCCTCGCCAATTCACCTAAGGTACGCTACGCAGCACATCACATTCACATTCACATTCAAGGCCTTGTTTGTTCCCCTTATAAATCGTAAACCGTTTTTCTTTTTTCCTTTTATTAGGGCTTTTAATTCTCGTCTTCTTCTACACCGCGACTCGAATTCCGTTAACACCCTAGCGGCACGATGCTCATGATTTAGTGCTTGAGTGGAGCTCAGGATTCCAGTCACCCATGGAGGATGGCCCCGAGCGGCTAGTTGAGAATTCTCATGAAAATTCAGAAATGGAGGTTGTTGACGATGACGATGCCGCTTTGCAGCGCCAGCACCATTCAGAAGAGGATCAGAATGTGGATTCCAACTCCCCTGCTCAGCTCCAACAGGATCATGTCATGTTCGATCGGCAAAGTGATGACAACAAGAATGCCAATTCTGCTCTTCTTTCTGTGCTAGAGACCAAGACGGATAGTAGTAACACGCGCCATGAGAATCGCTTTCAAGATCTTAAAGTCCATTCGCACCATGAATTGCTCACTCCGAAGCCTAAAGAGAGGAATGTTAGGGAAATGAAAAACGTGCTCCATGATACTGAGGTAATTTTAGCTAGAATACTTGGGTTGCTCATTCATTATAAGTTTCAAAGATTGTATTTGTCTTTGTTTTTACCTGCAGATGACTGATTATGATGAGTCTGGTTCGTACTCCGAACGAGAAGCATTTATGAGAGAGCTGGAGAGTTTCTATAGAGAGAGATCCTTGGAGTTCAAGCCTCCTAAGTTTTATGGAGAGCCACTAAATTGCCTCAAGTGCGTAACATATCTTTTCCAACTCATTGGAATAATCCATATCTTAATGGCATTGTAAAATCATGCTTGGCCTGCTCCTCCTATGTACATACTAGCTTTTGTTGTTTTTCTCACCATTCTGTTGGTTGATTTCTTACGTTATCATGGTTTGTAGGTTATGGAGAGCTGTCATCAAACTTGGTGGCTACGATGTGGTATGGATCCATCTCCTACATTAGTAGTCATACTTCGTCATTTTTTTGCTTGTTGTTGGTCATCCCCATCGTTCTCACATTCTAATGCTCTTTAATATTGCTGTCTATATAGTAAACTTCAAACCAAGGCTGCCTTTTACTACTATTCTTCCAGTGTCACAATCTTATCCATGCCTTTTCTACAACATATGATTATTGATGACATGTTTTGTGCCTTTCTTTTTTTAATTAATCATTCTAATGGGTGACAGAACTAATCTAACCTACTCTTTTTATGCAGGTAACTGGATCCAAGTTGTGGCGGCAAGTAGGAGAGTCTTTCCATCCACCCAAGTAAGTCTGTTGTTTTATAGTTTTGTGGCAGGATAGGGAATAGGGCATTGTGTTCCTTAAATTGACTAATTTCTTTTTGTCACTTGTGCATCATCTTCTATCAGCCAGAGCATCATATACTGAGTTTAGTTTTCACGGATTGTGTATGAAATACTTCAATCTTACATCATGGGTTGATTGATATGTATTTGGAAGGAAAGAAATGAAAATTTGCCTGATTATATATATGATTGTAATAAAAGAGTGTCGGAGCATGCTCACCTCTTGTGTCTTCAGTGTTCCCTGTATCTTACTATGCCTGCATAGCCCCACAGCTGGCTTTTGTGCTGTTTACTACAGTTATAAATACCATATGAGCAATATGTCGTTTGTTGCAGCTGCTTGTTAGCATTAGCATATTAGCATAAATAGTTTTAAGAGATAAATAGCCTTCAAGAATTCATCTCAACGCCATATCCTTTGCTCATTGGGACATTGAATACATTTCTCTCGCAGGACTTGCACTACAGTCTCATGGACGTTTAGAATCTTTTATGAGAAGGTAATGTTCATTTTTTCAAGGAATTTTGCATAATAAATAGCTGTCATCTCTAATTATTGGTAAGACTGCATGTTTAATATTTCAAGCATTCATGAATTTGATAGAATTTCTAGCTATTGTTGATACCAAAATAGACTACATTTTAACAAGACATCTGATGACACATATATCATTTTTTGTTTGAATTGTTGTCTACTTCATTGTCTCCCACTCTTTAAATGTAAAAGAAACTAATCTGTATCCTGTCTCTTGTTCACCTTACCATCACATTAGCTGTCGTTGTCACAGGACTTCTCCAATACAAATGAAACTAAACAGAGTTACCATTATGTATCCTTTACTGCCTTGTGCCATTCCCATGTCACTTCTGAGTTCTGATACCTTTTCTATGCAACTTGCATGATCTGTTGATCTACTTTATTCCTGATGTTTTTTCAATTATGTCAGGCACTTTTAGAGTATGAAAAGTATAAGAGAGAAATTGGGGAGCTACAGCTCCCTGTTGGATCATTTCATCAATCTTCAAGTGTGGAAAAAGAGGTTTGTATTTTATTTTATTTTATTTTATTTTTTGCTAGTTCTTAATTGCAAACTACCTTTTGTTTTCCTTTTGCCAAGCCATGGGCCTAATAAGTTATGAAACTGACTAAGCTTGTTCTTTTTCCTTAATTATATTGTATCTTACAAGAGACTCAAGTTGGCATGTGAAGCAATTGTGCTTCATATAAATGGGTTTGAACAAAATAGCTGCTTACCTGATAAGACATTGTTCATATATATAGCTATAATAATTTAATTTTGCAGACTGCTGTTTACCAGGCTCCAGGCTCTGGCTCTGGCAGGGCACGAAGGGATGCGGCAGCACGTGCAATGCAAGGTTGGCATGCCCAGCGCCTTCTTGGATATGGTGAGGTTGCTGAGCCAGTTATTAAGGTCTGTTGAGACCTATAAACTTTGCATTCTTATTTGTTGTGTATTTGTGTATATAGTTATATATATATGAATGTTTTATGGCAATTGTTTTATCATTAGAACTTGTGTAATTCTCTTGCATAGGATAAGAACTCCAATTCTACTCCGAAACGAGAAAAGAACCTCAAAAGTATTGGTATGCTCTCTATATGCATGATAAATCATTATTTGTTTATTTTCTTAACAACATACCCAATTGTTATTCAAATTGATTTTGAGCTCCTTCTACATGATTTGATGAATTAGGTATGCTAAATAAACACAGGACACCATCTGTTCTTGAGCATGCTGGGAAAGCTGCAAATATTGAAGGAGATAGACAGTTAAGTTTCTTGTCTTTTGAATTGATTGATATATAGTCTTTTCCATATATAGTCATTATTTTTGTGTCACTGTTCGGCCTTATCCATCCATGATCTTTGTTCATGTTAGTAGCAAGTGCCTAAAGTTCTCTCTTTAATAACTTCTAATATTGATATCTTTTTATAAAATATAAGATGTTGATTAAAAGTACTTTTGTTATTACAGAATAAACAGATACCATTTTTCTACTAGATTTCTTGGTTTACACCTTTACATAACAATAAAATAAAGAATTAACAATACAACACAATTCAGTGTGTCACAGTCAAACTACCCTGCCCATATCTTGAGACTTCTCCCTTCATGGTATTGTAAACCCCTCGTTCCCCAAGGTTTCTATATCTATGTCCTTCTTCATGGAAGGTTTTGTTAACTTGAAGCAACAGACTAGTAAAATTTTACCCTTTGGCATTTACTATTACTGCTGATTTCTTTATCAGTTTAACCATTTATAATTTGTAGTATCTACTTTGAAGCCAAAAAAGATATGTATGCATTTCATTCAAGTTTGTGACTAATGATTTTCATCTGGCAGATTGGTCACGGCAGTTGTAGATGTTGGACCCCCAGCAGACTGGGTGAAGGTCAATGTGCGAGAAACTGTAAGTCGGTTTCCTTTTTTATTCTTCGACTATCCCTGTCCTTTTGACAGTCACTTGCCTGATTTTCTCTCCCTTCTGAAGTAAATAGATAAATAAATGAACATGGAATGTTTGTTGTATCTATGTACAGAAGGATTGTTTTGAGGTTTATGCACTAGTTCCTGGACTCCTTCGCGAGGAGGTAATCGCTTTGGTTCTTTGTCTGTAAACGCTAAACAATAAATAGCAGTACCATGATATCATGTAAAATGAGTATTTCGTTTCCACTTATCGAAATTGTCTATTGCCTGTTTATTTGGTGTAAATTTTAACTGCTAACTAGATTTAAACCAATCCGCAGGTGCGAGTCCAATCTGATCCAGTTGGTCGTCTAGTTATAACTGGTCTCCCAGAACATGTTGACAATCCATGGGGAATCACCCCTTTCAAGAAGGTGAATCTTATGTATCCATAACAGAGTCTAGACATAATTCTATTTTCGGGCGAATACCTTAATGGTGACAGTAGTAGTAAAAGTTATAATGCTAGTACGGCAATATTTTAATTAACTTCTTCACTTTAAATATTTGTTTCTTGTTCCAGGTTGTGAACTTACCTGCAAGAATTGATCCGCTTCAGACATCTGCTGTAGTTAGTTTGCATGGCCGACTGTTTGTACGTGTTCCCTTTGAGCAGGGAGCTGTGTAACTTTTCTCCTTTCATTGGTTGGCTTCTTGAAGTTCATCACTCAGGACTTGAAATGTGCTCTACAACCAGGGCATCACTATGTATGGAATAGCGGAAACTGCCACCCAACTGTTATTATTGTTTTTTCATTTTTATTTTTATTTTTACTGTTAAATTACATTTTCACGGATGCAATATATATGCTTTGATTATCTTCATATCCTGTGCGCAAGTACAATTGCCTGTTCATACTTTATTTTGCGCTGCAGCATCATTAGTAGTGAGTGGTTAAAGAACTCCTGCAAAGACCAAAAGCGCGTTCTTAAGGAAGTTTTATA
This sequence comes from Arachis hypogaea, assembly GCF_003086295.3. Classification (NCBI taxonomy): domain Eukaryota; kingdom Viridiplantae; phylum Streptophyta; class Magnoliopsida; order Fabales; family Fabaceae; genus Arachis; species Arachis hypogaea. The sequence continues at coordinate 23,661,371 of NC_092043.1, read as the reverse complement.
GGTTTTTAGGATTCGCAACTCTACATACTATAGAAGAGTTTAAAATTCCACAAAAAGAACAGATTATTTGTGTTTGATGTAAATATTTGTATGAAAACATTTTCATGCAAATATAATAGCTAAAAATTATTAAATGGTTTGTATATCTAACAAACTTATTTAACATATAATATATATTTATATTAGTTTTAATTTTTACATAAAGACATATTTCTATAAATATTTAGTTATGTTTAAAACATTAATAATCCTAAATAATTATACAATAGTGGGGCTTAACATATAATGAGCATTTTTTGGATTAAAATTGTAAATAAAAAATTTGGTCACTATAGAATATCTGGGTTTTTGTTTTGGTACTTAAAAATTTTCTTTAGTAAAATTTAGATTTTTTTTTTAATTTAATTGTTGGTGTTAGTTTGTGAAGATAATGGATGGCAAACTAAAATGTTGATATAGCAAGATGTGCTATATTAACATTTAACTTGTTATGTTAGCAATTAACAAAATGGGTATTTTATGGGGACCAAAATCTAGCGCTAGCAATTAAAACAAGAACGAATATTTTATAAGGACCAAAAACGTTTTAATTTTACTGGTATCAAACTCAAATGAAAAATTTTATAGGGATTAAAATATAAAACGGATATTTTATTATAGGAATACAAAACTTAATTAAACCTATTTATTTTCTAGTTTAAGATTCTAACATAATTTTAATAGTAGCGAGGGTTCAAACTTCAAAGTTCAAAATCTCACAAAATAAATATACTTTTTAGGGTTTCATTCAATTCTCTGAATTATTTATCTAGAGTTTAAAATTCTAAATAATTTTATGCTTTACAAAAGAAATTCTGTTTTAGGATTTAAAATCCCAAGTTATATATTTTTTAGTATGTGAAATATAAATAATTTTGTAGTAATGGGGTTTTCAAACCCCTACAAAAGGAGCAAAATCTTTTAGGATTTTAATATCATAAATTTATGTGTTTTTTCATGATTTGAAAGTCTAAATAATTTCATAACAACTAAATGTTCAAAATTTTAACAAAATTAATATAATCTTTTAAAGTTTAAAACATTAGTTTATATAATTTTTAAATTTGAAACTTCAAATTTCATAGTGGAGAGTCAAATTAAAACTCTCTAATATATAGAGAAATGATATTTACACTATTTTTTTTGTATATTCTGTTTTAGATTAAGCTCTTCTAAAGTAAAACAGTGAAAGCTTAAGCATACTTAAATAAAAATAGTAAACCTTTTTTTTTTTTTGTCTTCTTTCATTTCGTGTCAATCATTTAACATCAAAATTGAAAGGTGTGATATAGGAGAGGTGTACACAAACATAATGCTATAACATTCCTTTTATAATATATATAGACTTCAAAAATCTTGTTATGAACTTCAATATTAGTGCAGTAATTTAGTAGTAGGTATAATTAGTCATAATCAAAATTTCAACATGTATTACTATACAAATGAACTAATATCAGACCACGTAATAGCTTTGCTCCTTAACCAGGCAAAAGAAAAGACAAGCCCAAAATGATTTAGTATTTCCAAGAAAAGTAAAAAACAAATGCTAACCTACATAATACTGCCTATTCCCAAATTGTTGACAGTGAATATAGATGTCTATTGCATGCATCACTTTTTAGGTTCCTTTCTTTTTTCTTGCTACTCAATTAGTGGAAGTATATGAAGGCCAAAATTAAAGCATGCTATGCTGATTAAGGAGTACCTTGTGAATATAACATTTGTCTATGCCATGCGTATGTGTGTGTCTACACTCTGCACAACACATACATGGCAAATATAATTAACTAATATTCTTTGTAAAACTGAAATTCAGACAGCAATCTTGGGGACATGAATGAAATGAAAATCTAAAAAGCTCAACCTTTAACTAACCAGTTTCGATCAGGACATAATAAAATAAACCATTTAAAGAAATAAGATGAGATGCATATTCATTCCCAGTTCCAAGAATATATTTTTATACTCTACTCAAATTTCAATGTCACAGGCAGCTCCAATAATTCCTCGGTTTTCTTTTCCTCCAGAGGTTACAGTATGCAAATGAGTTAAGTGGTTGTTTCTCTCGGGAAAACAAACCCATCCACTATGCAAAATAGTTTTAATAAATGCGAAACGTTAAAATAAAATATAAAATAGACGTAAGGAAAACAATAGTATAATGAGATAATTCTGTGGTGTAGTATAAGTAGTAACTGACAGAAGAAAGTTCTTCAATGCAAATTAAGGGTGCAAGTCTTAGCCTTAAGACTTAATTTAGTCAAACTTTCAGTTGGAAGTTCTACTATACCTTGCTTCCCAAAGTAGAGAATATAACAGTATAGCAAGAACTAGGGTTACGTTTTTGGTGCAAAGAGGAACATGCTTTTCCGTTGGTGCTTTAGAGCATCAACGCAAAGCACATGGAATCAACAAATTAATAAATCTGCAATTTGAGGTTTCAGTGCTTCCTGATCTTATAACCTAACTGAACAAGTGCGATGATTAATTATTAGTTACACACTTACACTTAATTATACGACCTATCTAGTAGGGCATATAATAGAGTTATCAACAAATTAATATTATTATAGTATCATTAGAAATAAAATAATATTGTCCGTGCCTGTTTAGAGGCGTCTAAATTAAAATTAAACTGAAAACCATAATCAATTAAACAAAAACTAACAAAGATAGATGATGGAGAAGCCACTATATGATTGATTCTTCATCAGGAGACAAACCAGCGGCGCTGTGGGACTAAGTTCTCAATATTATAATAACAATCATAAGATGCACATAAAATAATACTCCTGTCTCAATACTTAAATATATATGATGATTATAAGATTCTTTTATTTAATTTTTAATAAATAAACTAGCAAGCTGAGATCAGAAATTAATTAAGGTCAAAGATATAAAATATTGGGAAGCATTTAAGTACCAGAAATTAAACTCAGAATTGAAAGGGGGAAACACAGTAACTCACACAGATTCATGATCAGGTTAAATTATTTAACCTACTTAATTTTACATGTGTTCCAAATCACATGTATATTGTTCCACCACAATACTATATATTAATAGAAATATATAGATATAGATATACATATACATATAAGTTATTAGCTAGAACGGTGGAGGCTTGATCGCCGCTGCTGCACTTGCACCTGCACCACCACCACCGCCCCATCCAAATAGATCGCCGCCGCTGGGAAGCGACAAGGGATAGCCGCTTCTGCCGTTCAAACCCCTTCCTCCACCACCAACACCTGCAGCCGAATTGAAGAAAGAAACAGCGCGACCACCACTGCTGGCGCCGTCGGCGATCTGGCCAGTTACGCCAGAGGATTGCGATGCTGCAGGTTGTCGTTGGTGATTGAAGTGGTCATCGTCCTCACGAGGATCATCATCGTCCAAATTCAAAGGCAATCTCTCAAACATTGCATTTGCAAACGAAGCAGCCATCAGAACCACAACAGCTGAAGCCACAAGAGGAGCCACCACGTTCCCCCCGACCACCTGCCCTTGCCCGCCGGACAGGTACACCGAAATCCCTCCGGATCCAGGTGGAGCAGGCGGCGGGAGAATTGTCCCGGTGATGGAGAGGATCTCGAAGGTTCCGTGAAGGGTTACGACTGTGCCTCCAGGCTGGCGAAGCGTAACGTTAGCGAGGGTGCCAGTGCCGCTGAGGACGCAAACGCCTCTCCCCCTCCGGCGAGCGTAGGTGGAGAGTGCGTCGAGGAGCTCCGCCCCGGCGGAGACCTCAAGCACGTGACAGCGGAGTGCATTGGGGCTGTCCCGCGTGACTACGATAGGCGGTTTGGGCTTGTTCTTGGATCCTGCTGGACGGCCCCTCGGACGGCGCCCAGTTGAGGGTTCAGCGGATACTCCTCCGCTTCTTGAACCACCAGCAGCATCACCGTCAGCTTCAGCAGGTGCAGGAGGAGGAGGAGAGTCGAATTGTTGTTGGTGGTGGTGGTGATGCGTTAAGGGGTTGTTGTTGTTGTTGTTGTTGTTAGGGGTTTGGAGGTGGAGATTGAAAAGATGTGGAACAAAGCGCCCTAAATTGAAGTGATCTCTTCCTTCGTTATTGTTATTGTTGGTGCTGAACCCTGCCATACCCTCATCACTGCTACTTCTCTCCCACCACTTGTTTGCCAGCTTGCAAGAAGACGATGCCCTAGCAATTTCCAGCCATCTCAACAATTCTCATTAATCGATGGAAGGATTTTCTATTTCTATATGTATTCTTATTCTTATTCTTATTTATTGGGTAACGAAAGCGTGTGCGTGTCCGAAGGGAAGTATGAAATGAAACTGCAGGGTTTTGAGGATGAAATGGTGGAAATGGGGAAAGAAGCAAACAAATTGGCATTACCAAAGGTTTTGTATTCCCTGGCCAGCACAATCACATTCACACTATGACCTCACCCTCACTACTCTTCACGCTCACTCCGCAGCGCGTTACATTTCTCATCACCACCATTACGATTAATCACGCTTAAGAATCCACTGTATTACTGTGATTAATTAATTGACTTCGATGGCAAATCATTTTTCATACATGTCCCCTCACGCCACTCCCGTTCTCTCTACATACTATGCTTTATTTTCCTCGCTCGCCCGCTTAGCTTTCCATCACATTATACTGGACTAACTTTTTTTTTTTATTTCGGGAATTTATTTATTTATTCAATAGCGTATGGTATTAGTTGATTAGAAAATTGTGTTAAGACCATTCAAGTTTATTGTTTTTGTCTATCGGTTAGTTATTAATATAATATGTGGGTAGATTACTAAACTAAAAAAGCTAATTTAAAAAAATTGAATTGATGACTAAATAATAACTAAAAATAATAAATTTTAATAATATTTTAATATTTTTTTATAAACACAAAAATATTATTAGTATATTAAATTAGTTGTATTTATGTATAAATATATTTATAATTTAATTTATTTTTATTATATATTTTATATTTTAATATATTTTATATTAATAATTAATTTTAATGCATATTTAATTAATATAGTTGAATAATTTATATAATTTTTATGGCTAGGAGGAAATAAAGTATGGACGATGATGACTTAGGGTTAAATTAAACTTGCCAATGAATCAAATGAGAGAAGGGAAGAGATAATTTATATAATTTAATATATTTTTAATATATATTTTATATCAACAATTATTTTGATAATTGATAGCATAGTTATTTCCTGTGATTATAATATAAAAAAGAATTATGATGTATATTAAATTTTTATAATATAAAAAATCAATTTTTATTTATTTTCTCCTTATTCATTATCTGTAATACAAAAATAGGAAAATTTATAAAAAAAATATACATAAAAGTAATATATATATATATATATATATATATATATATATATATATATATATATATATATATATATCCTAGTCATAAAGCAATCTGCCACAACACAACCATAATCCTATATGCCCTTTATGTGGCGTGGAGCTTCTTCCCTTTGTACTGACCCTCCATCTGCTTGCTCAAACTTTTTAGTTTTTAATACCATTTTTGCAAGGGTCTAATTCGAACCGAACAATATGCCAGAGTTCACACGTTTTCCCTTTAACTTAAACCCCAAAAGTTTAGATTTGGATCTTTTAAAGTTTGAATTTTACTTTAAAGAATAAAGTGTGATCTCTCACTATTGATTTTATAGGTAGGGCCAAAAATAAATATGAAAGAAAAATGATTCAAGAATAGAAGATTACACTTTACTCTCTAAAATAAAATTCAAACTTTAGAGAATTCAAATCCCAAAAATTTCTATTTTATGTTATTTGTCCATTTCGTCTCCATCTGTTATATGCAAGGAAATAATAAAGAAAAGTAGTAAGGTTGTAAAAACAAAGTGATTGAGGGATTGAATAATAAAAAAATGATTCAATAAAGTACCTTTTTATACATACATGATTTGCAATTTTAAAACATTGAGAATAAATTTTTCTTTGAATCCAAATCGTCCAACTTTTTTTGATATGCAAAGATGCATTTGTTTTTGTGAACACGACGGAATATAATAATGAGATGAGATATAGAATAAAGATATTAAAAATTATTTTTTGTGTATTATGTATATATATAATGTATAAAATATTAATGTAATATTTAATATTATGTTTGAATATATATAGATAAAATTAAAATATTATGTAAAATGACTAAAATTGATATATCTTTTTACTCTCTTCTCTATCTATTTTTCATTCTTTTGTTGTTGTCTAACCCTTTTCAAGTTGTTGAAAGACGGTAGAAGAATGCTACCTGCTAAATTCTGCTTCTGTCAATTCAGTCTTTCTCGTCCAACTCAACATTTAAAATTTTTGGGTACAATTCATTTTTGTATTTCTTTAAATTTTTTATTTTTTTGTTTCTAAATTTTTTATGGAGTAAATTAGGAGATTCAATATGTGCTGAATTTGGTCTTTTTACTCTAATTGAAAGAAGAAAAAGAACACAATGAGAGAAGAAGAACACAGAGATAGAAAAAGAGAAGATAGTACTTCTAAGTATACCTCTATGAGAACCTCTTTGAGAACGACGATGCAGAGAAAAAACTCAAATTAGGATTTCAAAAAAGGGGTAATAATTATCCATGGACAAAAAAGAAAAAATTTTTATTGAAAAATCTGTGTCTACCTTTCTAAATTTCGTGTTTATCATTGTCCTTCTGACGATCAAATTTTCTATCGGTAAAGAAATATAAAAATATAATCGCGTTGTAAGTATAGCTTCTAAACCAACAGAAAATTCTTTCGTACAAACGTTTGGTTGTCACAAGTAACAAAACCCAATAAATTTATAAACCGAAGTATTCAAACCTCGGGTCGTCTTCTCAAGGAATTGCAGGGAAGTGTGATTTATTATTGGTTATGGAAAACAGTATTTTTGGGTTTTGAAAAAGGTTTGAATGAGAAAAATAGATTGTAGGAATTAATAAATCAATAGAAAAGAAAAACTCATGGCAAGGTATGAAAACTGGAAGTCATATCCTACTTATCCTTATCAATGGTGATGAGAATTATATTTTTGCTACCACTAAGTCAACCTCTAACTCTGAAGGTAAGTTAAATGGACAAATCAATTTAACACCTAAAGTCCTAGTCAACTCCTGAGGAAAGACTAGAGTTATAGGAATCTAAATCAATCAGCAAATATATTAATTATCAATCACAATGAGTTTGACAACTCAAGTGTTACCAATTAATCAACTAGAGCCAAAAGGAAAAAATCTAAATTATTTATATAAATAGGAGAAAGCAATCATGAGTTTGAAATACCTCAAATTATATTAATTAAAAAAATGCTAACATGAAAAGTTCATAAACAAATAAAGGAGAAAATAAATAAAAAGAACATTAAACCTGTGATTTGAAGAAGATAAAAATATTTCTAAGTCCTTTAAGAGGAATCCTAATCCTAATTCCTAAGAGAGAGGAGAGAGCCTCTCTCACTAAAAACTACATCTAAATTATGAAAAGTGTGAGTTATGAATGAATGATGATGAATGGATGCATTCCTCCACTTTATAGCCTCTAATATGTGTTTTCTGGGCCGAAAACTAGGTCAAAAACAGCCCAGAATTCGCTGGTTACAAAATCTGCCACGTTGGTTTTTTGTCACTGCAACGCGTCCGCGTGGAGCACACGTTCGCGTTGCCTATCTATACGGTCACTATAACAAATTATATATCAAATCGAAGCCCTGAATGTTAGCTTTCTAACGCAACTAAAACCGCCTCATTTGGATCTCTATAGAGAAAGTTATGACCGTTTGAGTGCGAAGAGGTCAGGCTGACAGCTTTGGCATTTTCTTCAACTTCTTGTATTTCTTCCACTTTTACATGCTTCCTTTCCATCCTCTGAGCCATTCCTGCCCTGTAATATCTAAAAACACTTAAAACACATATCACGGCATCGAATGGTAATAAGAGAGGATTAAACATAGCAAATTTAAAGCCCAAAGAAGCATATTTTCAATCATAGCACAAAATCAGGAAGGAGAATGTAAAACCATGCAAATTATATGAATAAGTGGGCAAATGGCTGATAAAAACCACTCAATTGAGCACAAGATAAACCATAAAATAGTGGTTTATCAACCTCCTCACACTTAAACATTAGCATGTCCTCATGCTAAGCTCAAGAGAAGCTATAAAGAAGTGAAGAGGAATGATAGAGAGTATGCAATGCAATCTATCTATATGAATGCAATTACATGCAAAATGTTTCTACCTACTTGGTTAAAAGTAAATAAGTTCTCCAAGACAAATATGAACTAAATTCCACTATTTCAAATCGTACAATAAAAAGCAAGTAAACTTGTAAGAAGATAGCTCATGAAAGCAGGGAACATAGAATCAAGCATTGAACCCTCACTGGTAGTGTATATCACTCTAATTGCTCAAGTGTCTAGGGTCAATTACTCTACTCTTCCCTAGTCATGCTTTCTAAACCTTGTTCTTCATCTAACCAATCAACAAATATTTAGCATACTAATGCAAACATCACGAGGTCTTTTTAGGGTTGTAATGGGGCTGAGGTAAAAGTAAGGATACATATATAAGGCTAAGTGAGCTAACAAAATGAATCATTGATTAGTCTAAGATCTCACCTAACATATACATACTTTATATAATTTAAAATGCTTTACCTAACTACCCAAATTTTTTCCACTTTTGTATTACATGCTCATGTATCAAACTTATTTTTGAATTTTGTCCCATGTGCATTGATTCTTTTTATTTTGCATTTGGGGTAATATATTTTTTTTTGTATTCCCTTATTTAAATTTTTTTTATTTTTTTAATCAATGCACATGGTAATTTAATTATTTTGATTTCACATGAGCATGCTTTCCAGATTTTTAAATAACTTATTTAATTTAATTCCCTACTTTTTTTTTATCATCCCATGTTCCCATAAAATTTTTCATACTTAAATTATACACAATATCTATCTTAAGCTAACCTAGGATTCAACCTGGGATTTTTAATTTGTTTTTCTGCTTAAGGCTAGTAATGCGGTTATAAAATAGAAGGGGATTAAAAAGCTCAAAGTGGCTAACAAGGGTGACATAAAAGGGTAGGCTTATTTGGGATAAGTGAGCAAAAATACAAATAATGGCCTCAATCATATGCAAGCATGTAAATACACTAAATAATGGACATATAGAATGGAACAAAGCAAAGATTACAACTATAGAGAAGAAAACACACAAGAATAAAATATTTATGGTTAAATAATGTAACCATATAATTAGGCTCAAAATCTTACGGATTGTGTGTTCTTAGCTTTTTAAACTATGTTCCAAATACAACTTCAAACAAATTTAACAAAAATTTTTCAATTAAAATTAGTGAAATACTATAAAAATTTCTTG